>NC_054468.1:140343743-140646600 GCF_017639515.1 Carcharodon carcharias | reverse complement strand
GTAATCAGGAAGAGTCAGCATGGTTTTGTGAAAGGGAAATCATGTTTAACCAATTTATTAGAGTTCTTTGGAGGAGTACCATGTGCGATGGATAGAGGAGAGCCTGTGCACGTACTGTACTTGGATTTCCAGAAGGCATTTGATAATCTGCCACGTCGAGGTTATTGTGGAAAATAAAATCTCATGGTATGGTGGGTAATATATTAGCCTGGATAGAAGATTGTTTTCTGCCAGCTAGCCAGAGCACGTATAAATGGGTCTTTTTCTGATTGGCGGGATGTGGTTGTGGTGTCCTGCAGGGTCTGCTGGAGCCTCAACCTTTGACAATTTACATCAATGACTTGAGGGGAGTGAAGGCATGGTAACTAAATTTGCAGGCAACACAAAGATAGGTAAGAAAACATGTTGTGAAGAGGACATAAGGGGGTTGATAGCAGATATAGGTAAGTTGATTGGGCAAAAATCTGGCAGATGGAGTATAATGTAGGAAAATGTGAAGTTCACTTTGGCAGGAAGTATAAAAAAGCAGAGTATTACTTAAATGGAAAACAACTGCAGAATTCGGAGGTACAGAGGGATCTAGGTGTTCTGCATAAGTCACAATGTTAGTATGCAGGTACAGCATGTAATCAAGAAGACTAATGGAATGCTATTCTTATGAGAGAAATTGAACATAAAAGTAAGGAGGTTATGCATCGGTTATAGAGGGCATTGGTGAGACCGCATCTTGAATACTATGTGCAATTTTGGTCTCCTTATTTAAGGAAGGATATAAATGCATTGGAGGCAGTTCAGAGGGGGTTTACTAGATTGATACCTGGAATGAGTGGCTTGCCTTATGAGGGTAGGTTGGACAGGCTGGGCTTGTTTCCACTGGAGTTTAGAGTGAAGAGTGACTTCGTTGAAGTATATAAGATCCTGAATGATCTTGACAAGGTGGACGTGAAAAGGATGTTTCCCTTTTGTGGATGAGTCCAGAACTAGGGGGGCACTGTGTTTTAAAATTAGGGTTCACCTTTATAGGACAGATGAGAAATTTTGAAGGTTGTGCAACTTTGGAACCCCCTTCCTCAGAAGGCAGTGGAGTGGGGGGTAATTGAATATTTTTAAGGCAGAGGTAGGTAGATTCTTGTTAGGCAAGGGAATCAAAGGTTATTGGGGGTAGATGGGAATGTGGAACTCTAAACAAACCAATCAGCCATGATCTTATGAATGGCGGAGAAGGTTCAAGGGGCCAAATGACCTCCTTCAGCTTCTATTTTGTATGTTTGTAAGATATTTGGAAATATTTTTGCGGCACCAGCCAATTTTTGCCACTATAATAAAGATTCGAGATCATGTGCATGGACACAGTTGTGGCCTAATTTTTAGCGAACGATACCTTGATGTGTGTCTTGAGTCAATCTTTGATGACCTCAATCATCAAAGGGGCTATCAGTGTGTTAACAGCCTCTGATGTCCTTGCTCCATACCTAACTGGCAAACAAAGTACAGATATTTGCTGCAGCATAAAGAATGTCTTCAGAAATATCTGAAGAAAATCCAGATCTCTACGAGGAAATGAAAATTTCACAGCCTTTGTTTCCTTTCTGAAAATTACATCCAGCAAAGCACACACTTTGACTCAGATCTTCCGGTCTTAATAGTGATGACCGCTGAGGCTGCAACACAGAGTCTCCAGGAGCCAACTTGTACTGGAAACCTGAACTTTGCCAGAAATATCTCCATGGGAATTCCTGCTGATGGGCCCACCAAGCTTTTCAGCGTATAAGCTTGGGCTGCTTGCCCAGGTCTTGTCTAGTTTTTAACCCCAGTTTATTAGAGCTGCTGCTAGCAAATGTAAATGTTGTTCATTTCCCCCACCAAGCTCAAAACACACCTCGGCGCTAGGACTCACATTTCTCCCTGACAATCGATCTACACTGCAGCCAACAAAAAAGGTGGTAATGCAAGTTATAATGCAGTCAGCAGTGTAAGCCACTGCTTCGTCGCTGACTGGAAGATCCAGCCCATTGCACATGCTGTACAATTACAGATGCAATGTGTGTGCATCTTGCAGCGATTGACCCTAGTTTACATTAATTCCTTATTTTTGACTAACATTCTCTTCATCTCCAAACCTTTTATCACCACAATAATAGATTTTTAAAATTGTACCTTGTAATACTTAGATGTATGGAACAAAGACTTGCATTTGCATAGTGCCTTTAACATAGTAAAACATCCCAAGTGCTTTACAAGTACATAATGAGACAAAATTTGACACACATTTTGAAAAGGATGTATTAGGACAGGTGACCAAAGTTCTGGTCATAGGTTTTAAGGAGCTTCTTAATGTAGAATTGGGGAATTCTACAGCTGAAGGCTTAGCCACTATTAAAGGGGTATTGGAAATTGGGGATGCAGAAGAGGCCAGCATTGGAGGATGGCAGTGTCCTAAAAAGGATGTAAGGATGAAATAAGCTCTAGAAAATGGGAGGGGTAAGCCCTTTGAGGGATTTGAGCATGAAGATGAAAATGTTCGATAAGAGTCGATGCTGGTTTGGGAATCAAGGGAGGTCAGCAAGTACAAAAGTGGTGGGTGAAGGGAACTTGGCCCGAGTCAAATTATCAGCAGCTTTGACTGAACTGAAGTTAATGGAGCATGTGAGGTGGGAAACTGGCCAGGAGAGCATATAAATGTATGTATTCCACATCAGTTTAGTATATTAATTTTGATTATACTCATATCAAATTTTTATTTCACACTTTTTAAAATAATTTCCACGGTACAGAGAGAATTCACAAGCAACAGAAAAAATAACTTCTGAATTGGCCTCCGAATTCATCATGATTAGTTTCTAATCACTTAGTTGTTTAGAACTTGTGGCTTTAAAGGGAGTGTCATATACAAAAAGCAGCCCCCCTCCCCACCCAACCCATGCACAATTCTGGTAATCAACATGTGCCCATAACATTACCTTTGGGTTGTGTGTGTTTTACATAGAACACCCACTCCCTGACTAACTGCAGAGTGGCAGGATATAATTACAGTGTGACTATAATATATTTGCGTGCACACATATATATTGATCAGCAATAACCATGTTTTTAATGTGATGACAGTAAGCCCAAGGGCGTTGAACAAAAGATGTTCAAATAACGAGATTCAAATCGATGAATTAAAATTTGTTACAATACAAAGTACAGTGTCAAAAAATGAACGATCACAATAGAAAAACTCATCAAAAGATATGCAAATGACATGCATTAAAATCAATGACCGATATTGAAAGGTTACCAATCACCTTTATGGTGTAGATAACCAGGGAGTACTGAACTAACAAAACACAAGGAACCAGCAGATTAACAAATGCAGTAATGAAATATGGGCACCAGAAATGAATCAGCCAATGAAGCAGCAGACTTAGCAGTAAGAAATAAAAGAATAAGGAGCAATGGGCGGCAGTGAAAATAATGAATTAACGAAGCTAAGGGTGGTGGTGCAAAACAAAGCATATGAAAGTCAAAGGAGCATAACTCAAAATGCTAAGGCACAACAGCAGGAGAAAGCAAGTGCTGTCATGCCTTGGATTGGAGAGCTTGTAAAAAAAAAACTTTAAAAATATGTGGGGCTGGGAGAAAAATGAAAAAGCTGGCACTTGTGAAAATCAAAGAGCATAATAAAACAGATGAACAAAGTAACAATTAAAGTTGGTATTAGTAGCAAGTTAAAGAAGGAAAGTTAATAATTAACAGGGCCAGTGGTAGGAAGGACAACATAGGTTGATACTTGAGCACATCAGGAATAATATAGGCATGTGGCTGGATTAACATAATGTGGTGAGCAGGAAGCTGAATTGGGAGTAATTGAAAAACTGAGAGGTGAAACATGGAGGAATACATTGGAATTTAGTGGGGTGGTTAAGAGTGTGTTAGGTGAACAGGCAAGCAGAAGAAAGCACAGCCAGTCCTTTATGCAGCAATTTATTTTTTGTTTTTTCTGTATAAAAAAAAAAAGGGCTAAGAAACACATCTTATTAAATAGGTGATCAAGGTGGCAAACTCTGATTTGCTGGGACAGCAGGTGTGGAGAGGTTGCAGTTGAAGGCAAGGGTTTGGAGTGTGAGGTGGGACTGATTGAATGCTTTATCAGCTTGCTGCATCCATGTCCACCCCTTGCAGCCCAACCACCACCAGAGGCTGTGCAGTAACTACCTACACCATATGGACTGCAGCAGTTCAAGTACACAGCTTATCACCTTCTCAAGGGCAATTAGAGATGGGCAATAAATACTGTCCTAGCCAGCAATGCCCACATCCTGTGAGCGAACAAAAAAGCCTTCGGAGACCGAGGATATGATCATGGGAGAGTGACAATCAGCTATTGGTTTGAGAAGCGGAGGCAAAAAATATAAGCAATTAAAGATGCTAACAAAGCACTGGGACTTATTTATAGGGGGGTTGATTTCAAAAATAGAGGTTGCATAAAATTGGTGTAAGAGCTAGTCAATCCACTCTTGGGAGTATGATATACAGCTCTATTCTCTAATACTGTAAAAAAAAAACAAAATAGAAACACTGAAGAAAGTGTTAAAAAAATGCAGAGATGGTATCAGAACGGAGAAATTACATCTATCCAGAAAGATTGAACGGGTTGAGGCTTTTTTCTTTAGAAAAGTGAAGACTTTGAGGACATCTGAAGAAAGTTGGGTTGGACAAGGTAGTTGTGGAGAGAAGGTTTCCATTTGTGAGAATTCCAAAACTAGGGGCGATCAAGGCAAGATAGTTACCAATAAATCCAATAGGAAATCGGGAGAAATTTCTTTTCTCGGAGAGTGGTTAGAATTTGGAATCATAGTAAGTGGTTGAGGCAAATAGCTTAGATGCTTTCAAAAGTAAACTAGCTGAGTACATGAAAGAAAAGGGAATGGAAATGTGTGCTGAAAGGTTTAGATAAGGTAGGTGGGATGCATGGGCTAATTTGGCTAAAAGACCTATTTCTTTGTAACATGGAAGAATGACAACAAAGTATATGAATGTGAGAGAGTGACATGGTGATTTTGAAGATTGGAAGTAAAGGATGTGAATATGACGAGTGACAGTGATTAATTTGGCTTTGCTCTGCCAAAACTGGATTTAAGCAAAAGCATTTAATGCTAACATCTGAAATTCTCCTCAATTCAAGTTTTTCTTTTTTTTTGTTACTTTTGTAAGTATAAATGGAGGAATATGGCATGATGAAGTACTAATTCCTGAAGGTACGGAATATGATCAAGTGAAAACATAAAATTAGCCAACACCAGTTCTTTGTTGTGATTATTTTGTATGTTACCTTCACACAGGAATGCTACAAGTTGGATTGAAAGTTTATTCTTGTACATTCATCATTTTAAATGATACCACGATAAAGCATGCAAACCAACTTGTCAGTGCTGGATAAGTGTGAGCTCTATTGCCAGTTCACTTTGGAACTTTGGCTTATTTAACACAATTGATCCCATAATGTGCTTTGAGAAATGGAGAGAGCTCCATGCTTGCTTTTAAGAGACTTTAGTTTATATCAAAGTTAGTATATTTGACTGTTGCATTTCAGTTGGAACAACAAAAATTGTTTCCTCTTCCTGAGGGCAAGTTGGTAGCAGTCACTTCAGTATTTTCAAGGCTGGAAACAGTTGAAGTCTGCATAAGAAACTCCTCGTATGTGTGGGCAGAATGACATAATCTCATCAGCCCGGGTTCTGTGGTGAACGGTTTGTGGCTGTTTGCCATGTTGAACTAGATGCATTGGAAATATGACTGGTTTGAATAAGAAATGTAAATTGTTGACCACTTTGTGTGCTAGATACAAATACTAATAGGGTGTTGTGATTTTTTTTCTCTAAATGGTATAATTTTCATAAAGCTTTTACGTATTGGGCAAAGACAGTTGGAGCTCTATAATGGCTGCACAGAAGAATGTTCTTGACAACTCTTTATGTCTGTTATATTACAATTCCTATTTGTTATGCCGCACTGGTGTTGGATTTCAGCAGAATTTTCATTTTGTTCGCACTTCTCATGTCACTTTTTGACTTGCACACTTAGGTGCTAAGTTTTGATTTGCTCAAATTTCATATTCAAACAATAGCTAAGAAATTCCATCTAAACATACAGTATATGACAGCAGAATGTGATCGTCTTAAGTGGCTCTGTTTGCCAAAAGGACTGAAAATTATTTAATCAGAACTCACAAACTGCTTGTTTCAGTAAAATTACCAAATTACAAAATTATGGCTTACAATTTTTAGTTTCATAAGACAGACTGGGGAAAGGAGAAGAAACTGGGGTCATGGAAGAGAAAGATTTGCCAAGAGCTTATGGTATTAGTTAGGAGAGATGTTACCTATTGCTTTACATAGGGCAGCAGTTTGGATCGGCCGGGGTGGGCAGGAGGAATGCAATCTCACAGAAAACTGATCTGTTCCCAGTAATTGTCCAAGCTAGTGCAGAGGGAGTTTGGAAATTATGGAATTAATTCACTGTTTCGTTCACTGATGCATAGTTTGGGTTGCATGAGACAATTCAGCTCCAGACCTCGTTATAACGTTAGCTCTTTTGCCCACGTTTAGACTGAATTCCAGAGGTGAGGTAAGCGTTACTGTTCTTTAAATCAAGGCAGCTTTTGACTGGGTGTAGCAGTAAGCAGCCCTCGTGAAATTGAAGCCAATGGAAATGGGGAGAAAATTCTCTGCTGTTTTGGAGTCATATGTAGCACAAAAATGTTTGATTGTTGGAGGTCAGTCATCTCGGCCCCAGTAAATCACTGCATCATTTACTCAGGGGTAATGACTTGTGCCAAACCATACCCAGCTGCTTCATCAGTGACCTCCCTTCCATCATAAGGTCAGTAGTGGAGATATTTGCTGATTGCACAGTGTCCAGTTCCACTTGTATCTTTTTAGATACTGCATGCAAGTAGGGTGCTTCATTAAGATCTGGACAATGTTCAGACTTGGTTGATAAGTGGCAAGTAACATTTGTGCCACAAATACCAGACAATGATGATCTCCAACAAGAGTGTGTGCACCTACCTCCCTTGACATTCAGTGGCAATATCATCGAATTCCCTCATGGTGGGGGGTTGCCACCATTGTCTGGAAACTTAACTGAACCAGCCACACACACTGGCTACAAGAACAGGTCAGGGGCTGAATCACCTCCTTACTCCCCAAACCCTTTGCACTATCTAAAAGGCACAAGTTAAGAGTGTGATGGAATGCTCCCCACTTCCCTAGATGCATGCAGCTCAACAATACTGAAGAAGCTCTGTGGCACCTTGGGCAAACCATCCTGCTTGACTGGCACCCCATTCAACACTTTAAATTATCACTCTCTCCAACACTGATGCACTGTTGCTGCAGTGTGTACCATCTGTAAATTGCACTGTATCAACTTGCCAAGATCTCTTTGATAGCACCTTCCAAAAGTACAGCTTCTACCACCTAGAAGGGCAAGACCAGCAGTAACATAAGATTTACACTGTCTGCATGCTCTACTCATGCCACCCTGTATCACTGCATCGTCATAAGACTGTTCCCCCATCGTTGCTGAGTCAATTCTAGAACTCCATACATAACAGCACCTTCTTGAGGGCAATAAATGTTGGCCTTGCCAATGACACCTACATCCTTTTTAAAAAAAAAAACTACAGTAGAAGTAAGCTAACAAAGAAAGCTAGCTCAGTTTACTGAAACCTTTCTGGCATTAGTAACCAGAAGCGACATTTCAGTCCTTTAGGAATTGCATGTCCATCTGCTTTTTACGAATTCAATACAGATGCCCAGTTTGAAATTTTTATTTGTCTTGATTTTTTTTTCACTCATGTGGGTTGTTGCCAGAGTCAGTAAATGTAAATTAATCTGTTGTAGAGTAACACCCTGTGTTTGTTCTTGGATTAAAATGGAGCCAGTGCAAAAAATGCTGCTTGTCAGTGCATTTAGTAATATTATAAAACTCTAAAATTTAATTGTTATGCTATATATTAATGAATGTTGAATTCTGCCACTGTGATAGAATACTATAACGTGGCTGCAGCAAAGCTGACTGTTAGTGTAACTTCAAAGCTCTAGCATTGGTGGGTACTAAACATTTGCCCTTTTATAAAGTAAAATTTCAGCATTGTTTTATCAAAGTTTCAGACAGACTCTATACCAAAACCAAGTCAAGAGGGATGCTTTTTCAGAGAGGCTAAGGTGATGAAAGTGGTGTGGTAAGGAGCTAATAATAGGGCAGACAGGGACACAAAAGGTAGGTAACCTTTTCAGTTGAGAGCAAGTGCCATTTTGGGAGTTTAAAGCCTCAACTTTCGAACCGCCAAAGTAGCGTCACATTCTTTGCTTTGCATTGGGCTGTAACTGACAAATAGAACCATCAAACTAGATGAACCAAATATTTTAGCAATAGCTCACTAACCTATAATAATCTTAAGTGGGTTGAGAGGTGAATAGGGTGCGGGGAAGTGTTCAAAAGTATGGGGTATAAAGATAATGTATTCATCATGAATCCAATAAGCAATTTGGGATAGACTTCTTTGCAAGACAGTTGGTTGAATGTGGACTTGTTTCACCCACTCCATGTCGTAGCAAATGGCATAGTTACATTTTAAGGGAAACTACATTATTGCATGAAGAAGAAAGGAATGGAAGGATATGCTGTTGGCCATAAATGAAGTAGGATATGAGGAAGTTTGTGTGAAGCATAAACATTGGCATTGACTAGTTAGGCCTAATAACCTGTTTCTGTGCTGTAAATTCTATATTTTAAAAAAGTATTCATTCTTTCAAAATTGTGTACTAATCCATTGGGAGCTGGTTTTTCTTAGTTTCTGCTTTGTGGCTTGTTGAGTACAATGGTAGAAATATAGAAAATTTACTTGGTTTGCAGTCCTCCTCTGAACAGTGTGTGCATAATTAAGATAGCAGGGAGTGACTATCACCTTCATGTAGTATTTCCCCATGACTGTACTTCAGCACAAACATTCACTCTCTTCACCACCGACGCACAGTAGCAGCAGTGTGTACCATCTACAAGACACACTGCAGGGATTCACCAAGGCTTCCGAGACAGCACCTTCCAAACCCATGACCACTCTATCCAGAACGACGAGGGCAGCAGATAGATGGAAACACCATCACCTGGAAGTTCCCCTCCAAGTAACTCACCATCCTGACTTGGAAATATATCGCCATTTCTTCACTGTTGCTGGGTCAAAAATCCTTGAATTCCCTTCCTAACAGCACTATGGGTATACCTACACCTCATGACTGCAGCGATTCAAGAAGGCAGCTCACCACCACCTTCTCAAAGGCAACTAGGGATGGGCAATAAAATGCTGGTCCAGCCAGTGAAGCCCACATCCCATGAATGAATTAAAAAAAAAGGATTTTATTAAAGAAAGGAAAAATACATCGCAAAAGGGGGTAACCACTGCAACCTAAAACACAAACCCGCATGCTGAGCTCGAAACTTCAACTCTGTTTCTCTATGCAGATGCTGCCAGACCTACTGATTATTTCCTTTGTTTTTATTTCAGATCATCTGCAGTATTTTGCTTTTTATTACAATGTGTGGGGACTTGCACAAAAAAGTCAGTTAAATTAATAGGTTTTGCTTACTAGTAGACAAGGAGTTTTATAGTATTGTGCTTGCAGCAAACCTAGTAAACAAATTTAATTTGTACAGGTCTGCATAGCTGGAATTTAAGGGGCCTAAGCGTTAATTACTCTCGTCGTCTAGACGCCTTCAGAGAGCTATGTTGTATTTAGCTTCCATTTAAGTTCAACTTGAGGTTTGGGGCCATATTTACACTTGGCTGACATTTTTAATGATATATTAGTCAGAGATTGTTTAAAACTCTCAGCTAATCTGACGTGGGCGTGAAGTTTGTTTCATTTGACTTTTATAAATGTTGAATTGCACTTTCTAGATCTGTAAACATTCTATTTTAGATGGACAAAGAATAACTAAATTATTTAGTGACTGCTTTCTGAAGGTTATAGTAAAATGCCATACATTTAAAAGATTAGCCAAGATTGTGCTGGCTTTGGCGCAGTGATACTGTTTTTGCCCAAGTCCAAAGGTCCAGGGCTTGAGCACATAATCCAGGTGGATACTTCACTACGGTCATGAAGAGATACTACATTATTAGAGGTGTCCAATCTTGGAAAAGATTTTAAATCAAGGCCACATCTGCCCTTTCTGGTGGATATAAAAGATGCCATGGCAATATTCAAAGAATAGGAAAAAATTGTGGATGCTGTTTATCCCTCAAGTAACACCATCTCTGCGAAACACTTCTGGACATTCAGAATTTCTTAGTTGTTATAAATCAGTGGCCCTCTTGTTATGCTCTGTGGTACAAATGCTTATACATATCCAGTGCCAGAGGAGGATGACCAGTGATGGGTAGAGAACTGATAAGTCCATTTGCTTACTTTCTCCAATATAATGCTTCCTGTTGCACTTCTGTCAGCTATTTTCATTAAAATGACAATGGCTGCATTTTAAATGGAACTTTGTTTTTTTTTTTCTCCACAAATTGCTCAAAATGCACTTTTGTTTAGCCATTTTATTTCAGTAACTACATCTCAATGTCCAAAATAAAGGTTTTAATCTAAAAAAAAATACACATTACATGATAATGAATATAAATTCCTCAATTAAATGGCCTTTTGTCTTTTATTGCATTCATCAAGTTTTTGCTTTGCAGATTCAGCCTTTTCAAAAAGCCTTGAGCTTAGTCTTGATATTTTTGCCCAAAGATGTGACACTACTAGCTGAAGAGAAGTCCCAAATTTTAACCTTGTGCTTTGTGAGGAATTTCCCAGCATGCATCAGTGGCACTAAGCTAGTCAAATTAAGAAAAGCTTCCATTGTCATCTCTAACAATATCTATTTGATTTTTAAAATCTATTTGAAGAAACACTGGGAAATAAATATGGAAAGCTTTATTTGAATAAAACTTATATTTTAAAACCAAATTGTGTTTGTGTGTATGTGCTTGAGAGAGAAATGATTGCATTGACTGCATACTTGTTATAGTTTGTGTTCTGAGACCATCTTTCCTAATTCAAATTTCACTTCAAAATTCAACTGTGGCTTTGAAGCATAAAGCAAATAGGAAACTTCTAATTATTTCACCTGCCTTTTGCTGGCAAAGAATATCAGCATTCCACTTGACACATGAAAGGAGGGCAGAGATGACTGTTGATTCCAATTTGATATTTAGAGAAAAAATGTATTTGCATTTTGAAAGTAAACAAACCTTTGAGGGAAATGGGTAAGGAGGGAGAATAAGAGGGAAGAATGAGAACTGGTTGAGTGTGAGAGGTTCTTTGCCTCTTTCAGGGTTTTTGGAGGAGGGTGGGTAGGAATGAGGTTGTGAACGATGTTATGATTGTGGTGAGTATTTTGATGCAGTGGGGCAAAAGTGGCATTGATGAGTTTATAGAATGTTTTTCAGGGTTTTAGAACAGTATGTTCTGGAGCCGATCAGAGAGCAGGCTATTCTAGACCTGGTATTGCACAGCGAAATGGGATTAATTATAACCTCATAGTGAAGGCACCCCTAGGTAGCAGCGCTCATAATATGATTGAATTTTACATTAATTTTGAAAGAGAGATGTGTGTGTCCAAGACTAGTATTTTAAACAAAGGCAATTATAAGGACATGAAAGTGGAGCTAGCTAAAATAAACTAGCAAATGAGGTTAAGGGATAGGTCAACAGAGGTTCAGTGGCAGACATTTAAAGGGATATTTCAGAATACCAATGAGAGAGAAATTCCAAGGGGAGGGCCCACTAAAGACAGTATCAAGCTTAAAGAAAAAGCATATAATTGTGCAAAGATAAGTAGCAGGTCAGCATTACAGAATTTTAACAGCACAGAAGGAGCGAATTTGGCTCACCGCTTCTGTACCGGCTCTCCAAATGAGCATTATGACCTAATGCCATTGCTCTGCCTTTTCGCCATATCCCTGTACATTGTTTCTATTCAAATAATTGTCTAACGCCCTCTTGAATTCCTCGATTGGACCTCCCTCCACCACACTTCCAGGCAGTGTTTTCTAGACCCAAACTACTCGTGTGAAAAAGTTTTTCTGTCGTCACATTTGCTTCTTTAGCAAATTTAAATCTGTACCCTTTCGTTCTTGATCCTATTGCAAGTGGGAATAGCTCCCTATCTTCTCTGTCCAGTCGTCTCATGACTTTGAACTTCTCGATCAAATCTCCTCCTAGGTGTCTTCTCTCCAAGTCCCAGCCTCTCCAATCTATCCTCATAGCTGAAGTTTCTCATCCCTGGAACCATCCTTGTAAACCTCTTCTGCACTCTCTCCAATATTTCATATCCTTCCTATAATGTGGCACCCAGAGCTGTACACAATATTCCAACAGAGGTCTAACGAGTGTCTAATATGAATTCAGCATGACCTCGCTCTTGTACTCTATGCCCCTATTAATAAAGCCCAGCATCCTATATGCTTTATTAACTGCTCTCTCCACCTGTCCTGTCACCTTCAATAATCTATGCACATATACATCCAGGTCTTTCTGTTCCTACACCCCTTTCAGAATTTCACCCCTTATTTTATATTGACTGTTCATGTTCTTCCTACCAAAATGCATCATCTCACACTTCTCCGCATTGAACTTCATCTGCCACCTATCTGCCCACTCCTCCAACTTGTCTATGCCCTTTTGAAGTTCTACTGCCCTTGCAGTTTACAACACTCCCGAGCTTTGTATCATCCGCAAACTTTGAAATTGTCCCCATGCACACCAAGATCTAGATCATTAATATATATCAGGAAAAGCAAAGGTCCCAATACTGACCCAGGGGAACTCCACTACAAACTTTCCTCCAGCCCGAAAAATATCTGTTGACCATTACTCTCTGCTTCCTATTTTTCAGCCAATTTTGTATCCACATTCTGCTCTCTTATATTCTATGAACAATAACTTTTCTCAAATCTGTTGTGTGGCACTGTATCAAATGCCTTTTGAAAGTCCATGTGCATCACATCAACAGCATTACCCTCATCGACTTTTTTTGTTGCCTCTTCAAAAAAAACTCCAAGTTAGTTAAACGCTATTTTCCCTTTCCTAGAAGATTGGAAAGAATATAAAAACCAGCAAAGAATGACAAAAAGACTAATAAGGAGGGAAAAATTAGAGCATGAGAGAAAGCTAGCTATTAATATAAAGACAGACAGAGTTTACATGGATATTTAAATAATAAAAGTTAACAAAATGAGCAATGGTCCTATTGAAAGCGCATTTGGGGAATTAATAATGGAAAGTAGGGAGATGGTGGATGAATTAAATGGATATTTTGTATTGGTCTTCACTATAGAGGATGCATGTAACATCCCAGAAATAGCTGTAAATCAGGAAATGGAAAGGAGGGAGGAACTTGGGAAAATTACAACCACCAGGGGAGTGGTATTGAACAAAATGTTGGGGATGTGGACTGACCAACCCCTGGGTCTGGATGGACTTCACCCTAAGGTCTTGAAAGAAATGTCTAGTGAGATAGTTGATGCATTGGTTTAAATTTCCAAAATTCCCTAGATTCGGGGAACATTCCATTAAATTGGAAAATAGCAAATGTAACTCCTTTCTTCAGAAAGGGAGGAAGTCAGAAAGCAGGAATCTACAGGCCAGTTAGCTTAACATCTGTCATCATGAAAATGTTAGAAAGATGTTATAGGGCACTTAGAATAGTGCAGGGCCATGTTCAGTGGCTTTGGGCAGGAAAAGGAGATTGGAGGTGGACCATTAATTTGAAAGGATAGAAGGGTTATGGATAAACTTTTTGAAGAGCGGTTTTTGATGGTGGTTTTGAAGGACAGGGGAGCAATATCTAAAAGTAAACCAAATGCAATATCAGCTAACCTCTAGGCTGGGAATGGACTTTGGGATTCGACAGTCTATTGGGAGTAGGAGATGAATCTCATTGACAAGATCGGCTCCAAGTGAGCAAGAGGGAACTTGGAGAAATAATGAAAGACATAGATTCAGAGCTTGGTGCAGGGGTGACCTTGAAGGAGATTTGACCTGATGGATAAGAGGAAGGGGGGAAATGCACTGGCACTAAACTTATGGAGTATGATTGTAGCTTTGTGCAGTGTTTTTCATCTGTGTTCTCTTATCAAGCCATTTCACCTATCTACCTCAACTTTGGTCCTGACTGGATTTTCTATTCTCTTTGGAAGTAAAACTGGGATGCTGCAATCTGCTCCTTTGCAAACATTTATTACAAATCCTTATCAGACATTATTGCCATTCATTTTTTAGTATTCATTTATGGGATGTGGCCATCACTGGCTAGGCCAGCATTTGTTGCGCATCCCTAATTGCCTTTGAGGTGATGGTGAGCTGCCTCTATATACTCTAGAAGTGTGTCTCTCTGAACATAAGAAATAGGAGCAGGAGTAGACTTCATGGTCCATCGAGCATGCTCCATCATTCAGCAGGCTTGAAGCTTATCTTAGACTTCCACTTCATTTCCCTGTCTGCTCTCCATATCCCTCTAATTCCCTGAGGCACCAAAAATCATGTCTATCCCAACCTTAAATGTATTCAATGATGGAGAATCTACAACCCTCTGTGGTACAGAATTCTGATGAATTCTGTACCAGTTCTGTTGAAGGGTCATTTGGACTCAAAGTTAACTGTGCTTCTCTTCGCAGATGCTGCCAGACCTTCTGAGTTTTTCCAGGTATTTTTGTTTTTGTTTTGCTGTCTGCATATACTGGCTCTATATCTTTTATATAAAGCAAAGCTTTAATTTTACTATGACTACAATATGTCCACGGGGAAACAAGCGTGTATTTTGGGAATCTGATCAGTGATGTACAATTTGGAATCTAAATCTTTCCAGTGTTGAATGTCTGGAAGCTGGTACTTTATTTTTATTATAATCATGTTCCCAGTTAAGGCCCTGCATCACCCATTTACTATTGATAGGAAAGTGCTTAGTAACAGTGTTGGCGATTGCTCATACTACATTATGGTGGAACTTGTATTTTTCTAGTCGCTTAAATCGAAATGAAGATGATCACACTAAGTACATTGGGATACAAGTTTCCAAATTTGAATGCTATCTTATCCCCAGTAAGTATGATAAAATCATTAGTTTTGATATGTAAACAAAAGGACCACTAATTGTTCCAAGATTGTTGTTTTGTGATCAATTTCCTCAACCCCTCTGTAAGTTACATTGAACTGTTTGATTTAATAGTCTGGTATTGTCGTCCTCCCTTTCGTACTCAGAATAAACAGCAACTAACAAAGTAATGGCAATTTCACAAAGCAATCGTTCAACTTGGACTGCTTTGCAAGGAACTACTTATTGCTTTTTATGCTTTTTGGGCTTAAACCACATTCGTGTAAGTTTTTGTGCTATGGACATGTATATAATTGCTATTTTGAATCCTATGTAAGGGAGGCACTGACCTATTCACATTGCCACCTCATTTCCAAACAAATTCTGAAAATCTCTTTAGCCCTCAATTAAAGGTGAAAGAGATGTAGCACTAAGTGGTGTTCGGATAGATTTTTCCTAAAATTTGGAGTCAGGTGGACAATTTTATATCATCATTTTGCCTCAGCAGAAGCCCCTGGTTGGCTGATTATGTAAATTCACTGTCAGATTTATGCCTTCACTTTCTAGACCAGAAAATTCCTGGATTGCCCTTGGAGATGTAAGCCACAGATGTAGGACAGCTTCCACGTGTATTGCTGATAATACCTAGCTTTATCTCAATCCCTCTGGGCCGTCAGACATCCAATCTTGGATGAGTGACCATTTCCTTCAGTTCAACATTGGGAAAGCAGAACCCCTTGTCTTTTTATCCTCATCACAAACTCTGTACCGTTGCTGTAGGTTCCATTTCTCTCTGGTCACTGTCTCGGCTTGAACCAGTGCTTTAGTTACCTTGATGTCCCACTCAAACCCAAGCTGGGTTTCTGGACTTCTATTGAGTTCATTAGAGAGACCACCTACTTACCTCCATAACATTGCCTGCTTCTGTTCTTGCATCAGTTGACTTGCTGAAGAATCTCTCTTTTTCCTTTGTCACTTCCAGACTCAACTGTTTCAATAAGATAAAAACAAAATACTACGGATGCTGGAAATCTGAAACAAAAACAAAAATTGCTGGAAAAACTCAGCAAGTCTGACAGCATCTGTGGAGAGGAAGACAGAGTTAATGTTTAATAAAAGGTGTGGCCATGGGTACCCGCATGGGCCCCAGTTATGCCTGTCTCTTTATGGGGTATGTGGAACATTCCTTCTTCCAGTCCTACTTTGGCCCCCTCCCACAACTCTTTCTCTGGTACACCGATGACTGCTTCGGTGCTGCTTCATGCTCTCATCTGGAACTGGAAAAATGTATTAATTTTGCTTCCAATTTCCACCCCTCCATCACTTACACGTGGTCCATCACTGACACTTCCCTTCCTTGACCTCTCTGTCTCAATTTCTGGTGATAGACGATCCGCCAATATTTATTACAAGCCTACCGACTCCCGTATCTACCTTGACTACAGCTCCTCACACCCTGCTTCCTGTAAGGACTCCATCCTATTCTCTCAGTTCCTTCGCCTCCGTCGCATCTGTTCTGACGATGCCACTTTCCAAAACAGTTCTTCTGACATGTCTCCCTTCTTCCTTAACCGAAGTTTTCCACCCATGGTTGTTGACAGGGCCCTCAACTGTGTCCGGCCCATCTTCCACACACCTGTCCTTACACCTTCCTCCCCTCCCAGAACCATGATAGGGTCCCCCTTGTCCTCACTTATCACCCCACTGGCTTCCGCATTCAAAGGATGATCCTCAGCCATTTCTACCAACTCTAACCTGATGCCACCACCAAACACATCAACACATCTTCCCTTCACCCCCCCCCTCCCACTTATTTCACCACATTTCTATTTCCCTTTGGTTCTGATGAAGAGTCATACGGACTTGAAACGTTAACTCTGTCTTCCTCTCCACAGATACTGTTAGACCTGGGTTTTTCCAGCAATTTTTGTTTTTGTTTCAGCTGTTTCAATGTGCATTTGACTTGTATCCCGCCCAGCACCAAGTCATGCTGACCAATCACTTCTGCCCCTGCTTACCTAGATTGGCTTCTAATCACCCAATGCCTCAAATTTAAAATTCTCAGCCTTATGCTTCCATCTCTCAATGGTCTTTCCCCACCTTGTACATCCATAGAATTGCATAGAATATACAGCACAGAAACAGGCCACACAGCCTAACCAGTTCATCTCTGCGATTTATGAACCTCTGGATTATCCTCTTGTTCTGCCTCATCTAAATTGTTATCGGCATAATTTTTTATTCTCATTTATTTAAGGGGAATCTAAATGTCATTTATACTCATGTAAAAAATCAAATTTTTTAGGCCAAAATTCTGGGTCGACTTTTACATGGGTAATATTCTTGAGGGGTTGGCATGCGTGCTTGATTTGGGGCTAAGTGAAATCCAAAAAGCTGTACTGATGAAATAAAGTAAAAACCAACAACACTAACAAATTCTTATTAACATTTATTTCATAATATTATAAATTATATATACTTCATCCAATGCAATATAAGTATATAATGAATTAGCTGCAATACTTCAAGTTGAAATCACTCTGAACGCCATCTGAATCACCGCAAATTCATCCCAATTGTCTGATTGTATAACATCATTTTAAGGATCTTCCTCATCGTATTCATCATTATCAGTAGTAACTTGAGCATCATCGCTCCACAAGTAAATGTCCTTGTTACTGTCAAGCATATCGATATTCCACATTTTAGAAATTTTTTGACAATGGGATCAAGTTTATTTCAGTTCTGTTGAAGGGTCATGAGGACTCGAAACGTCAACTCTTCTCCGCCAATGCTGCCAGACCTGCTGGGTTTTTCCAGGTAATTCTGTTTTTGTTTTGAAGTTTATTTCATGTGTCTCCAATCTATTGACACTGTTTCTAGTGAGGGTGCTTGTATATTTATGCCTTTAGTGAATGTTTTTTTTTCTCCTTCCAACGTCCAAATTGTTCCAAATTTTTTGGATACAGTCCTTGAAAGGTTTATTTACACACAGCCAAGAACTGAACAACACTCTTCTGCTGAGAATAACTGCGACGCTGGTGTTAGTTGATTTCTAATCACCAGTTGAGCTGCATTGTCAACAAGGTTGGATTTGAGCATGTCCCAGATAAGAGAACTTTTCTGTCATAGTCCTTCTATTCTCAAGTTTCACAATTATTTGAGCCATTTCTTGCAACCGCCTTCATCCATCTAGACTTTCTTATGAGCATGGACGACAGCACCTTTTGTGAAATTTCTCTTAAGAGCGAGTTTTTCGCTTGAAAAATCACTTGTCGGCTATAATTTTATGCCATCCGCTGATCTGTCTTCTCATAGTTAGTGATCTTTTCAAGGACTTATTTTTTCAGCAATCTTGGTAATGGTCTTGTTTGCTGGCATGTGGAAGTTCAATTCATATTTCAAATACAGGCCAGTGGGTAAACATCCTTCTCTCAACATCAGATGACAAACTGGAATTTTATCATTGACTTCAGGTGGCAGATGCTGTGAATTTTTTTTTCTCATGGAGTACTAAATTGTACCTTTTCGTGAATCTTGTACACTGTCCAGTACTGGCCTTGAATTCTGAAATACCATATTTCTTCTTTGCGCTGAGGGTGTAGAGTCAAATGGCTCTGCACGCTAATATGACTGTTTGTTGATTCTCGTTAACCCATTCAGCCACTTTTTTTGTTCCAGTTTAAATTGAGCAGTGTACCTGTTCTTTCTTGAAGGTATCATGTTAGATCATATTATACATATTAGTCTTGTTGAACGGCTGGGAGATTGCTGCCAGAGGGAAAAGGTTCCTGTGCGTGCCTTTAAATGAATGAACCATGGTCATTGCCAATCTCTGGAAAAACTAGGGTCGCCTTTTACATGAGAGATATAGAAAATTGTGTTTCGTTTAGGCCAAAAGCTAAAGGGTTGGCTTTTATACATCAAGTTTATGCAAGCATGCACAATAAGCACCAATACTATTCACCTCAACTCCTTGTGGTGGTGTGCTCCACGTACTCGTCACTCTGTAAAGAGGTTTCTTCTGAATTCCCTATTTGATTTTCTTGGTGACTATCTTTTATATTGATGCACTCTAGCTTTGCTGTTCCCCGCAAATAGAAACATTGAAATGATGTTTGGTTCTGATGCAATGACCCCTATTAGGGTCACCCCTTAGCCTTCTCTCTTCAAAAGAAAAGAGTCCCACTCTGTTCACCCTTCCCTGGTAGGCAGGACCTTGCAGCCTTGTCATCATCCATGTAAATCTTTTTTGCATTCTCTGCAGTGCATCTATCTGTTTCATAATATGGCATCCAACCCTGCAGGGTGCCAGAACTCTTAATTCCCCTCTGCTCTGTTGTACAATTCTCTCCCGTTGACCCCATGCACTGATGTGCCCATGCCTTCAGCTACCTAATTCCCATGCTCTGCAATTGCCTGAGCCCATCTGCATTTTCACCCCCCCCCCCCCCCCAAATCCTTTCTTAAAACCCATCTTTTTAGACTAGGTTTTTGCTCACTTCTTTGCCCCTTTGGCTGGTGTCCATTTTTGTCTGGTCAGATGTCTGTGAAACCTCAATGTTTTTCTATGTTAAAAACATTGTATAAATGCAAGCCATTTTTCTTAAAATAGCTTGATTGGTTGCTCAGTGCATTGGGCCCATTTGTGTTATATCTACAATGAACTGATTGCCACTTCTTTTAATAACCTTCAGGGGAACTAATGAGACAGATGTACATGGTATCTGTCTGGTGCCCATATGTGCCCCAGTCCTGATGTCAGTTCGAGTTCCCCTAAGATTAAATGTTTTATGCTCATTATATTTAGTTTTTGTATAAATTTGTCTAGCATTTGTCAAGCTACCGCCTTCCCAGCAGCATTATACTGATCTTGAAGGGTGGTCTGAATTATATTGTAGGCTAGGAATGTATGATGGACAACTCTGTATAGTCCATTAGTAAAATTGTAATTTGTTAGTCCGGAAGTGCACTACATACCATTCACTATACATAAGTTTTATTTTGGTTTCATAGTCTGGGAAGTCGGAGTATGCCTATGGAAATGTGGCTTTTGTAACAAACATAAGTAAAGCATTGAGAGAACCTGAATCATGACCACTTTATTCTTTTTCTTTTGAACATTTATTTAGCTCACTTTTTCTGATAGTGTTTGATATATTCAATTTTTTTTATCTGAAGAGAGATTATCTGACACTGTTTCACTATTCTTGAAGTCCACTCTTTTTCAAAGTGTAGTTTTTTATTTTGGTGATTTTCCAGTAGTGAATTTAAACATCCAGTGGTCACTTTGCCAGCATGAGTAGCTTTATTATAGAACTTGATCAGTATATTTGCAAATTTCTCCTCCAGTGAAGGTCCATCATACACTGATTCATAAAGCGATCCTGTACCATGTTCATTTGAGTCCCCAGCATACACCGGTGATTTCACTTCCACAAAAGAGAGTGATACGGTATGATCTGTAGTAATTTTAGCAGTAACTTAGTTTGTGCCTCACTGCACGGTGTTCGCTACCAGCAGGGGAGTTGATTGGGTCCTACGAGCTAAATTGTCAAAGTACTCCAAAACATGCAAATGATACCTAGGAGAGCATGAATGTCATCTCCTTTCTACTGCTCTTATTTGTTCCTGCAGAACACACATTTACTTAATATCTGTAAGTATTCCAATGCAAAATTATCTGGGCATTTTTAACAAGCTGGTGCACAAAAGGGTTTTTGCAACGGGGGAAGCCTTCGTTAGCTTGTGCTCACTCTGTGTGACAAGTAACCACCATAACTGCTTAGTTACATTTTGTGTGTGTATTGAAAGAATTTTGCCCTGTGGCTTTTTAAAAGTGATTTTTCAATCCCTAAGCAGATTCTTTATCCTATCTCTGCTTAATTTGAGCTCAGTGCCTTTTGTCCTGTTTCAGCAAGATAAATTTATGGCACACCTTTTTAAAGGTCATCAAATCTAGGGGTCAGGTTTAGGTTTTCAGTGTGATGTATCTCGATTACCAGATGGGGATGTTTGCTTTGCATAACTTGTAGAGATTGTTGCTTGATGTTGTAATAAATTTAATGCACCTAACTTAGCTAAGTAACCATGTGCATGAATATCCTTGTTTGCATTTCCCCTTTGATATGTGGGAGAGTTGTGTTTTTTGTTGAATTTGAAAATTTTGCATTTTATTTGATCATTGTAATACTATATTATTGCGGTATATTTTTCCTTTCTACTAAGTAAATATGCATTAGTCCAAGTTAGAAGAACAACATTTAATATCTATAATCATATTCCTGATTGTTGCAATTAAAATTTTACAATTCTGTTTATTGCAATCCCAAGATGAGAAAATGTTTACAATCGAGGCATTATACTAAAATCCTTATATCATAGCCTAATCTAACACACACTTTTTCAGAGTAACTAAACTTTTGTGTTCAAAAAATACTAAAGACTAACATTAACTGGTTTTACCATTCAGTCATGGGGACAGATTGAACGGTTCTGCTTTTATGGAGATGTAAGGCTGGGTTATGAATGTGAGCAGACCTTTTGTATTAGACTACAGTTATAGGTTTACTAATTGTTTTTAACTATCCATGTTTCAGTGTAGACTTTCATAAGATCGGAAAGCTTTGTTTAATTATTTTCAATGATAGGTAACTGGAAATGAAAACTGGTTAGTATTTCCTATGTTCGATGTGCTCTGGGAAGTTGCAATGATCTCTGCTTCTAATTTCGTGTCTCAGATTTCAAGATCCTGGTATGGAATTAACTCTCTTCCTTATCCATGTATAATATTTCCCTTCATAGAATCATGGAATGTTACAGCATATAAGAAAGCCATTCGGCTCATCGTACCTGTGCTGGCTCTTTGAAAGAGCTTTCCAATTAGCCCTATGCCTCAACTGTTTTTCTCATAGCCTAGTAAATTTTTATTTTATCTAATTTCCTTTTGAAAGTTTTTATTGATCCTGCTTCCACTACCCTTTCAGGTTGTGTATTCCAGACCATAAATGTGCTTTTTAAAAAAAAAATGCAAATCACTTTTGATTTATTTGCCAATTAACTTAAAACAACAACTGCTTGTATTTACATAGCATCTTTAACATGTAAACCATCACAAGGTGCTTTGTGGCAGCATTATCAAACAAAATAGACACAGAGACAAAAGGAGATATTGGCATAAAGCTTTGGGCTTTAAGGTACATGCTGAAGGAGGAAAGAGATGTAGAGAGGTTGAGGGACAGAACTCCAGTTCTTAGGGTCTTAGCAGCTGAAGGCAATGGTGGAGTGCTTAAGAGGCCAACATTGCAAGAGTGTAAATATCTCATGAGGGTAATGGCGTTGGAGATTATAAAGATTGGAAGATGGAGGGATTTGAAGACAAAGGTGAGAATCTATGCCCTTTGTTTAACAATCCTTCTGCTACTGGAATGGGTTTCTCCTTATTTATTATCAAAATTCTTCATGATTTTGAACATCTCTATCAGATATCCCTTGACCTCCTCTGCCCCTGAAGGTAACAGCCCTGGTTTCCCTACTCTAGTGAAGTAACTGAAGCCTTTTATCCCTGGTGCCATTCTAGTAAATAATCTCTGCACCCTTTCTGAGGCCTTAACATCCTTCTAAGTGTGGTGCCCATAATTACCCACAACTCCAGCTGCAGGCTAACCAGTGTTTAGCATAACTTCCTTGCTTTTGTACTCCATGCCTCTATTTATAAAACCAAGGATTCTATTTGACTTTTTAACAGCCATCTCATCTGTCCTGCCACCAAGACTTGTCACGCCCATGTCTCTTTTCCAGCATCATTTTAAAATGATACCATTTTGTTCATTATTGTCTGTCTTCCTACTAAAATTAATCACTTCACCCTTGTCTGCGTTAAGTTTTCATTTGCCATCAACGTACCCTTTGCTTTTATTTTTGCTTTTACCCTTTAATTATGTTTTGTAGTCTGTGGTTGATGGCGTTTAAATGCGTGGGCCTTTTAAATACTTTTGTGTGACTGCACACGTGGTAACTTGGAGAGGGGGCCAACTTTTGTATGGCCTGCTCATTAATTGTGTAGCTTAGTGGGAACATTATCTGCCCATTTTATCAGCCTGTGCCCTGATAGCTGCTGTTATCCCTTGCGCTGTTTGCTACTATTTTGAATTTTGTGCTATCTGCAAACTTTTGTCCTGTATACCCAAGTCCAGGTCACTAATATATATCAAAAAGAGCAGTAGCTCTGACACTGGCCCCATGGCACGACTGTATGCTCCCCAGTTTGGAAAAGCAATCATATATCTCTACTCACTGCTTTTGTTCTCAGCTAATTTCATAACCACGCAGCCACTGACCCTTTAATCTCATGGACTTCAACTTTGTGAACAAGTACTTTATAAAATGTATTTTTGAAAGTCCACGTAATCAACATCAACAGCTCTACACTCATTTAGCCTCTTTGTTATTTCATCAAAAAACTTCATCAAAGAACAAAGAATTTATTTTAAAATTAGATCCCAGTTCACAATTATGGTATGTTTTTACATTTTCTCTTTCCCTTCACTCCTCCTAAAGGACTTAATTATGGTGCTTCTGGGTTGGCGAGCCTAAGGGCTCACTCTTCACTTGTAAAGTCTGGACCTTGATTTTTAGCAGGCTATATAGTCATTTAGGGCATCACAGTTAAGTCCAGTTTAGTAATTCCCCTAATGTTTACGTTTGCGTACTGTTGAGCCATCACTGGATGGTAATGTGAAATGGAATCTTAACTGCAGTTCTCCACCCCCCACCCCCCCCCCCCATCGCAATTAGACTGAGCCCAGCAGGGGTACTAGAAAGATAATGCCCTTTAAATATGGCGATCTCTTCAATATAGCCTTTAGTAGGAATTCAAAGATCTGTGTGAGCCATCTTTTGCTCAAAATAATGGAGGGTTGACTTTTTTATTCCTTCATGGAATGCGGGCATCGCTGGCTAAGCCAGTATTTATTGCCCATCCCCTAATTGCCCTTGAGAAGATGGTGAGCTGCTTTCTTGAACCGTTGCAATCCATGTGATGTAGGTACACCCACAGTGCTGTTAGGGAGGGAGCTCCAGGATTTTGACGTAGTGACAGTGAAGGAACGATGATATATTTCGAAGTCAAGATGGTGAGTAGCTTGGTGGGGAACTTCCAGGTGATGGTGTTCCCATGTGTTTGCTGCCCATGTCCTGCTAGATGGTAGTGGTCATGAGTTTGGAAAGTGCTGTCTAAGGATCTTTGATGAGTTCCTGCAGCACATCTTGTAGCTGGTACACACTGCTGCCATTGTGTGGTCCATAGACAATGAATGTTTGTGAATGGCTGCCAATCAAGTGGGCTGCTTTGCCCTGGAAGGTGTCGAGCTCCTTGTGTTGTTGAAGCTGCATTTATTCAGGCTAGTGGAGAGCATTCCATCACACTCCTGACTTCTGCCTTGTGAATGGTGGACAGACTTTGGGGAGTCAGGAGGTCAGTTACTCACTGCAGGGCTTCTCGCCCCTGACTTGCTCTTGTAGCCACAGCATTTATGTGGCTAGTCCAGTTCAGTTTCTGGTCAATGATAACCCTCAGGATGTTGATAGTGGGGGAAGTCAGTGATGGTGATGCCATTGAATGTCAAGCGGCGATGGTTAGATTCTCCCCTGTTGGAGATGGCCATTGCCTGGCACTTGTGTGGTGTGAATGTTACTTGCCACTTCTCAGCCCAAGCCTGGATATTGTCCTTGTCTTGCTGCATTTGGAATTGACTGCTTCAGTAACTGAGTGGTGGTAAACGGTGCTGAACATTCTGCAATCATCGAGCACCCCCACTGCTGATCTTATGATGGAAGGAAGGTCATTGATGAAGCAGCTGAAGATGGTTGGGCCTAGGATACTACCCTGAGGAGCTCCTACAGTGATGTCCTGGAACCGATATGACTGACCTCCAACAAACAGCCATCTTCCTTTGTGATACATGTGACTCCAACCATTGGAGAGTTTTCCCCTGATTCCCATTGTCCCCAGTTATGCCTGGTATGGAATAAGTTGGGTTCAGGTATGTAAAATCATGTCACATGTTAGTGCTATAAAAATTATTTACAAATGATTAAAAAAAATTACACTTTTTAAGAGTTAAAAATATTCAGGAAAGCTATTTGCAAAACATAATCATTAAATGTAATGCACATTTCTGAAGAGACTAATATCTGTGTCATATGGAAATCCATTGAGAATAACTATCTGGGTCCAGAACCCAGTTTAAAGTTTCCCATGCCCCGTTGGCTTTGACCCCTTGAATAAACAATATCCAAGAGACATACAAGTAAGATTGTATTTCCAGTAGTTAGGCTTATTGGTATTTGAGAAGTTTATTTAGTACCATTAGTGTAGCTTCTGGAATAATAATTTTCACTACAGTTTCAAATAAATATCCCAATGAACCAGGTTTGCATTTTTTTGGCTGACATATTTAATGTACTGTGTGTTTAGTCTGATCATATGTTTTAACTTTGATTTACTATTTTTGATGGTTTCCTGATTTTTTTTAAAAGGAAGTTATGTTGGGAGCTTAGAGCTATCAACTAAATTACTGTAAAGTTTCTGGCTGTAGAGCTTGTGTAAATTGGGTCAGCATTAAGAAATGGTTATTCTGGGGTATGCCTCCCATACATTCTTACAAGAAACTAAAAGGAATCATAACGTATCCATTACTGTTTTTTTAAAATGCCAGCTAACATTGAATCATAAATTAAATCACGAAACAATAATTATGTTGTACAGATTAGATAAACGTAGATTTGCAAATGTGTACTTATAAATATGTAAAATTAGATAATTATACCAAATTATTATGTCTGCTTGCTCTTTTGTGTATGCTCTCTCTCACACAAGCACATCAGACAGATTTGATTATTTAGAGCTGCTTTTATTGAGCAGTAGAGATGGCTTCATTGAGGTCAGCCTATCCCTGGCAGCCATGATAATCAAATCAAAAAAAAAATGCGATGTCTGCATTTATCTTCTCCATACTACACAAACTGAAGTACTGAGCAGAGTTTTGGCCTTTTGGAAAGGATGATACCTGAACTGAGAACTTATAACTACTGAACTACGGAACGACTGAACAGGCTGAAACTCTCTTATTTGGAAAAGAGAAGACCAAATGGTGATTCTCTGGAAACTAGGTACTGTAGAGTAATGGTTATGTTATTGGACTAGTAACACAGAGACCTGGCCTAATGATCTGAAGTCTTGAATTCAAACCCTATCACAGCAGCTAAGTAATTTTAATTAAAATAGACCTGGGATTGAAACTGATATCCAAAAGGGTGACCTTGAAAATTGCCAGATTTTTGTAAAAACCCATCTGGTTCACTAGTGTCCTTCAGGGAAGGAATCCTGGCCTCTCTGACTCCTGACCCACAGCAATATGATGGGCACTTAACTGCCCACGGAAATGGTTCAGCAGGCCACTCAGTTATATCAATCTGTTACATATAAGTATCATTAGAATAAAACTGGACAGACCACCTGCTATCAACCTAGGCAATGGGTACCATGAAGGGACACTCAGCTCAGTTGACTCTGCAAAGTCCTCCTCACTAAAGTCTGGGGCTTTGTGCCAAAATTGGGATATGGTCCAAAGCTGAGTATTGTACTGAATGAGTGCAGCTCCAACAACATACAAGAAGCTCAATGCCATTCACAAAAAAGCATGTTTGGCATCTAATCCACCGCCTTAAAAACGCTCCTTTCACCACTGATGCACTGTGGCTGCAGAATGTAACATTTGCGCTATGGCAATTCGCCAAGGCTTCTTTGACAGCACCTTTCAAACCTGCGACCTCTACTGCCTAGAATCACAAGGGCACTAGGTGAATGGTAAAGATTGCCCTTCAGATCATACACTGTCGTGACTTGGAAATGCATTGTCATTCCTTAATTGTTGCTGAGTCAAAACTCCTGGAACTCTACCCATCAGTACTGTGAGCACACCTACATCAGATAGACTGCAGCAGTTCCAGAAGGTGGCTCGCTACCTGCTTGTTGAGTGGAAATTAGGAGTGGGAAATAAATGCTGGCCTTGCCAATGATGTTCATGTTGCAGAAACGAAAAAAAAAATTCCAAGAGGCTTTTAAAATTGTTTAAGTGTTTGTTAGGGTAAACGAAGAAAAGATATTTCCAGCTGTTGGGGAGGCCAAAACAAGGACGTAAATGGAAGAGTCACTAATATTCGGGGAAAATGTCTTTACTCAGAGTGCTTAGAATGTGGAACTTACTACCATGTAGAATGGTCAAGGTGAGTAGTATAGAGTTGCATTTAAGGGAAAGTTAGGTTAGTACATGAAGAAGAATAGAAGGATATAGTATCAAGGTTGGCTATAGTAGGGATGTGAGGAAACCTGTGTCGAGCATAAATACCACCACAGACCACTTTTGGCAATAGCTTGTTTCTGTGCTATAAATTGTGTAGCTGTTCACAAGCTGATAAAATTAATTTCCTTTGGTTAATATGGGGTTACCTTTTTAAAATTAAACAACTTTTTAATTTGCTTTTTAAAAAAAGTTGGCATTCTTGTATTGCAAGCTTGAATCTATATTTAAAAATTTTTTTGGTGATTGATAGGTGACCATTTTAACAAAATGCATATTTTGATGGTCACCATGTGAGAGAGTTTTACAATGGGTGCAGCAACTTTTTGAAGCTTGAAAAATTGGCACAAAAAATGTGATTTTGCTTTTGCTCCTCCTACATTAGGATGGGAGAAACATCAAGCGAGATTACAATGTTAGTGGTTCTTGCCCACCTCACCCCTGCCGACCCCATCCACTCCTGGGAAATAAATGTATGCTGCTGAATGTGTGAGGGACAGGGCTGGGTACTGCATGACACACTCCATGGTTAAGTAATCTGCTAACATTCATTCTTTCAGCTTACGTATGAAGTCTGGTGAATAAGGAAGATCTACCGAAGACTGCCAGCACCTCGTTAGAAGTCTGTATAGAATAAGCGAAATGAACAGGGCAATCAGCAACTTCAAATGCAGTTTTTACCTGCACAGTGCATGAGTAAAATTTTTCAATGGCATAATATGGAAAATTATAGTATTCAAATGCAAAAGAAACTTGATATATAGAATATTTTAATCTGGTACAATTGGGTTTTTTGTTGCATGGTGTGCAAGTAGCACACTAGTCCTTCATTTGAAGTGAAGTGTGTGTGCCTGCTGGTTATTGTATTTAATGGAAAGATATGATTGCCTTTCTTTGCTGTGTTGTGGGTTGTTTGAGTGTTTTTAAATAGCCACTAATTCAATGCTTGGGGTAGTCATTGAGGGAGTTGTCACAAAATCACCAGATAATTTAGATCGTTTGTCACATCTTAGTGTGTGTGTGTGTGGGATAATAAATTGAGGGAGATCAATCCTAATGTCCCTATTGCATCCAGTTCTTTTCTAAATGACTTTTAAATAAAAGGTTTTTAGCCTCGAGGTTTTTAGTCTATCTGGAAGTCTGTTCCACATGTTCATCTCAATGTGTGAAGAAGAATTTTCTGATATCAGTCCTAAATGGTAATTTGACCCTGGAAACCCTAGTTTTGCTCCCAAAGTTAAATTAGAAATGTTCTGGTTTTTTTCTAAATCCTTAATTTGTATATATCTAAAACCTTCATTTGAACACTTTCTTTCTAGGTTGAAAGACCCAAGACACTCAAGATTGTTATTGAGACTTCTTAGTTGGATAGAGCATAGTGCAAGAAATAATTGGAGCTTGTAACAAAGGCAATGTAATAATCACGGCGCCTTTAATCTTTTATGACTGGACAAATCATATTGGCAAAAGTAGTCTGGAAGATGAGTTTGTTAAATAGCTTTGTGGCAGCAATTTTGCAGCAGCTTTCTGAATAATATGTTGTGGAATCAACTGGAGAGAAACCAATTTTATGTCTAGTATTGTATAATGAGGCAAGGTTAATTAGTAATCTCATAGTAAATATACTCTTGGAAAGAGAGATCATAATACAATTGAATTCAATATTAAGTTTTAGAGAGACTTATTTGAGTCCAAAACAAGAATCTTAAACTTAAAGCCAATTACATAAGCTTGAGGGGACAGTTAATTAATTTTGACTGGGCAAATAGAACGACAGTAAACAGTAGGAAACATTTAAAGAAATGATACAGATTTTTAAACAAAAATATTTTAAAACAAAAACTCAACAAGAAAGATCCATCCGTGGCTTACTAGGCCTATAAGAGACTTATAATATTGCGAAGAATAGTAGTAAGCCTGAGGATTGGGAGTTTTAAAAACTAGTGAAGGGTGACAAAAAGTAAAATGAGAGTAAACTAGCCAGGAGTATAAGGAAAGGTTGTAAGAACTTCTACAGGTACGTTAACGTTGCTCCCTTAGTGTCAGAGACGGGAGAAATTATTATGGGAATGAGGAAATGACAGAAACATTGAACACACACATTTCGTGCCCATCTTCACAGAAGATACAAATTACATACCAGAAATAGTGGGTAACCAAGGGGCTAATAAGAGTGAGGAACTTAAGGTAATTAATATTAGTAGGGAAAAAGTATTGGAAAAACTCAAGGGACTAGAAACCAACAAATCCCCGGGACCTTATGGCCTACATCCGAGGGTTCTAAAAGAGATAATGGTATGATTTTCCAAAATTTCCTGGATTCTATAAAGTCCCAGTAAATTGGAAGTTCGCAAATATAACACATCTATTCAAAAATTAAGGGAGAGGGAAAACAGGGAGTGATAGACTAGTTGGTCTGACATCAGTTTTTAGGAAAATGCTGGAATCTATTGTTATTTTTAGAGTATCTTCAGGGGTGAGGCAGATTTTTGACCTTGCAGAGAAATAAGTGACATGGGAAGCGGGAGGAAGAGTGGAGAAAAAGATCAACCATGATTGTATTGAATGGTGAAGCAGGCCCAAGGCTCTATGGTCTACCTCCATTTCTTGTGTTCTTACACTATATGGAGCAGCCTCATGATCCTCTACATTTCTTCAGGACCTGAATACGTTTCATTCTTGATCGGTGCTGATCATATTCATTTGTGTGCTCTGCCTGAAGGCAGGTCCCCTGCTCATTGTTTGCTGACGCTTCATCTTGAACTGCATTCTTGGTAGTTTTTGTTAGCGATGGTTTGCCATTGTCTTTCACTCTCAGGGGCAGGACAAGGAGGCAGGTCCCAAATGTACCTCAGTGGGACTGGGAAACAAACCCATGCTGTTGGCGTTATCCTGAACCATGCGCTAGTCATCTAGCCAACTGAGCTAACTGGCACCCTTTGATCATATCTTCAAGGTGTAACCTAATGAGCACTACATTTGATCACTATACTTCTGACTTACATAGCCAAAATTGTTGAATATATGCCAATAGCCAAGGGATTTGCTTGTTGCTCTGTGTTGCCTGGGCGTGTTTAGTAGTGTCAAGTCTAGTAAGACTCCTGGATTTCTTAACGTGACTTTGTTATTGCAACACCTTTCAGAAAGGCCACACGTTGTCTTCAATGTGTGTCAATTTACCCTTGTCTGCATTAAATTTCACCTGTCATTTTGTCCATTTAAATGACAGGGAGAGATGATAGCGTGGTGGCAATATCACTGGGCGAACAATCCAGAGGCTCTAGGGCACGAGTTCAAATTCAGTTATTAAATTTGGAATTTAAAAAAAAAAGCTAGCCTCTGTCCTGACAAAACCATTGAAACCTATCTGCTGTCCTTACCTGATCTGGCCTACATGTGACTCCAGGCCCACAGCAGTGTGGTTGATTCTTAAGTGGCCCAGCACGGTTGACCCTGCAAAATCCTCCTTACTAACATCTGGGGGCTTGTGCTAAACTGAACTAGTCAAGCCTGACACAGCCATACTCACAGAATCGTACCTCATAGACAATGCCCCAGAAACCATCACCAACCCTGGGTATGTGCTGTCCTACTGTCAGAACAGACCCACCAGAGATGGTGGCACAGTGGTTTACAGTCGGGAGGGAGTTGCCCTGTGAGTCCTTAACATTGACACTGCACCCCATGAAGTCTCATGGCATCAGATCAAACATGGACCAGGAAACCACCTGCTGGTTACCACCTGTCGTCCCCAACTCAGTATTCCGCCATGTTGAACACCACTTGGAAGAGATACTGAGGGTGGTAAGGGCACTTCAGTGTCCATCACCAAGAGTGGCTTGGTAGCACCACTGCTGACTGTGTCTTCATGGTTGTAACTGCTAGACTGGTTCTCTGGCAGGTGGTGAGGGAGCCAACAAGAGGGTAAAGCCTATTAGACATTGTTCTCAACAAACTCCCTCCTTAACTGCGCTGTGGGTGTACCTACACCACATGGATTACAGCTGTTCAAAAAGGTAGCTCCCCCCTCAGGGGCAATTAGGGATGAGCAATAAATGCTGGCCCAGCCAGCAATGCCCACATCCCATGAATGAATTTTTAAAAAATCTACCTGTTGCAGATGCATCTGTTCATGACAGTTTTGGTGGAGTGACCACTGCACAGACCAAGTCTCGCCTTTAAATGAAGGATACGCTTCATCATTGTGCTGTGTGGCACCCACCAATTTCAAACTGATCTAGTAACTCAAAACTGGGCATCCATGAGGCACTGTGGGCCATCAGCAGCATCAGTATTGTATTCAATGACAATCTATAACCTCATGGCCAATACTGGATATTTATTATATGCTTATTTTAACTGAAGTATACAAAATTATGAGGGGTCTAGATAGAGGGAATAGGAAGGCCCTCAGTTGACCTGTGCATAAATTTAGTGTAAGAGGTAGGAAGAGGTTAAAGGGAAAATGTTTTCACCCAGAGGGTGGCTGGAAATCTGGAAGCCACTGCCTGAAAGGCTGGTAGAGGCAGAAACCTTCATCACATTTGAAAATCGCTTGCATAGGCACTTGAAGAAACCAAGACTTACAAGGCTAAAGACCAAGAGGTGGAAAGTTGGATGGGGCAGGATGGCTGCTTGTTGACCAATGCGGACACAAGGGTCGAAGGGCCTTCTTGTAGAGGCAGGCTGTGGCTCACTGGGTATATGGAGTGTCAAAGAGAGTTATACAGACACGGAAGGACACAAGATTTAAACTCAAAACTATGGCAGGATTACCATCAAGCTGGGGGATTGGCCCTGGTTCAATGAAGAGTGCAGGAGGGCATGCCTAGAGCAGTACCAGGCATACCTAAAAATGAGGTGTCAACCTGGTGAAACTACAGCGTAGGATTACTTGCATGCGAAGCAGCATGTGTTACATGAGAGGTAAGCGATCCCACACCCAACGGACCCAATTTAAGCTCTGCGATCCTGCTGCACCCCTCTTGCGAATGGTGGTGGATAGTTAACTAACTAGAGGAACTGGCTCCACAAGTAACACCCATCCTTAATGAGGCCCAGTGCACATCAGAGCCCACATCAATGCAAAAGACCAGACCAAAGCATTTGCAATCACTTTAAGCCAGAAGTGCCAAGTGGATGATCCTTGACTTCTACCTGAAGCCCCCAGTATCATGCCAGTCTTCGGCCAATTGGATTCACTCCACATGATATCAAGAAACGGCCAAAGGCACTGGATACTGCAAAGGCTATGGGCCCTGACAATATTCTGGCTAATGTCACGAAAGTATAATAATTCTCATAATATTATTGTGATTTATTGCAAGAGTAGGTTTATAGTGGGGTTTGGATAGTTTCTGTGTCTGTGTGTGGGATTTAATTGAGTTGGAGACAGCTGGTCTGGAGGCTTTGACTCATCAAAAGAAGCTAAGTTTGAAATGCTAAATAATGCTAAATAAACATGGCTGAAATTTTAGAATGTGAGGTGAGGAGAATTTGGATTTTTAGATAAATCGGGGTAGTTTGGATTTCAAAGCGATGGTAGAATGTTAACATCTAGCCAGAGAAGCTAGACCAGGTAGTGTATTTTTCCCAAAGGTTATTGACAATACTAGCACCATGAATAGACTTATATTGAGAAAAGTAAAGTTCCAAAGACATATGGGAACAATGGAATTTACATTAAAAGGGAAGGCCAGAATATTGTCAGGGCCCATAGCCTTTGCAGTATCCACTATAAACATATGTTTAAAGGGAAGTGAGGCTATGTGTCAGGCAAGGCTTGCAAGATCTACCAGAAGCGTGAAAACTTCCAGTATTTGTGCATTAAGCTGCTGACTACAGAAATCGAAGCTGGGAAAAGCCATTTTGAATTCCATCGTCTAGGGTTTTGTGTTAACTGGATGGAATCTATATTGTTGTCTTAACGGGGGTGTATAACTGGAAGCCAGATTAATTAGGGGTTTTACGAGTTATTGTAGTAGTAATTTGTAGACTTATGTAAATGTTAATTTTTTTTTTGTAAAAATCTTAGAGTCTTGGTGGACTTATTACTACTGAATTCAGGGCACACATCTCGAAATAAAATACAAATTGCAAAATCGTTTTGACTGCACCATCGAGTTTCCTTTGTGGATTTGTTCTACCTAGCACACATCTGCTGTGTCATAACACCAGAGTATTGAATACTTGTGCTCCAGAAGGGGAAAGCTCTTTGGTTGGAATTGTACCTCGCACAAAGGAAGATGATGTGGTTGTTGGAGGTCAATCATCTCAGTCCCAGGACATTACTGCAGGAGTTCTTCAGGGTATTGTCGTAGGTCCAACCACCTTCAGATGTTTCATCAGTGACCTTCCTTCCATCATAAGATCAGAAGCGGAGATGTTCACTGATATTGCATAATGTTCAGCATTTTTGATGACTCAAATACTGAAGCAGTGCCTGTCCCTATGCAGCAAGACCAGGACAACATTGTAGGCTTGGGCTGATGAGTGGCAAGTAACATTTGCACAGTACAAGTGCCAGGCAATGCTTATCTCCAACAAGAGAGAATCCAGCCATCTCCCTGTGACTATCACTGAATCCCCCCCCCCCCGTCAACATCCTGGGACTTACCATTGACCAGGAACTGAATTGGACCAGCTATATAAACACTGTGGCTACAAGAACAGGTCAGAGACTAGGAGTTACTGCGAGTAACTTGCCTCCTGATTCCCCAAAACCTGTCTACCATCAATAAGGCACAAGTCAGGAGTGTGATGGAATACTCTCCATTTGCCTGGATGAGTGCAAGTCTAACAAGGCTCAAGAAGCTCAGTACCATCCAGGACAAAACAGCCTGCTTGATTGGCAACCCATCCACTGCCTTCAACATTCACTTTCTCCGACCCTGATGCACAGTGGCAGCAATGTGTACCATCTACGAGATGAACCGCAACAACTCACCAAGGCTTCTTCAACAGCACCTTCCAAATTTGTGACCTCTACCACCTAGAAGGGCAAAGGCAGAAGTTCTCCTCCAAGCCTCACGACGTCCTGACTTGGAATTATATTGTCATTCCTTCACAGTCGCTGAGTCAAAATTCTGGAACTCCCTGTTACAGCACTCTGGGTTGTAGTGGTTCAAAAAGGCTGTTCGCCACCACATTTTTGAGTGCAATTGTGATATGTGATAAATGCTGGCCTCATTAGTGATGCCCATATCCTGCAAAAGAATTTTTAAAAGTTTTGTCTAACTCATTCTGTAATCTCAAAGCTGTTTATTTTGATTACACTGCTCGTCGTTGAATGGTATGGTTTGCAAAATTGACTATTTTGCCTTGCATTTGAGTCCACATAAATTTTGTAGCTAAGAAAAACCGCAGTAGCCCCAGCACTGAGCCATGAGTTATGTCACTAAGCACATCCTTCTCCCTACCCACTCAACTGCTTTAATGATTACTTCTTGTTCCTGCCCTCCAGCCAGTTTCTTAACTATTCCCGGTGTTAAATCTTCCCCAGGGCTTTGAAATTCGCCGTCATTATTGTGAAATTTTGTAAAATGTTTTCTGGCTGCCGATGTGCACCACATCATAAATTTTTCTGCAGGCCACTTAGATTGTAACTTCTGAAGGGGTTGAACAAGTTGGTCAAGCAGGATGTTCTGCTTCTGAATCTATTCTGACTACTAACTGAGTAATTACGTAAATTTTTTTTGAAAAATATACTTTATTCATAAGATATCTGAAAGAACATTACAAAATATTTCTAAATCGACATCACAAAAAGTGCAATCATTCAACTTTTACACATAGATCGCAAGGTGTTTCAGTACAATCAATGAATATTACAATCATTTCAATACGGTCATAACAGACAGCCAGACAGTGCAATGGTATTGGAGTTATCAACATATATCATGTTGCACTCTTAAGGTGCTTCAGTACAATTATAATAAAATTAGTATTCAATGCATACATTTATTGTGAGCTGTACAGCCTGAGAGGTCAATACCTTTCCCAGCCCCTCGGTGCACTATGGCAGAAAGGTCTTAGATAGCGACCTTTCCCCATTGGGCCTTTGCGGCGGCTGCCCCAAGCTTTAGTGCATCCCTCAGCATGTAGCCCCTGGACCTTGGAATGTGCCAGTCTGCACAACTTGTTCGGGGACAACTCTTTGCACTGGAAGACCAAGTTTCGGGCAGACCAAAGAGTGTCTTTCACCGAGTTGATAACCCTCCAGCTACAGTTGGTGTTTGTCTCGGTGTGCGTCCCTGGGAACAGCTCATAGAGCACAGAGTCCTGTGCCACAGATCTGCTTGGGATGAACTTCGACAAAAACCACTGCATCTCTCTCCAGACCTTCTAGGCACATTCTACTAGGTGGTGAACAACAGTCTCTTCCCCACCACAGCCACCTTGAGGGCAACGTGCAGAGTGGGTGAGACTCCTGGTGGTGTTGGAGGGATCTGACGGGGAGGGCCTTTCTCACCACCAGCCAAGCTACATCTTGGTGCTTGTTGGAAAGTTCTGGGGATGAGGCATTCTGCCAAATGACTTTGACAGTCTGCTTGGGGAACCATCCGACAGGATCCACCATCTGCTTTTCCCACAGGGCCTCTAAGACATTATGTGCCAACCACTGCCTGATGGACTGGTGATCAAAGATGTTTCTCTGCATAATTTTTCCACAAGGGACAGGTGGTCTGGCACGGTCCAAATACTTGGAGCGTTCCACAGCAGTGTGGCCAGACCCATCCTTCCCAACACCGGGGACAGGTAGAACCTCAGCACGTAGTGACACTTGGTGTTTGCGTACCGGGGGTCTACGCACAGCTTGATGCAGCCGCACACAAAGGTGGCCATCAGGTTGAGGGTGATGTTGGGTACGTTTTTTTCCCCCCTTATCTAGAGGCTTGTACATTGCGACCCTGTGGACACGATCCATTTTCAACCTCCAGATAAAACGAAAGATGGTTCGGGTGACCGCCATCGCGCAGGAGTGAGGAATGAGCCAGACCTGCGCCACGTACAGCAACATCGAGAGTGCTCACACCTGATTACCAGGTTCTTACCCACGATGGAGAGGGACCGTCGTTCCCACGAGCCTAGTTTTCTTTCCACCATAGCCACTCGCTCCTTCCAGTTTCTAATACATGCTCCGGTCCCTCCGAACCATATCCCCAGCACCTTCAGGCTGCCTGACCAGCCCAGTTCCCAAAGAACATGGCCTCGCTCTTGCCACAATTTACCTTGGCTCCTGAGGCCAGTTGGAACTGGTCACAGATGTTGATCAGCCTGCGCACTGACAGCAGATCTGAGCAGAAGACGGAGACATCATCCATGTACAGAGAGGCTTTGACCTGAGTGCCTTCACTGCCTGGGATTGTCACTGCTCTTCCTGGTATGCCCTCCCCAGAACTAGTCCAAGTAAAATCAATGATTTTGTTGCAGGATGCAAATTCCAGACAGATTAAGTGAGCTGAGAGCAAGTAGATCCTTGGATTCTTCCTGATGGACTCAGCAAAGGGTTCTATGCAACACACAAACAGCACAGGGGAGAAAGGGCAGCCCTGCCTGACACCAGATTTAATTGGAAAGCTTTCTGATTCCCACCTATTGACTGAGACTGTGCTACTGATGTTAGTGTAGAGCAGTTGGATCCAGTTGCGGATTCCCTCCCCAAACCCCGTTTTGCAGAGCACATCCATTATGTAGGTGTGCGATATTCTGTCAAAGGTCTTCTCCTGATCCAGGCTGATGAGGCAGGTGTCCACACCTCTGTCCTGCACATAGGCAATCGTATCCCTGAGTAGCGCAAGGCTGTCAGAGATCTTCCTGCCGGGCACAGCGCAGGCCTGGTCAGGGTGGATCACTGATTCCAGAGCAGACTTGACCCGATTGGTGATGACTTTGGATGGAATCTTAAAGTCCACATTTAACAGTGAAATGGGTTGCCAATTTCTAATTTCCTCCCTTTCCCCCTTGTGCTTGTAGATGAGGGTGATGATGCCTTTCCTCGTGGATTCTGACATGCTGCTGGCCAGGAGCATACTCTTGTACACTTCTAGCAGGCTTGGGCCGATCCTCAAATTGCCTAATCAATTCCATTATCTTGTGTGGAATGACAGTAAAATTATTTGGGATTTGTAATTGCTTGTCACTCTCTTTGAATGTGGGCAGCTCATTAAGCCATTTTGAAATAATGGTGTTTCATCAATGCCTACTGACTTAGCCATTTCTTTTCGGGGTAGTCTTCTCCCTGGCTTTGTCATTTTGAGAGAAATACCATCTACACCCGGGGATTTACTTGCTCTCAGCTCACTTAATCTGTTTGGAATTTGCATCCTGCAACAAAGTCATTGATTTTACTTGGACTAGTTCTTGGGAGGGCATATTTCAGATTCTATGGAATGATACAGCACAGGAGGTGGCCCATCAGCCCAGTATGCCTATGTCAACTCTTTCAATAAGAGCTATCCAAGTGGTCCCACTTGCATGTTCATTCTCAATAACCCTGTAAATTTTTCCCCTTCAACTATTTATCCAATTACCCGTTGAATGTTACTGTTGAATCTGCTTCCATCATGCTTTTAGGCAGTACATTCCGAATCATAGCACCTTGCTGTGTAAATTTTTTTTATTGACCATACCTGCCAATTGCCTTAAACCTGTGTCCTCTGGTTACTGACCCATCTGTCGTTAGAAAGAGTTTCTTCTTTACTCTAAAATTCTTTACAATTTTGTGCACCTATCAGATCTCCCTATAACCTGCTCTGCTTTTAAGGCCTCCCTAGTCTCACCACAAAACTGAAGTCCTGCATCCCAAATGTACCATTCTAATAAATCTTCTCTTTACTTTCTGCAAGGCCTTGACATCCTTCCTGAAGTGATTCCCAGAATTGGCTACACCATTCCAGCTGGAGTCTAACCAATGCTGTAGGTTTAGCACAACAAAGATGCAGTATCCATTTTTAACAGCCTTTTCAGATGCCTTCGGCAAGGGTTCACCTCCAGGGTTTCGAACTCTCCTTCCGATGTTCCCCTCCCCGGGTCACCACGTGCATTCAAGCTTTCTTCCATGCACACACACTCACTGACTTAGCTGTCAACAAAATACCACTGCTTCACATGCCCATACCAAAGAGTTACAAGCCGTCAGCTGTCTCTTTGGACCTTCTTGCCTCTCACTTTAATTCTGCTTCCTTTTAAGCTTGAAGCTAGGAGTTTTCCTTTTTGTTCCTTACTTTCACTTCCACCTAACAGGACCTTTTCCTATCCTTTCTTTGACCAGAAGGCCTGCTTGGGACTTTTTCCTGTTCCACTTCCCTAGATTCTGGGACTTTTCCTTTTGCTTGCGACTAGCTATCTGTCCCTTTGTAGCCTGCTTCTGCCTGGCAGCTGTCTTCAAAGCAAACTGAATTCAAACAGCTTCCAAATCAAACTGCTGTTTCTAATTTCTTGTGTGTGTGTCTGTGAAAAGGACCTGCCTCTCTGGACCCCTGTTGCTAGGCAACAGCCCAGTTTTGTCTACATTTGTTTGTTTCACTTAGCTCCAACAGTTGTAAAACTCTTATTAGAAATGCAAGCACCTTTTAAAGTGAAACTAAAACTCAGTTTGACCTTTTCTTAACACACAGGCACAGAAATACAAATCAAACTTAAACATTAAAGCTAAAACTCATTTATAATGCCCACAAATACAAATATAACTTAAACTATTTCCTAACATCACACTTGATCCATGTCTTTTTTCCATAACTATTTTAAAGCTAACATTGTGATTCCTGTTACCCAAATGCTTCCCCACTGAAATATGCTCCACTTTCCCACTTCATTCCCCAAAACTAGATCCAGCAATATTTCCTTCTATGTTGACTTGGAAACACATTGATCAACAAAGGACATATTTCAGGAATTCTTCCTCGTGCCTTGTTATCACTACGATTAGGTTCTTGAATCTTTCTGCAAGTTACCTGCAAATTTGATCTGCCAATGTTCTTTCCACTATTTGGTAGCCTAAAGTGTACATGCAGCAGAGTAATAACTCCTCTGATGTTCCTTAAATCTAAATCTAATCAAATAGGTTGTCTTGAAACCCTTAAGTATATCACCCTTTTCCAGTGCTGTAACTGCATCATTGATCAATATTGCCACCCTCCTTTCTTTCTCTATATTTCCTGAATAATTCTATAGCCAGGAACATTAAGTTCCCAGTCCTCTCCTTTGAAGCAGGGTTATTACCACAGTATCATCCTATGTGACATGCTGTACCTGCAACTCACCAACCTTCTATACCGCACTCATGCACACGCATTCCAAATCCATTCAAGTCTACCTCTCATTTTGACCCCTGCCTGATCCCTCTTATTTTTGAATTGCATACGCTTTATTCTAGTGCTGTTTGTCTCTCTGTCCCCTGGGCGCCTTGTTTCTCCTTTCTGATGCTTCGTATTGATGCCCTTCCCCTCAGCTTCAACTTGCTTAAACTTCAACCCTCTCCCACATCATTAGTTAACATCTCTATTCGGACATTGCTCCCAGCCCTGTTGATGTACAACCAGCCCCTTAAGAGCAATGCATGCTACACTTCACTGTGCCCCTGTGCAGTAATTTATCCCATGATGTCATGGATGTGCATCAGACTGCACTCCTCCCAAAGTGGTGTTGTCCTCATTCAGCACTAAAAACTGCTTTGAAAGTACTACATTTTTGGCGGAATCCTGCACTGCGTGCCTCTCCTTGCCATGCCAGATTGCCACCCCCTGACATTGGTTTACCAGTAAGAAGAGTGAATAGGGATTTTTAGACTGCTTATGGCTTGCTGCAGGTTTTTTGAAAACATGTTTTTGTTGAATATACTATATCACTTATAGTGGACATGAAATGTTTTATTTAGCTTAATGCAAAATTTCGAGTACCAAATGAGATTTCTCATCACTTAGAGACTTTTTTCTTTTCTCCCACACCCCTCCCCCCAATGTTTTCTTGTCATTTATCAAACACATAATCTGTAATTCTGCATGCAGATTCATACTTCACTTGAGCCTGAGGAAATGTTGATATAATGAAATCAATTTTTAAAGGTATCCTCCATCCAAGCACTTATTGTGGTTGCCTTATATTTTTTATATATTGTTTGTAGAACAACTGGGGTAATTTATTTTTCCTTTCTCAGGGAAGACAAAAGATCAGGGGATGTAGCTTCTGAAGATATTGAATCAGATGACTATTCTGATGAATCTAGCATTGAAAGTTTTTATGGAACTTCACCACCTAATACCCAGCGGCAGATGAAACGCATGTCAACTAAACACAGGAATAACGTTGGGAAAGCAGTCGGTCGCCCTGGTAATAAAGGTTAGTATGACGCAGAAGTTTGCTTTGCTTTCCATTATGGAAGAATGTGATACAGTTGAATAATCTCAGTTTCAAAGTTACTGACAGTATGGTATTTTATAGCAGTGGATGCTGTCTGGGATAAGCTGGGCACTGAATGTGCTTGGTATCTAGGATGTTCCAATTCGCTTTTCAAGCTAGTATTGGGCAAGTTGAACTATTTTCCATTTTACACTAACTTTATATAGCACACTTAACATAACTCAGTGCCTCTGGGTGTTTTATGAAACAAACTATGCAATTGAGCCCTATAAATGACTAATAGCTTAGTCAGAGAGGTAGGTTTTAAGGATTGCCTTCCGGAAGGAAAGAGAGCGGCCGAGAGCTGTAAGGAGGGTATTCCAGAATTTGGAGCCTAGGCAACTGAAGCCTTGGCCACCAGTGGTGGAGTGATTAAAATTGGGATGCACAAGAGGCTGGAGTTAAGGGAGTGCAGATGTTGGGTTGGAGGAGATTGGAGATGGGGGAGGCAAAGCCACGGAGAGATTTGGAAACAAGGATGAGAATTTTAAAGTCCAAACTTTGCTTGACTGGGAGTCAGTGTAGGTCAGCAAGCACAGGAGTGTTAAGGGGATGGGATGTGCTGTGAATTAAGACTTGGGAAGCAGAATTTTGGATAACATCGAGTTTAGGAGTGTAGGATGTTGAGAACAACCAGGAGTTTATTGGAAAAGTCAAACCCACGTATAACGAAGGCATGGTTGAGGGCTTCAGCAGCAGATAAGCTGAGATGAATGACGTTGGATGATGCAACAGAGGTGGAAATGGACGATCTTAGTGAAGGCATGCATATGAGGTTGGAAGCTTGTTTCAGGTTGCAACGTGACGCCAAGGTTGTGAACAGACTAGCCTAATCTGAGGTAGAGTTGGATCTCGTCAGTGTACTTGTGAAAACTAATGGTGTTCCTTGGTTGATGTCACCAGGGAGCACCATATAGATGAGAAGTAGGAAGGGGCCAAGGATAGATTTTTGGGGGAAGAAATCCGAGGTAATGATGTGGGAGTGGGAAGTGAAACCATTGGAAGTGGCTTTCTGTAACAATTAGGTAAGAATGGATTGAGATGAGAACTGTTGTACCCAGCTGGATGACTGTGGGGCAACATGGAGGAAGTTGGTGTGGTGAACTATTTCAAAATCTGCAGACAGATCAAAAAAGAAAAAGAGGGAAAGTTTACCTTTGTCACAGTCACATAAGATGTCATTTGTGACTTTAAGAACTGCTTTGGTCCTGCAACGGGTGGAAAACTGATTGGAGAGTTCCAAGCAAGATGGGAACCATTTTGGAGGGGTCAACAACACATTTGAGAACTTGCAAGAGGAAAGGGAGTTTGGAAATGGGAGTTTTCAAGCACAGTGGGGTCAGGATTTTTTTGAGGGCAGGGTTGATGATAGCAGATTTCAAGGAAAAAGGAACAACACTTGAAGTGAGAGAATCAATGTCAACCAACATTGTTGATCAGGAGGAGAAGTTGGACGATCGGTTTAGTGGGAATAGGGTCAAGGGAATATGAGGTGGGATGAACATGGACAGGATGGCATGATTCAGGCCATGGGAGGAGAATAGGAAGCTAGAGAAAGATATGAGTTTGGGGCTACGGCAGCAGCATTATAGGAAGCTTGGTCAGGTGTGTTTGTGGAAGGGAGGCACACATCAGAGGCAGCTGATCACATGGTCTCGATGACAAAGAAGTCCATAGGCTCCTCGCACTTATTGTTGGAGGTGAGGTTGTAGGGGTCAGGGGAGAGTGTTTTAAGAAGATGAGAGTAAGAAGCAGGAGAGTAAGAAGTGAGCAGTTATCTTTGCATACCAGAATGATCCTGGAATAGTGAGCAGTTTGAGCAAGTGAGAACAAGACCTGATAGTGCTTTAATTGGTCTAACCAGATCTAGTGTTGGATGGTTAAACCATTTGTCTTGTTTTTCAAGCCGGTATCCATTGGAGCTAAGGGAGCGGAGATGGGACCCATATCAGGGGAACGGACAGGGTGAGGATTGTATTGAGGACTAGGGTATTAAATGTAGAGATGAGGATGTGGTTGACCAAGTCAGTATCTGCAGAAAGGTGATGAAAAGAGGGTCAAAGGCTAGATAGTTGGGATTTTGAAGAGTTGCTCAATGCAGAGGCTGAAGGAGGAAAGCAGAAAAGATATCTTGGTGATTTTTTTTATTGTACTTAGAACAATGATTTTGAAAGAGAGGTGAGTGATGGAACAAGGTGAGATGTTCAAAGGAGGACAAAGTGGCAGAGGAGTAGGGGATCAGGCCAAGGTGATCTGGTGATGAGCAAAGCAACTCACCGTGATGGTGGAGGAACAAATGGTGGAAGATGTAGTCAAGAGGGAAGGCTTCGTTAAGAGGAAAGATGCCATCACCCCCTCAACCAGGTTTCCATTAAGACCATGATGTTGATGCAATAATCTGCAATATAATTTAACCTGTGGTATCTCTAGTAACATAGCAATGATTTGGAGAAGAGAAGTTTGATCCAGCCTGCCAATTTGAACTATTCATTAGATTTCTTATTGTGATTTTAGAACTAATAGTTCTGTAATTAATGCAGTTCTGTCACCCTGTAATTAAACAAAAACTGAAGTCAATTATTTTCCGTTGACACCCTTAAAAGCTAGCTTAAAAGACTTTTTCCCCCCCTTTCTAGCCCACACCCCCCAGTGTCAACTTCAGAAGTATTTCATTACTGTAAAGTGTTTTGGGACATCCTGATGTTGTGAAAGGCAATATATAAATCAAAAACAGAAAATGCTGGAAAAACTCAGCAGGTCTGACAGCATCAGTGGAGAGAGAAAAACAAAGAGCTCTGAAGAAGAGTCATACGGACTCGAAACGTTAACTTTGTTTTTCTCTCTCCACTGATGCTGTCAGACCTGCTGAGTTTTTCCATCATTTCCTGTTTTTGTTTCAGATTTCCAGCATCCACAGTATTTTGCTTTTATCTTAATATCCAAATCAAGTCACCTTTCTGTTCTTCGCCTGCATGTTGTCTTTGTTCACTTCCTCCTCCCCCTCCTGCCTGCTCTTTCCTTCCCCATCCTGGCTAACATTTTCTCAGTTGTTACTTTTGGAAGGAAAAATTAAAGTTAATTTGTTTTGGTGGAGCTCATAGTTGCCCTGTTGGTTAGAATCCATGTCCCAGTCAGCTCAAAAACATTTTGCCCACAAGCTGCTGGAAGTCTGAGCTGATGGTGCAATGAGGACATCAGGACTTTAGTGAGCAATGGGAAACATATACCTCTTTGACAAATAACGTTTAAAGATTGAGAAATAAAAAGAAGGAAGATTGAGGAGGAGGGTGAGTTCAATGTCAAATCAGGTACCAAAAGTGAAATAAAGGGAAGAAATATTGAATTGCAAGAGAGAAAAAAAAGGCAAAGGAAAGTATGAACTTTTTAAAAATGACCTTTTAAAAACAAGTCGCTAAATGTAGGCATCCACACTTTTGACTCTTCATTTTCTGGACCACAGGTTTAATTAACAGTCACCAAATCATTGCTGGACTTAACTTACTGAACTGTATTTAATAGGCAATTAATGAACAAAAGCAGAAACTTAATGAAAATCACAGACGTACTCTCCTTGAAGCTAACAGTACAGTTGTGCAAATTGGCCAGCAACTCCATGGTTATTTGCAATTAACAGGTGTCTCATCCTCCTGAGTTGCTGGTTAATTTTCATGATTCACCTTTACATCTCTAGCTATTGATGTGCCAGATAACACACTGTCCACCAGCTTTACTCTTGTCCTCAGTAGAACTATTACTCTTTCCCAACCAAGTCATTCCCCTCTTTTTCTCATGTACATTCTGTCTGTCAGCAACATCATCCAAAACCATGCCATCAGTATCTATGTGCACACCAACGATAATTAGTTTTACCGTAACTCCATCTCTCTTGAACCTTCCTCCGTCCCTAACTTGGCTGATTGTTTTCTGACATCCATTTTGGATGTATTGGATGAGCAGTAACTTCTTCCAGTTAAGTATTTGGAAGATAGAAACAATTGTCTTTGGTAACTATCGCAACTCCTTTTTTTTCCTTTGCCACTGACTGCATCTTTTTTCTGGCAACTGTTTCATTGCTGAACCAGACTGCTTGCAACCTTGGTGTTATTTTGGCTCCAAGATGAGCTCCCTACCACACGTTACCTCAGACTGCCTCATCCGCCTATGTAATGTGACTCTGCCCTTGCCTCAGTTTATCTTCTACTGAAATTTTCATTCATGCCTTAACGTGAGACTTGATTATTCCCAAGCACTGTTGATCAGACTCCCATGTTCTACCTCTGCAAACTTAAAGTCATTCAAAACGTTGCTGTCCCTGTCCTAATTTGCACCAAATCCTGCTCACGTGTCTACCCTGTGTCCTTTGATCTGCACTGGCTTCTGGTCAGATAGCACCTTCACTATGTCTTGCTAGTATTTCTATAATTCCTTTCAGCCCTAATATTCCCCTTAGTTCTCTGTGCTCTGCCAATTCTGGCCTCTTGAGCATTGTAATTTTATTTGGCCCATCATTGGCAGCTGTATCTTTTACTGTTTAGGCCTTAAGCCCTTGAATTCCATACCTCTACATCTCTGAGTCTCTCCCTCTCTTTCCTCCTTTTAAGATGCTCCTTAAAACCTACCTCTTTGACCAAACTTTTGTTTATTTGATTGTATCAGATTTTGGTCCATAATGTTCCAGTGAAGGGCCTGGAATTTTATTACATTAAAGGCTGTATATAAATACAGGGCTTTTAAGCTAATTCGTGGCCAATACACTTCCTAGTCACACCAGGCACCACTATATCCAGTACTCTTTTTCTTGTATAACAGCTGTAGCATTGTAACAATTAAATTGATCTCCCATTAAGTCAATTGAGACAAAGATAATGGAAATGTATATATTTTAATGATGTAAGGTCTTGCAGTGCATGATGAGTCATTGTCACTTATTCTGTTGTCTTCGTCATGTCTTGCAGTATACTGATATTTAACTTTGAAGGTTTATCATCCTGCAGGCAAGATCAACAAAAAATTGATTTCGAAAGCAAAGAATTTTTGTAACAAGATACTAGACTGTATGTCCAACTTCTTTAAGAAGGTGCCTAAGTCTGTGTGCATATGCAAGACAGTATTGGTACTGAAATATAATCACAAAGCACTGCTTAAACATTTTACAAATGGTGATAATGCCACACCCAGTCAAAAGCATGTCACATTCATAACTTTAAACCTGGACTGTGCTCATATGGAAGCTTCTGGACCTGCCTTTATTTATTTTAAAATGGGCATGAATTGTTAAGGTAGCTGCCAAGGAAACTGAAACCCTCTAACAGAAATTGGGTGCTGCATCCAGGATTTGAACTAATTGGATTCAAACTAGGACAAGTCTAACATTAAGAGAATAAATTGGAAGCCAAAAGAGAAAAGATTGGTAGCCGAAATTGTTTCTTTAAAACAAACTACAGCAGGAGATTTCATGTATTAACACTAGAAAGTAGCTTGGCTAGTTTTGATATAAAAATATTCGTACAACAGGAGGACTTAACATAGAACGGCTAAAGGCCACAGCTAAGCAGGTAGAACTTGATTTTTTTTATTCATTCACAGTATGTGGGCTTCGCTGGCTAGGCCAGCGTTTATCGCCCACCCCTGGTTGCCCTTGAGAAGTTGGTGGTTAGTTGCCTTCTTGAACCGCTGCAGTTCATGTGGTATTGGTACATCCTCAGTGCTGTTAAGAAGGGAATTCTAGGATTTTGACCCGGTGACAGTGAAGGAAAGGTGAAACATTTCCAAGTCAGGATGATAAGTGCCTTGGAGGGGATCTTCCAGGTGGCGGTGTTCCCATGCACCTGCTGCCCTTCTCCCTTTAGATGGTAGTGGTTGTGGGTTTGGAAGGTGCTGTCGAAGGAGCCTTGGTGAATTCCTGCAGTGCATCTTGTAGATGGTATACACTGTTGCCATAGTGCATCGGTGGTGGAGGGAGTGAATGTTTGTGGTGCTAATCAAGCGGGCTGCTTTGCCCTGGATGGTGTCAAGCTTCTCGAGTGGTGTGGGAGCTGCACTCATCTAGGCAAGTGGGGAGTATTCCATCACACTCCTGACTTGTGCCTTGTGGATGGTGGGTAGATGAGTTACTTGTTGCAGGATTCCTCGCCTTTGACCTGCTCTTGTAGCCACAGTATTTGTATGGCTAGTCCAGTTCAGTTTCTGGTCAGTGGTAACCCCCCAGGATGTTGATGGAGGATTCAGTGATGGTAATGCCATTGAACCTCAAGGGCGATGGTTAGATTCTCCTGTTGGAGATGATCATTGCCTGGCACTGGGACCCAAAGCACTAAAGATGGTGGCCAAACAGGTAGAAGAAACTGAAACAAACTTGGTTACCCTAGCCAAAATTTACCTGGACAAGTGGAAGCTAGAGTTGGAGTTTCAAGAAAAAGAGGGGGGGGGGGGGGGGGGGGGGGGGGGGGGGGGCAGAGAAAGAATGTGCTATCTAGCTCAAAAGCTTGACAGAGTTGTAGGCACAGAAAGATGGGGAATTGAGACAGATTGCAGCAGCAAGGGCAAATATAACTCTACCTAGTGGCAATTTAAATACCTTTAGCCCAGAGACATCTTTGAATTTCCTGAAGTATTCCAGCTTTGTCCCAAGTTTGAAGAGGTGGCTGTGTAAATTCCCTTTACAGCCTTCGAAACACTGGCAGCTCAATTACAGTGGCCACCAGTGTTTTGGACCCTCATGATACAAGGTCAGCTGGTCAGAAAAGCTTGTGAAATTTATTCCATGCTGCCTGCTGATGGTCAGTTATGATCAGGCAAAAGCTGCTATTCTCGGTGCCTATGAACTTGTGCCAGAGGCAGACAATCAGCAATTCTGGAATTCCCGTTTTAAAAAAAATAAATCCACGCATACCTTCATAGAGTTTGAGAGCATTCAACAACTAGCTTTTGATTGATGGATCTGAGCCCTAAAATAGACTGAACCTATGACGGATTAAGGGAAGTAATTTGGTCCGAAGAGTTTCAAATAACTGCCTCCCACTGAGCCTCAAAGGTCATGTGAAGGAACAGAGGGTTTTAACAGCCTGGAATGCTGCCACCTTGATGACTATGACCTCACCCACAGACCTGGGAACTCAGGCAGACCCTTCCCAAATCACCCCAGAAATTTGGGAAAAAGGAAGAGTACAATACAAGATGGGGTAGCCACGAAAAGGAAAGTTAAAATGAGGGTGCCTCCCAGGAAACGAGCAAATCCATTGTACTGCCCAGGAATACAGGGGCCACTTGATCCCTGATGCTCTGGAAAGACCTGACCTTTTCCCCCAGAATCCTCCATGAAAGCCCAGAGAGCTGGAGGAGGATACATGTTTGTTCCTTTCCATCGGGTCACCTAGAGAATGACCTGGCCTCAGGTCCAGCCACTGTAGGAATTGGCCCTGAGCTGCCAGTGGCAGGGATAGATTTCCAACTTGGGAATGATTTGGCTGGCAGTAAGGTGGTAGTGCCCCTATGGTCCTAGACCACCCAAGCACGAAAAGAGAAACAGAGCAGCTACAGGAGGAAATTCCAGGATTTTCCCTAATGACTTGTGACTGGGCCATCATGTAAGATAGGTAAGTTTAATGAGAAAAAGCTAGCATCCCAGCTGGATGAACCAGAGGTCTGACCAGCTGAGACCTTCTTTAAAAGCTTGTCTGAAGGGAAGGAGGCTCTCAGCTGAGCCTCCTTAATTAAAGCACCGCAGGCAGATCCTGAATTAAAGTGCCAAACACAGACAGCCTGCTCTGACTTGGAAGCTGCTCAGGTTCCTGAGTGCTAATATCTACGAGTTGGGGCCATAATGCAGAAGTGGAGACCCCCTGGAGGCCTGCATATGAGGAGTGGAAGGAATTCTTATGAATTATCCATGCTTTTCTGGTGGCAAGACATGTGGATACCCACAAAACATCAGCCTGTATAAGCAAGCACTTTACTGGCCTCGCTCTGGTCTGATGTAGCCACATACTGCAAAACCAGCCATTTGTTAGCTTGCAGGAAAACCCCAAGCCACAAGTAAACTGTCCCTCTCAAACCCATACCAGCATTTGGTGACCTCTTTGACTGAATCTTGATGTATTGTGTAGGGCCGCTACCCAAAACCAAGACAGGCTAATCAGTATCTCTTTACCATGATGGGTCTGGCCACGGATTTCCCTGAGACCATTTCCGTCCCCTCAAAGATCACAGCCAAAGCCATGATCAAGGGACTAGCCCAGCATTTTACCCAATACGGCCTCCAGAAGAGTTCCAGTCAGATCAGGGGCCCAACTTCATGTCCCTTGTGTTTCAGTAGGTTTTCCACAGTCTGGGAATAATCCAGCTAAAGTCCTCGGGCCTACCACCCTCAAACCAAAGATGCATTAGAATGGTATCACCAGACCCTAAAAACTGATTCTGACCTATTGCTGTTCGCCACCAGAAACTACCCTAATGAGTCCATAGGCTTCAGCCTGTTTGAGTCAATTTACAGATATGAGGTGCAAGACCCCCTGAAGCTATTAAAAGTTTCTGGAGCTCAATGAGGACACTTTGATGCTGGAGTACATCTCCACGTTTCAGGAATGACTCTTTAATGTCTGTGAAGTGGCCAAGGAACATTTAAAAGCCTCCCAGCAAATCATGAAAAAGCAGACAGACACACTAAGACTGAACTCTCCAACTGGGATTCCAGGTCCAAGTGCAGCTGCCACTGCCAAATGATCTTTCCAGGCCCAAATTCATTGGCTCATGTCGGGTGGCCATAAGAGTCAGTGAGGTAAACCATTTGACCCATACCCCTGACAGGAGAAAGAAGCACTGTTCATGCAACTTCAACTTCAAAATATTACAGCTGAGAGCCTCGTCAACCAGTAAGTGTCTGCCAGAGGATGGAAATAACTGAGGGCAGCTGGGGGAGTCAGACAAGGAGGAGGGAACTGGAGGATTCCCAGGTCGAACCTCTGACTGTTGGACTGGCAAAAACACATTCTGGTAAACTTAAGTACTCTATTGACTCATCTGACAGAAGAGCAGTGGGAGGATGTAGCCACCCTGCTCAGGGAATTTAAAGAAATCTGTAGGGACCGGCTGGGGCATATCTCACTAATGGACTATGAGTTGGACATAGGGGATACCCCACCGATTAAATCAAAATCGATACCAGCTGAGCCCCGACAAGCTCAGGTCAGACAATAAATCAATACATGTTAGACAATGATAAATTTGAGTCCAGCCAAAACACCTGGAACTCTTCCATTGTACTAGTCCTGAAACTGGATGGATCAAATCAGCTCTGCATTGACTATTGGAAAGTAAATGCAGTGACCAGGACCAATTCCTATCCAATCCCTCACATTGAGGATTGTATAGATAAGGTGGGTGACTGTCTACCTCAGTAAAAGCAACTTTTTAAAAGGGTACTGGTTTTTGTCACCCCAGATGGCCTATCCCAGTGTAAAGTAACCCTTTGGCCTTAAAAATGCCCTCGCAATCTTTCCGAGATTGACAAACCAGGTGGTGGCTGGATTAAGCAACTGTGAAGTATATCTGGATGACCTGTTAATTTACAGAGATACATGGAAGGACCACATAGATCACCTGGAGGCAGTGTTCTAGATTCTATGGAGGGCTAACCTTGTGGTGAACTTGGCTAAAAGTGAGTTCAGTAAGGCAAAGGTGACTTACCTGGGCATGTGGCGGGACATGGTCGAGTGCTGCCCTGGAAGTAGTGAATATACACACCTAATCGATTTTCCTATCCACAGTACAGAGAGGAATCCTGCATTTTCTAAGAATGTGCGGTTTTTACTGCAAGTTTGTCCCAAACCTTAGCATCCTAGCTGCCCCACTAACAGATTTACAAAAGATAACTGCCATGGTAGTGTGGACAGAGGCATACCAAAAGGCAATTGGGAAATTAAAAGCCATCCTGACCCACAAACCTGTACTTGTTGCCCTAAGCTTGAGTATTTTTTTATAGTAGCTATCAATGAGTTTGAGGTAGGAGCTGTTCTACTCTCTGAAGATGATTCAGGAATTGAACACCTAATTGGTTATTTTTTCAAAAAGCTGAACATCACCAAAGATACTCCACAGTTGAGAAAGAAACCTTGGGTCTCTTGTGAGCTTTCCAGCATTCTCCAACAATGAACACCAATAGACCCTAATATGCACGGACCCCTTAAAGTTTCTGGAAAGGTTCAGAGACCAATGCCAGATTGTTGTGTTAGAGTTTGCTCCTACAGAATTTTAATCTAAAGATTACCCACATTGTGAGAAAGAATAATGTAATCACTGATGAGCAACCAGAGTTCAAGCCCACAAGGGGAATGCACCTCAACAATACTGAATTGTCTTATATGTATGTGTGTGTGTGTGTAATTTTTTTTTTTGCAGGAAAAACCATGTAAAATAAAAAAAGTCATAGAATTCCTTGTTTTGCTTCATTGGGAAGGAAGTGTGCCGTGCTCAGTAAAAGGCAAAAGCACAATACTGCAGATGCTGGAAATCTGAAACAAAAATAGAAAATGCTGGAAAAGCTCAGCAGGTCTAGCAGCATCTGTGGAGAGAAAAACAGTTTTAATGTTTCGAGTTCTCAGAGCTCTGTTTCAGTAAAAAGCATGTTTCAGTAAAAGACATGTCATGTTCATAACTTTAAACATGGACTGTGCTCGTATGGAAGCTTCTGGAACTGCCTTTTTGTTTAAAAATGGTCGCTGATGAACTGTTAAAATGGCTGTCCAGGGTGTCAGATGAAATTTCAACCCAAACTATCAAACTTCTGAAAAGCTCTGAATTGAATCATTACTGTGTGGGGGTTCCCCACCCTTGAAAGGACACGCCTAGACAGCATTCATTTGTGGAATTCACACCTGCCATTGTTCGATGCTTACTTCAAAACAGTCAGTAGTTTCTCCAGGTTTGCAATGCAACAAAGGAAAGCCAAGACCAATTATCTACAATTTAAATGTGAAAGACCACCATCTACCTTCTATTATGTCAATGGGCATTGACCATGTGACTGAAATTAGTTCCCTCAGATTGAAATCATTTTATCCCAAAACTCAGAAGAGAGCTGGGGACAGTCTGCAGAATAACACTGACAAGACAACAGCTGCAGAGAAAGAACAAAAACAAAAATACCTGGAAAAACTCAGCAGGTCTGATAGCATCTGCAGAGAGGGATACAGTTGACGTTTTGAGTCTGTATGACCATCAGAACTAAGACATATAGAAATGAGATGAAATATAAGCTGGTAGAAGGGGGTGGGAGAGGAGAGCTCGATAGGGGGCCAGTGATAGGTGGAAGCCAAGAAGAACAGGACAAAAGAGATAGGTGGAAATACTTTCGGAGAAAAGAGCAATCCTTCTTCAAGGTAGACATTCCTTGAAGAGAGGTGGTAGTCAAATTAAACGCTAAGATAAAAGTAAAATACAGTCTACCTTGAAGTATTGCTCTTCTCTCCGACAGGATTTCCTCCTATCTCTTTTGCCCTGTTCTTCTTGGCCTCCACCTATCACTGGCCCCCTATCAAGCTCTCCTGCCCCACCCCCTTCTACCAGCTTATATTTCATCTCATTCCTATATGTCTTAGTTCTGGTGAAGGGTCATACGGACTCGAAACATCAACTGTATCCCTCTCCACAGATGCTGTCAAACCTGCTGAGTTTTTCAAGGTATTTTTGTTCGAGACTTCCAGCATCTGCAGTATTTTGCTTTTATTTTAACTGCAGAGAAAGGCGCTGCCACTTTTTGCCTTTTAAGAACCAAGATGCTTAAAAGTCTTTTGAAAAAAAGCCTCTCGGCCTGATTCCGAAGCTTGAAGTTCACCTGTAAAGAAATTGGACCTTCTGACACAGCCACAAGTGCCTGACTTCGTGACCTGTTGAACATTCTTTTTAAAATATTCGTGATATCCAACCCCCACCTCCAGCCATCTGAATTTACCTGAACCATAATTCAAGAGTGGGAAAACCTTCCTTCATTGGGCTAGCAAAGACAAATGAACTGTGAACTGTTCTCTTAGCATCCTTCTACAAGTATTAAACCATAATCTTAATCTTCCTGGACTGTATGGTGTGTGAGTGACAAAGTGTTGCGATCTTTAAACCCATGAAAGTCTGCTGCTGGCACTTTAAATTGATCACACTCTAAGGGGAGTTGAGCAACACACATCTACCTTTTCAAAACTAAACCACGCCGATTACAGATAGAAGGGAAGGGAATTGGGAGTTTCAGTTACTCTTCTCTGTCCATAACAATAAAAATTGTTATATTAGCAACATTTCATTCAAAATTATGAAGGATTTTGATAAGAGTAAATGGGGGAAAACTGTTCCCATTGGTAGGTGGAATGGTAAGAAAAGAACACTGATTTAAGTAACAAAAGAAGCATGGGATGGGGTTATACAGGGGGTGGAGATGAGAATTTTTCTAGGCAGCAAGGTATGATCTGGAACGCACTACTTAGAGGTGATAGAAGCAGATTCAGTAGTACATTTCAAAAGGATATTTGCTTTAAGTACTTTAAGGTGGAAATTGCAGGGCAGTTGTGAAAAAGCGATGGAGTGGGATAGCTCTTTCAAAGAGGAGGTATAATTGGGCAAAGTATCACTTTTATATTTTGACTTATTGCACATATCCAGCGAAACTATATCGTTGCCAGAATGCTAAATGTGCATTGGCTTATTCTGTAAGAGAAAAACAAAAGATAATTAATTTTTATTGTCAGAAGCTGTATGACACATGGCTGTTTTGCAATGCATGAGCATTAGAAGAGTGTTCAGACAAGTTGTGGCAGTAAAGCAATGAGGTGTTCACTGTGGTCAGTCCTGTACTCTTGTCATCAGACTGTCAATGACACTGTGTAAAGAAGCCTATGATTGGTGGACCGCCAAACTGCTCAAAAGTTTCATGAAATTTGAGTAGAATGGTCCTGTGGTCTCTGAGATGGTCCCATTGATGCATGCAATCTTTAGTAGGTTTGATTGACAGGGTCGATGCTGAATGGCTGTTCCCCCTGCATGGGTAGAACGTACTCGTTGGCCTTTAGGCCTACTCTAGTTCCTGTTTCTTTTTTTATGAAAAGTAAACAGTGCGTGGCTTGTGTTTTAAAAGAAAATGAAAAAATAGAAGAAATAGTTCTGATTAGTCAGGCCTATGCCCCTCTAGAGAGATGAGACTTATAATTAGCATACCCCTAAGATGGATAAATTTAAGGATTTTGGTCACCTAAATATCTTTTTAAAACTAGTGAGCCTTAATAACCTCATTGGAGCATTTGGAGGAGTTGCTGAATACAAAGGAATGGAAAGTTGGTATGTGAGTATATATGAGGGTGTCTGTTAATCTGAGTAGCTTTTACTGATAGGATTTAAACTATTTTACAACCCTGTCATGATGTCAGGCTTAGTTAATCCAAGTTGCTTCACTTTGGCCTTACGTTTTAAATGTGCAAAAAGATGTTAAATCATTTAATATTTAAAACTTATATTTCAAGTAGTAATGTTCTTATTTTAAGTCCCCGTACTGCAATTTTAAGGAATTCAAAGATTTTGTGGTGAGAGTGTTGGAAAATGTGGCTGTTGCAGTGTGATCCATGAATTGGTAGGCACTGATTTTTGTTCAACACAATGAATAGCGAATCCGGATGTCTTGCGTTAGTATTTTACAGAAGCGTTTACAGGGCATAGATATCTAGGTATGACCCAAGAGATTTTGAATTGTAAAGCAAAGGATCACTGCAGGGGCCTGGGAGATTAATTTTGTATTGACTGAAATGAGTTGTTTCTTCTTTTCATGCAGTGCTTAATGCAGTACAGGACGCATGCGAAAGATCAAAAGCCATTTTCAATTGAATAGTTACCTACAAAAATCTTTAAATTGCCCTTTCTTCCCCCGCATCACCAAACCAAAGAAAAGGCACATGCTTTTTCTCCAACTTCTAACCATTGAAATTGATCACTATTAAACAAAATAGCATTTAGTTGTGATTTTTAAAAAATTATTCTGTCACGGGATGTGAGCATGTAGGGCATCACTGGCTAGGCCAATGTTTATTGCCATTTCTAATGGCCCTTGAGGTATTGGTGAATTGCTTTCTTGAACTGCTGCAGTCCATCTGGTGTAGGTATACCCATGGTGCTGTTAGGGAGTTCCAGGATTTTAACCCAGCAACCCTGAAGGAACGGTAATGTAGTCAGGATGGTGTGTGGTTTGGAGGGGAACTTAGAGTTGGTGGTGTTCCTGTGCATCTGCTGCTCTCGTCCTTCGAGGCAGTAGAGCTCACAGCTTTGCAAGGTGCTGTTGAAGGAGCCTTGGTGAGTTGCTACAATGCACCTTGTAGATGGTGTACACTGCTGCCACTGTGTGACAGTGGTAGAGGGAGTGAATGATGAAGGCGGTGGATGGGGTGCCAGTCGAGCTTTGTCCTGGGTGGTGTCAAGCTTCTAGACTGTTATTGGAATTGCACTCATCCAGGCAAGTGGATAGTATTCATCTACACTCCTGACATGCCTTGTAGATGGTGGGGACAGACCTTGGCAGAATCAGGAGATGAGTTAATCGCTGCAGAATTCCCAGCCTTTGACCTGCTCTGGTAACCACATGATTTGTACGGCTGATCCAGTTCAGTTTCTGGTCTATTGTAACCCCCAGGATGTTGATAGTGGGGGATTCAACAGTGGTGATGCCATTGAATATCAAGGGGAGATGGCTAGATTCTGTCTTGTTGGAGAAGTGCATGTGGTGTGAATGTTCCTTGCCACTTAACAGTCCAAGCCTGCATTTGGACACGGACTGCTTCAGTAGCTAAGGAGTCGAGAATAGTGCTGAACCTTGTGCCATCATCTATAAACATCCCCACTTCTGACCTTCATGATGGAAGGAAGGTCATTGAAGTAGCTGATGATGGTAGACACTACCCTGAGTAACTCCTGTAGCGGTGTCCTGGAACTGAGATGACTGACCTCCAGCCAACGTAACCATCTTGCTTTGTGCTAGGTATGATCCAACCAGCAGAGAATTTCCCCCCGATTCCCATTGACTCCAGTTTTGCTAGGGCTCCTTGATGCCACATTCGGTCAAATGCTGCCTTGATGTTAAGGGAGTCGCTCTCAACTCACCTCTGGAGCTCTGTTCTTTCTTTTGTCCATTTTTGGACTAAGGCTGTACTGTCAGGAGCCAACTGGTCCTGGGGAACCCAAACAGAACTTCAGTGAGCAGGTTATTGTCAAATTAGTGCCGCTTGAATGCACTGTCGATCCATTCCATCACTTTGCTGATGATCAAGAGTAGACTGATGGGGTGGAGTAATTGGCCAGGTTGGATTTGACCTGTTTTTTGTGGCAGGACATACCTGGGCAATTTTCCACATAACTGGGTAGATGCCAGTGTTGTAACTGTACTGGAACAGCTTGACAAGGGGCACAGCTTGTTCTGGAGCACAGGTTTTCAGTACTATTGCTGGAATGTTATCAGGGCCTGCAGCCTTTGCAGTATCCAGTGCCTTCAGCCATTTTTTGATATCACGTGATGGTGAATCAGTTTGGCTGAAAACTGGTATCTATGATGCTGGGAGCTCAGGAGGAGGCAAGGATCGATCATCCACTCGGCACTTCTGGCTGAAGATGTTGCAAATGCTTCAGACTTGTCTTTTGCACCAAAGTGCTGGGCCCCCGCATCATTAAGGATGGGGATATGTATGGAGCCGCCGCCTCCTGTTATGACTGAATATGACAGGATTGCACATCTGCTCTGTTGCTTGTGGAATCGTTTAGCTCTGTCTGTCACGTTTGTCTGAACAAATTGTTAATTGATTTCAATGTAAATCTTATGATCTTGAGCTTTGTTTCCTATGAGAAGTATAAGACTAAACTTTCACCAAGTATCATGTTTCAAACTTGGTCTCTTTGATACAATTTATAATTCGAGATATAATGCTGCTTCTCAGTGAGGGTGAAAGCTCACAATTATGATCTACCTCAATGTTGCAGGTTTAATTGAATCATCAGCAAGAAGCTGTTGAAGGTAAAGCGTATCCTCATAGGAGAATGAAATCTGGTTGCTGTTGTCCATCTCTTAGTACAGAATTACTAAACTCTTAATTGGGTTGTTGCAATAGGTAGGCTGGGATGTTAGGGGTGAATGATTGTGAGAATATGGGGTCAGAACTAAGTTTGTGGTTGAATAGTGCATTGAGATTATGAATAGCCTGGTTCAGTTTGAGACGGTGGCTCATGAAGGATGGAATCAATGGCAAGAGGTACAAAGTGTGGCAGGGACTAAGACGATAGGTTTTGGTCTTCCAGTATTTAACTGAATAAAAACTGTCTCTTGTAAGTGGATATCTGGTGAGCAGCCTGAAAATACACTGACAGTGGAGGGATTGAGAGGAGTGGTGGGGAGATGTAAATCTGAATGTTGCCTGTGTACATGTGAAATCTGACCCATATCTACTTGTCATGTGGCACCATGTACTGAGCCATAAACCCTTGGAACCTTGTGAGGTAATGTTATAGAACTGGGAAAATGAGCCATTGCTGTGGATAATCTACATATGATCTAATGGGCAATGGTGGAGCCAACCACACTTCATATGGCGAGGTACCTTCTTGATCCTCCTGTCTTGTGTCTCTCAATACTGAATTAAGAGTTGCTGCTTCTGTTCTACCAATGGTATATACACTATCAGTCGTCTACAGGAATTGTCTATTCCACTGTCAAAAGCCTCTTTAAACTCTTCCTTTTTCAGCTTGCCTTCAATTTTCCCAATCCAGGCTCTCCATTACTCTCCCTTTTCCATGCTTGGTTTTTCTATTGCTCCCCTGCATTGCAAAGTACTTTTGAGATGTCTTTTTAGCTGAGATATTTAAATACAAGTTGAACTGCAACAACTATGGCAAAAACTGTCTTGATGAAGCCACTGACCATTTTAACCTATGATTGACTGGTATTTCTATTAATCTTATGCTGCAGAGAGGCTCCATTAACTCAATCTCACTCTCTTCTCTTATGTACCTGGTAAGCCCCACAACTGTACAAGCTGTGAACCTGATGCGGCAGTGAAAGCCTTTGTACATCCAGACTTGTACTGTAACCGATGCAGAGGTATATGGGCTGCTGGACCTGTGCTTGAGATCTATAATGAGAAGCCACAAGATGCTCCAACACATTGCACTTATTAAATGTTACAGAATTGCATTGTGTACTATAGGTCAATATTTTCTCATTATAACCTACAAAGCCCAGCAATTTTTTATTACACAATGTGTTTGTGGCTCTTTTTGCAGTTTTCAAAGATCAGTGTAAATGATAATGGGGGAATATTTTGCATCACATGGGTCTTGCCATGGTCTAAAAGTCTAATACAAGACATTGAGTTGTTTTAGATTTTAATTTCACATTAAGAAGAGTTACAAGTGTATAATTAGGATAAAAAGGATGTGGTTAAACCCTGTGGCTTTTTGCATAGTGCTGTGAACAACTTCAAACATTAATATTATGAAAGCTTCATTTTCCCTTTGCATTCTGAATAAATTAGTTATTAAAATTTTTGCTCTGTTTGTCCACTAAGATAACCTCAGATAATGTGTGAATAATCCAAGCTGCAGCTGCCATCACACTGGGTAGGCTCACACGTGGACTTTAATGACATTGAAGCTCATGTGGGAGGCTGTCCTCCTTTGGGGAAGGGTCTTAAGTTCATTTCCTAATCAAGGAGAAACTAAGGTATATTTAGATGATATTTACGTTGCTTAATGACACAAAGTTCATTGCAAGTGTCAGTCTAATGAAAATGCTGGCTGCTGATTTACAGAATCTTTGAATCATTGAGCATATACCTGTGTACCTGTGAAATAAACAGAAAAAACTTAACTCTTAGGATTGATAGGTACTCAGTTAAGGCTACTCCAGCATGATTTACCAGAATCCACTCTCGGTTACATCTAAGAGTCAACTTTTCCCTATGGTTTTACATGTAACTTGTATCTCTAGATACTAGAAATTGATCTGATTTGTCAATTTTTTTTCATTCATATGTCTGGGGATGCAGTTATAGTTTGACATTGAGGTTAACAATCCATTCACGCCTTAGCTGATGTGGTGTGAATGGTTGTGGTGCCACCAGGAATGGAGATCTCGGGGCAGGGGTGCAACATGTGGGCGATGGTTTGACTTAGATGGCCAAAGTCATAATTTGAGCTGTTCCTCATGTTCCATTTGTGGAGCAAGTGGCCACATCTTCCCTAGCCTATCCTCAAGCAGTTGAGGGTTGTCCAGATTTTCTGTAGAAGGTTGAAGCCTAGGTCTTCACAACTCTGGTCACTTACCAGGTTGTGGTTGATGATGTTTGTGGTCAGCCTGGAGGTGTGCCATTGAGAGTTGGGGCTCTAGTCAGTTTCTAGCATGTGGAATGTGTTCCAGTGGGGACTATGCCATTTCAATGAGTGCGTTTTTTTTATAGGTCCTGTGGGAGTGTTTCATTAGCTTTCGGCCGGTGGTGTTCTTTGAGGAGAGTGTTTTCCCTGTAGATATCAGGAGGTTCAATATGTGCTACCACAGGAATTCACTTGAGTTTTGTTATTCATCATGGTCTTGAGTTGGCTGTTAGCTGGAATCCTCAGTAGCACCACTTAAAAACAAAATTTTGTCATTAGCGTATAAAAGAGCTTTGCTGAATGCTGTTTGTTGTACACCAAACAGAGTAACTATTGTTAATTATCAAAATTGCATTATTGCATTCGGCCGTGGACTTTTGCCCATGATTTTGCCATTATGACAGAGTCCAGGTCATTATAATGTAAATTCTGCAAGTGTCATTGCGGAAATCATTGGACCTATTTCATGTGATGTTACGGAAAAACCAACTGACATTTTTTCTTCCGTTTTCCCCCCAACCCCCCTCGCCTCAGCTCCCTCTTTTGTAATAAAGAGAATCAAACTTAAGACTACAAAAATCAATTTCTCGAAGGATAACATTTGATGAATTTCTGCAGACCGGTGTCCTTTGAAAAATGTAATTTCATTGCTTGCAGACTATTTTCACTGGTTAGGACGTGATCAAGCTGGATTTAATAAACAGCATTCACTTTCTGTAAAGTCGGTTAAAGCATTAAAGCTATACAAATTCCATAAAGCAAATTGGTACTAATATAATTTAATGGAAAAAAGTCTGCATCTTCCTTTTGAGGAAGTGAATGGTGCTTTTTTATTTTGAAAAGAGGTGGCGTTGGGAGGATGGGGACATTAAGGGTAATGTGAATGACACCAAAACCAGAGGGAGGGGAGGATGAAGGGATTGAAGATAGTGATAAGAGTGAGGATGCTGTAGACAGAGGAATTGTCAGTGAGAAGGTAAAGGGATAAGGGACATGGTGCAAGGGTAGGCAAAAAAAAAAATGAATAGCTTAAGGCAGGCTTGTCCATCTGGCAACCCACAGGTCAATTGTTGCCCCCCCCGCAAGACATTCTATGTTGGCTCCAGCCAGTTTTCAAAATGCCAGTCAGACAGAGTGGAAGATTCTGCGAGGAACTGCTCCTCCAATCACAGGCTGTTCCTCTCCCACATAAACCTGTCAGCAGCAAATGTGGGAGAGAAACAGTCTGATTGGAGGAACAGCGAACACGAGTGGTAGTGGATTTGCTGGGGAGAAAGAGGTTTTCTTTTGGGAAGTGGGCGCGAGTGTCATGTTGGGGCGGGTGGGGTGGGGAAACTAGAGTGCTGGGACCAGTAGGAGGGGAGCTAGAGTGCCGGGGCCCTGGGGAGGAGAGACTGAGACGTTGACTATGAGCTCTGGGAGTATAATGCAGCGGAGCTTGGGGTCAGAGGTGGGGGAGAGGCTGGCTGGCATGTGTGAGAAATTGAGGGTGTATGTGTACCTTACTCCCTGTCTCAGGTTTCTCACTCACTCACTCTCACCACCACGCACCAACACATACAGACTCCCACTCAGTGGGTGAAGGTGAGCACTCTGAGCCTGGCACACACAACCTGACCCTCTCTTGCTCTGGTCATTTTTATTAATTACTCATTTCCTAACAATTTATTGCTATGACACTATTTTTGCTCAGCAATTGTTTCTTTCCTTAATATCTCAACTTATTTTTTGCAATGCTATTTGATGTTGTGCCAAACCTCATCTTTCTGAAATTTGCTCATCGAATGAGGGGAAAAATGGAAATGTTCCCCACCCAACCTACTCCCGACAAACAGGTTGGACAAACCTGGCTTAAGGAAAGGGATGGAAAAGCACATGCGCCCCACCCTACGTGGAGCTTTTATTGGCTTCTGTCGCACTGTTCCTTACCTTCAACTATCTCACAACTAAAACTAAAGAAGAAAAGTACAGGGAGCGCAGCCAAATGATTAGTTAAGGGGAAAGAAGAGCGAGAGAGTGGGGGCTGGAGAAGGAGAAATGAAGGAAAACAGAACTGGCTGCAGAGACAGGTTGGAGACTATATTCTTAAACTTTCCACGTGGAATACCTTGGAAGACCGACTTGTTAAATCTTCAAATCTTGTATCTCTATTCTTTTTCCTTTATAATTTCCTTTAATCTCCCTGATAATGGAAACTTTATATGGAGTATAGGAACTGGAGTAGGCCATTCAGCCCCTTCAAGTCTGTTCTGCCATGGTTGATCTGTACCTCAGCTCTCTTTAACTTTCACTTTATATCCTTTTATACCCTTACCTAACAAATTCTATCAATCAGTCCTAAAGATAATTTGCAAGTTCTGTTGACTCAGCATCCATAGTCTTTTGGGGGAATTGCAGATTTGAGCTGCTGTTTAGGGATAGCTGGTGCAATTAACCCCCTCCTGCTAATCCCACTTCATGGAAGACAGCACCATCTTGACATTTGTACAATGCCATGGGAGCTCAACTAGTGTTTTTATTGTTGACTGTACTATTGAGGTAATTATGTTCTTATTGTACTACAGGTTGAGTATCCTTTATCTGAAACCTTTGGAACCAATTATGCTTCGGTATTCAGATATTTTCAGTTTTCGGATGTGATATAGCCACTGTATATATGGTAGGCCTACTTATATTACAATAGCCTAAGCTTAGGCTAGCTATAGTCTCCAAATACTAGGTTGTTTCTCCATTTGCAAACACACTCACACCCTAATTTCTTGCATGTTAACACCTATAACACCTGTAATTTAATGCATTGCTTTATTAACATGCAACGTTAAAGCTTTCGATTTTTGGATGTGTTCAGTTTGCAGTTGTATGGATGAAGGATATTTGACAGTATTATGTTCCATTGCTCCTGAATTTTGGGAGTACTGACCAAAGGACACAATTAAAAGGATTTTCTTCAGAAGAAAGAGAAAGTTTCAGACTCTGTTGCTTGAAGTTTTTAGATCCAGCATCAGATATAAAATTGTTATGACAGACTCAGATAAATTAATACAACTCTCACACTGAGCAGAGCTGCAGCGTTGTATCCTACATCAAGCTTCTATTTCATCGGACACCAAGAAACAAGGCAATTTTGATAGATCTGTTTGGAACTTGAGATATTTTAAGTAAGTTATATTTGTATTTGTGGGTGTTAGGAGTGAGTTTGGCTTCAAATTTAAGTTTATATATTTGTATTTCTTGTGTGTTAAGGTGGGGGGAGCTTGAGTTTTAGTTTCACTTTAAAAGATAACTGCATTTTAGTAAGGTTTTACGACCTTGAAGGGAAGTTAAAACACACAAGGTAGAAAAACTGGGCTGTTGCCTAACAGCAGGAGGCCCATTCAGAGAGTCAGTGAGAAACAGAAGTTTTTTTTTAGTTCGGTGGAAGCCAGAACCGGAGGAGCTGAACACAGGAGAGGGAACTGCAGGAAGAGATTTCCCATAAGAGCAGGAGAAGGTCCTAGAAACCAGAGAGTGGGAAAAATAAAAGAAAGTTCCAAGAAGGCCTTCTAGTCAGAGAAAGAACAGGAGTCTGGAAAAAGCCCTGTTTAGTGGAAGTGAAAGTAAAGAGCTGAGAGGAAGGCTGTAAGCTTAAAGGAAGAATGCTGCAGGGAGGAGACTTAAAGCAAAATAGACTTTTGAGAAGCCAGAAGATCCAAGGAGTCAATTGAAGGCCTGTAACTCTTTTCTGTGGGCATGTGAAGCAGTGGTGCTCTGTTGGCACAGCTGAGTATTTGAGAGAGAGTGCATGGAAGGCAATGTGGTGATCCAGGGGAAAGGAACATTGGGAGGGGAAATCAAAACCTTGGAGGTGGACCTTTGTGGAAGGTATCCGAGAGAAGCATTGGTTGGGAGAAGATTCCAAAACGGTTTCTTCAAGAATGGAGATTAGAAACCCTCACGTGAATGACTGAGTTCAGTGAGACCAGTTGACTCATGGTGTGACAAGCGTTTGAGGGGAGTTGATGAAGGATCCATAGCATCTGTTTGGGATGGCATCCGTCACTTGGTTTCAGAGGGTGGTGTGCCTAACCACAGGTTGCCTATTGATTTTCATTGACTATACTTTAAACAAGAAAATAAGATAGCATTTGTAACTTGTGTTACTCTGACAAATATGTACATATCTTTAAAAGTATAGTTGTGGGTGAAGGAGTATTGTAATATTCTTCTTGTTTAATAAATGTTTTATGCTTTTGTTAAAAGTTCATCACATGACCCCTGTGACCCTGTTCAGTAGTTACTCTCCATACTTCTAAACAAAAAATAAAAATGAATGTCTATCAAGCTCTGGGACCTAACTTGTCCAGTAGTAATGGGATCATTACAGATCGTAATGGCAGAAAAACAAGTGGAGAAATGAAACTGGCCTAAATAAGGGGAAAGAAATCGGACAGAAAAGTGGAATAGTAGAGCAGGGTATAGGCTGCAAAACAGAATGGTAGTTTAGTGCTTTTTATGATATGCTTGTTGGGTGTATATGCTTATAGGTAGTAGGAGGGTCATACTTGGATTTAAAATTTGAGAAGGAAAAAAGTAGCAAGATGACTTGCAAATTTGTTCTGTTGCATTTTATTCAAGATGGTGGTTTCCAGTGGGTTATCATGCTGCCAGTTCATTTCTGGCACCTTTTAAATCTTAACACAAGACTGGTGGTAAAGATTACCTGTACTCCTTCCAACTAGAAGGAACTGCATGAAATTTTGTCCAGCTATCTGAGGTAGAAATCAGGGACTCGTTTAAAGAACAAAGCTTGTGTGCCACCATGCATGTAAATGTGCCAGCATGCTCTGCTTCTAAGATTTTTACTTTAATTGTAGGTGATACAGTTTTCAATAATTGGTTCTGTCTCTATCTGTCCAATTTCATGCAGTAATTGTTTCCCTATCATGGAAATGTTTCTCTTGGCTTCCTTTGGTATATTTATGAAGATCTTTTGATTACTCTTCTTTTCCAAATGTACCAGATTTCTGTTCTGTCATACAACTACGATAATCTTCAGGGTATAAAATTCATGCTTCTCAGCTTTATCACAACTTTGCTGCAGTCACCTGAAGGTGGTGACTTGGCTCCTGACAGAAAATGAGAGTTGAACAGCCTTCAGGTGTAATTATGTCGTCCTCCAGATTAGCTGCAATAGCAATGAGGTGGTAATCCATCAATGTCACACATTGTTATGCTTGACATTTTTCCAACATAGTTTTTTCTTTGTACAAGAGACAAATGAAGTCTGGAATTGAATGAAACCTTGGGACTTTTGCTCTTTGTGGTTCACAGTTAAGAGTTGGGTAGTGTAACATTTAACTCTGACCATAGTAAAGTGCTTAGCAGAGAACAACAATGATGCTCACTTTTTCTCCTGTCATCCAGGAAGGTGAGAAATATTTGCAATTACTTCATACAGGCTAGGATCCTGACTAGATGGTCTGAATGTTTCTCACCAGATGTAACAGAGGCAAATTGGAAATTTTTCAATATGTAACTGAGATACCTTTGTTTTTCACAATCTATTGTTTTCCCCAAAATAGAAAATGTCAGCAGCAGGCCAGCCATCATTTGTGGAGTGAGAAGACCGGCTGACATTTTCAGCAGCACCCACCAGAACTCGCGAAGAGACTCTCTGCCTAGTGCCATGACCTTTCTCCTTTCCACACTTGCTGGCTGACCTAAATATTTTGAGTATCTATGACCTCTACCACCTAGAAGGATAAGGGCAGTAGATGCGTAGGAACACCTTAACTTGCAAGATTCTTTCCAAGGCGCACACCACACTGACTTGGAACTGCAGGTACTGTGTCTCAAAACTGGCAAACTCAGGACCAAGTCAGTGCCAGATTTCTAACTTTGTCGGTTTTCGATTCCGGCTGGATTAGGTCAGGTCGGGCATGTAAAGTGTTGAGGGTATGTCTTTGAAGTAAGGATTGCAAAGGGCAGTTTTGAAAGAAATTGAGATGATGCTGCAAGATGAGCCAAGAAATTCTTTGGAGCTGCTTCAGGTCTGTCAGTGTTACATTGTCAGAACTGTGGCAGAAGCTCTGGTAATGCATGTAAATGTGGTCCTCACTGCACTGAGGAATTTTGCAGCCATAAGAAAGATGTCAGAGAGGACGGTATGTCAGGTGATGTCAGCTTAAAAAAAAAAGTTCAGTTTTCGGACATTGCCGGTTTTCGGATTCTGAATTTGAATTTTTGGGGGATGGGAGGAAAGAAGAAAATATTATGACCAGCTGGGCCTGAATGCAGCACTTTTTTCTTTGCCCTTTAACTTCAACAATGAAAATGTCAGTTCTTGCTTATACTACCACTGTCACTGGGTCAAAATCCTGGAACTCCCTCCTTAATAGCACTGAGTGTACCTATGCCACATGGACTGCAGCTCACTATCGCCTTCTCAAGGGCAATAAACGCTGGCCTTGCCAGTGACATTCGCATCCCATGAGCAAATTTTGAAAAAAAATCTTGTAATTTTTTTCAGGCTTTTGACATTTAGTTTTTTGCTTTTTATTTGCTAGAACCAGAAGAGATTTGAGGGATGATGCTTTTTAATGCAGCGTTGCTGTGTTCAGGAATGCATTGCCTGAAAGGGTGGTGCAAATTCAGTGGTAATTTTTAAAATTCTTTGGAGCTGCTTCAGGTCTGTCAGTGTTACATTGTCAGAACTGTGGCAGAAGCTCTGGTAATGCATGTAAATGTGGTCCTCACTGCACTGAGGAATTTTGCAGCCATAAGAAAGATGTCAGAGAGGACGGTATGTCAGGTGATGTCAGCTTAAAAAAAAGTTCAGTTTTCGGACATTGCCGGTTTTCGGATTAATATACATATATTATTTATATACATATATTATATACACTTAAATTTTTAAAAAGAGAGGGCTATGGGAAAGGAGCATGGAGTGGAACTAAATTGGATAGCATTTTCAAAGAGCCAGCAAAGGTGCCCTCCTGTGCAGCATGATTCTGTGATGCCCTTTACAACTTCATCTGGCTAACTCTTGAATGTGCAGCCTTTGGTTTTAATAAGTAAATGATAGGTTTGGCTCCACCTTGTTAAGATAAACAGAACAAACATATAGCAAGCAGGCCTGACATTTTTACATTGTATTCCTTTGTCTTGATCCTCTTTGGGCAACAATTTCATTTGAAATTACAAAAAAAAGGAGTTAACCAGGTACTTGGTTAATGCTTTTTTCTAAGAAATTCAAATAGGCTTGTTTTTGGGAAACTAATGCCAAAGGATGCACCAGTTTGTCTGGAATTAATGGTTACTGAATTTGTATTTTAAGTACCCTGCCCCCTCCATTGAAGATAACCTTTAACTTAACTAATTCATAAACAAATTAATTATACCTATCCCTGTATCTTGGTCAGGCGTTTTTAAGTTCTGAAGGAACATCCTCTGTTGTTAGCTTGGGTTTCATGTTATTTAAAACTATATGCAAGCAAAGGCCAAATAACAAAACAGTCCAATCTTTGTCATCATAATTTGTTGTCTGGGAAACTTGTGCTGGCTTTAGATGGATGAAAACTCAGCTGCAACTTTCTTGGCCCTTTCTACATTTAAAATATACTGTGATGAATAGCAGGAATTGTACTCCAGTTGTCCAAAAGGCTCTTTGTAACAGTTTCAGTTGACTTGTTGGTTACAGCATTATAGTAATTCTGCTCTCACCAGTGCAATTAAGACACGGCATTTATTCAAGTTCATACCACAGGCCAGTCAGCAAGTATTTTCCACTGCTGGTTTTAGAATGAAGTAGCATGCCATAGAAGCATTTATATTAACATCTCTGAGGTGCAACTTTATACAAGGTGGGCTGAGTGCAAATTTCTGTTTGGTGGCACTAATCCACTATTTGTTCCATAGACACTCAATCTCTTGCTCTGGTAGCTTAAAAAAACCAAATATTTATTAAAGAGCTTTATTAATAAAGAAATACATTTTATTCCTTACTTGATTACTGTTCACTTTATTGCTTAGTGTATCATAGCATGGCTATTTATGGATCAAGCATTAAACAAATTGTAAAAGTTGAACATTTTAAACTGATATCTACTGGTGTTATTACTACCAATGTAGAATGCATCATGCTACATATTTGATTGTTACCAATTTTGGGCCTGATTAGGTATTTCTCTACTTCAGTATTTTGAGATTGTGGCTATAAATGGACTCCCATCTCCCCCTCCACCTTTCTTTTTCACAATTTGGAGTTTTCTTTTCACTATCCAACATCTCGCCATTCACTATTGTGTTCATGAGGGTGGTGAGGTGAGAAGCAGTTGGCGTGGTTGTAGTGATGAAACATCTTGTTACATGAATTGGATGTTATAAACGCCACACATTTATTTTTCCAGTCTCCTGAAAGGCAGTATGATGAGCACATTGGTGGGGAAGGCTAATTATAAATCAAACAGGCTGATCTACTTTGCAGCCAACAAGGAAGCAAACTGAGTAGCACTTGTAAGTCCACCCATTATTTTAAGTTATTTTTTGGTTACGATGAGGCTTATGGAAATAAGTAGGCCACAATCTTTTCCAACAAGACTGTCCAAAACTGGTTTGGCCTCGGAATGCAAATTCATTCTGTAGCTCCAGCTTCCCCACCAGCTCAAAATTAAGATTATTCACTCCTATATTACGCTTCTATATTTTTATTTGGACAGAAAACCAAGAGTCTCAACCTCTGAAGCTCTCCCAGCTCTGTCAAGGGATTGTCCACCAATCAAACCAGATATAGCCTTCTAGCTAAGCTAGACAGCTATGTTCTCTTAGCCTCAACTGAATACAAGCACAGTAGGAATGAATAATTACTGGAATGTTTTTAACAATACTCCATTATCTTGAGCAGTTTGGGTAAATGAAATATCTCAATTTTGATCTGCATTCCAAGTACAGAGCTACTTTTGTGAACCGAATTTAACATCATATTGCTTTAATATAAATTGCACCAAAATCACCTGTGATAAATTATCAGAAGTTTCAAAATATGGCTAGCACTAATGTAATAATGCCTATAACAAGAATTTGAGTCTGATTCTTTCATGGAGCGATTCTGTTATAAAGAAGACCATCTTTGTCATTCAGACCTCTGTATGTAAATAGGAGCATTTCAAATCAAAATGTACTTTGGAAGTTAATGGATCGCATTTCAGAGAAAGATTACGGCGTTTGATTTCTTAGAAAATATAGAAGCTTTAAAATGCTTGAAATCAAATGAGGTCAGAAATTCCTTTTAGGTGAACCAGGATGTAGGGAAAGAATCGTATGTATAGGAACAGGAGTAAGCCATTTAACTCCTTGAGCATGTTTTGCCATACAGTGAGATCATGCAACCTAACTCCATATACTTTTTCCTTGTATCCCTTGGTTAACAAAAAAACTATCAATCTTAGACTTAAAATTAATGACTCATCTCTCATTAGTTGCCATTTGCAGAACAATTTAAAAATTCTGCCATGCTTGTGTGTACAGGTGTTTCTTGATTTTCACCCCTGGAAGGTTTGGCTCTAGTTTTTAGATCACATCTCCAATCCTAGACTTCTGTATTAGCAGATATAGTTTCTGTCAACAACAATAACTTGTTTATATAGTGTCTTTAACGTAATAAATAACAGGAGCATTATAAAATAAAATGACAGCGAGCCATGAAAGAAGAGATTAGATTGAACAACTAAAAGCTTGGTCACAGAGTGTGTATCTCAAAGGAACGAAGAAAGGTGGCAAGGTAGAGAACTTGGACTCGAACGCAAGTTCTGTCGAAGGGTCATGAGGACTCGAAACGTCAACTCTTTTCTTCTCCGCCGATGCTGCCAGACCTGCTGAGTTTTTCCAGGTAATTCTGTTTTTGTTTTGGATTTCCAGCATCTGCAGTTTTTTTGTTTTTATTAAGGTAGAGAATTTTAGGGAGAGAATTCCACAGCTTAGGATCTAGGCAACTGAAAGCACAGCTACCAATGGTGGAGCGATCTCTGATAACTCCCAGGAAGTGGGAAGGCAAAGTGACCGGGAACAAACCTGGTTTGGCCCACAGTAGTTTTGTAGAGCCAGGAAAAACACTTTTAAAATGTTTTCTTGAGCACCCTCCAGCAATCCCTTTAAGAACTGCTGGTTTATTTGCTCAAGGCCTGGTACAGCTGAGTGGAGCTTACACAACGCAGGCTGCACTCATTCATACCCAGGTTTTGTATGTGAGTACTAAAGCCAGTGGAAGGAAACTTTTTTTTGAATGCAAACCATTTTAGGCAGCCATCCTGTACACCTCATAGGCACCTGCTTCCAATGTGGTTTCTTGCACAGCAGATCAGTCTTTGGTAGATCCTTCTATTGCCCATCCCCTTTTTGTCCATGTTACACACAAGTAATGGCAGAATCAGATATTTTCACTTGTAGGGGAGACCAAAAGTAGGGGCCATTATTATAAATGCCTCTCTAATAATTGGAGAATTGAGGAGAAATTCTTTATCAAGAATCTAGAAAATTTGCATAAGTGCATTTAGGGGTATTAGATAGCAAATGAGGGATAAAGAAGTGGTAGATTATGCTGATAAGATTGGTTAAGGAGGTTTATGTGAAGCAAAAAAAAACATTGACCTGTAAGGCTGAATGCCCCGTTTCTGTGTTGTACGTTTTGTGTAATTCTATATAAATGGCTCATCAGAGTTGTATTTTGGTAAGCTGAAATTGAAGACAGGTTAAACTGATGTAAGCTTGTTCAAGTATCCTTGGCATCTCCCGAAACTCAGCTTTGAGACAAAATAATATTCTGTCTCTCAACTGACTGAAACTGTCCAGTCTGTCAATCTTTGCTAAAGCTCTTGCCAGCTAAGTATATCATGACTTTTCAAATTTAGATTTTTTTTTAAAAGGTGTCCTTCAGGACCAATTCATTTCAAAGTAGACATGTTGGTTGGGAATGTTGCAGAATAGAAAGGTTCACCATGCCGCTAAGTGACTTCATTTTCTGTTTTGCACAAAACTTTTAACTGACCAGACAAATATTTGTAACTGAAGTAAATATGAATCTCTCCCTACAAAAAACACTTCCAAGTTACCTTTATAGAAAATGCAGCATTCGCAAGCATATTTTTAGTATCATAGCTTCTAGCTTAACTATGTGATACTTCTGTAATATTCTGAACAAATATAAGAGAAGAACCATGAGCCTACTAAAGTCAGAAATATCTAGTTAGCTACACTGAACCCATAGCAATACCAATCAATGCCAAGGAAACACCAGTGGTGCTGAAGACACAAAAAGCTGACACAAAAGAATTCGAGCATATCCCTCAAACATACAGTTGAATGATACCAAGATTTGTTGGAACCAACTGAAGCTGAATTTTGTGCAAAACAAAAACGTGTCAAACCTGATTCCTTAGGCACTAACTATGCGCTTTGTAACTTGGGACTCCTGTCACCTGACAAGTCCCTACAAAATCCAGAATACTACATCTGAAGTAAGCCCAGTACCAGTCCAAAATGGGTACCTTTTGAACTCTGAAGAAGAACCACACGGATTTGAAGCATTAACTCTATTTCTATCTCCATAGATGCTGCCAGGCCTACTGAGTTTTTCCAGTACTTGTTTTTATTGTGTTCAGCATCAGTTTTATCTGACTCATGTTGCACCTGTTTCAGTTCTTTTGCTCTAGGCCAGTTGCTAATTAAAATTGAGACTCTTTAGTAATTATTTTTCATTCTGGGAGGACTGCACTTAAAACTGACAGATTTTAAACCTAAGGTCGTTTCCCCACTTTACTTGAACTGAGAAATTGTGCCATTTTAATTTCCTGCTGCTCAAATCAGAATTGGAATATAATCTGCACTGTAGAAATGGGATGCAGAGCCCTGAGCAATTTAGGGAGTCCTGACAGTTATTGATTTGCTATCATTATAAAACTATCCCTAACAGTTGATAGCTAAATGAATTGAAAAAGCCCAGGAATAAGGTTATGTGTCATTGCATCTCTTGTATTTCTTAATCGGCTTCCAATTTTTGGCGAATGCAAGACTGCTAAATAGAGCAATTTTCACACTTTCTAAACACTATTGTCTAGATTTAACTCCACATACCATTATTTTGGACAATGAATGTTGATGTTATACTCTTACAGAGGCAGCCCACTTTGTGATTCCTATTAGTTTGTTCTATTCCTATATGTGGAGGATATCGAATGAAGAAAACCAGGCTGAACGGTGTACATTCTCCGCACACCATAATCCCACCCAACCATATCCTAAAGGTAAAACAAAAACAAAAATACCTGTTTTGTTTTTGTTTTGGATTTCCAGCATCTGCAGTTTTTTGCTTTTAGCATCATATCCTAAAGGTTATGGTTTTGGGAAATTTGTGTTTCAACCTCAGGCCAAAGCTATATGTGACAGTGGTGAAGGTTCTGGGCTTCATAGAAGTAGGAATAGGAGATCATGTGAAGGACCACTGATCTACAATGCATTGACAACATTCTGTGTGCTTAGCTACATGGTTTCCTTAGAACCATTCAAAATAAACTGTACCTCCTAATAGTATTTGAAGAATAATATAAATTTAACAATGGTGGTAGGTAATCCATCTTCTCAGAAGTTTATAGTTTTTGAAGTATAGTTTCCACTGAGAACTAATTGCTTTTTGGATTCTGTTTTGAGAAAATGACTTTGCCCTTTGCAATGTGGGAGTGGACCTTTTTATTGGAATGTTATAGATAAGCAGTTAAAAAAGAACTGCATTTATTTTAACGTATGTCAGTGGGGCTACTGTATAAAGGTTCTGATGATTGAAAAAGAAAATAAGAATGGGATCAAAAAATGTCTTTTGAAAGAATGAAATAGAAAATTTTGGATGCAAAGTGCCATCAATAATCAGAAATGTTAAAGATTACAAAAGCTATGGTTATCAAACAATGATGGCATGTAATCAAGGACACAAGTAGAAGAGTGATGAGCTACAGCATTCAAGAGAAAACATCAGAAGGGAGGGAAAGGTATTCTTATAATATTTTGGAGTTAAAATTAGGCAAAACGGAGGAGAGGACGTTTTCCATATTAGAATCTTCCACAGAGGATAGAAGTTCTGCATTCTAGTCAATGATGGCCCTTCATCAGACTGTTCATTCTATTTCTTTCCACAGATGCTGTCTCCCAGCATTTTCTGTTTTTTCTTTTTTCAGATTTTCAGCATGTGTAATATTTTACTTTTGTAGAAGTTCTCTCAGTTCATCTGTTCTATGCTTGAATTTAACAAACCAAGTGCTGCAAGGTCTCCGGACACAGAACATCACGAGATGCTTAACTGGTGCAACGTCAGATTCTTGCATCAGAGTGCACAAGTAGGTTGATGAAACTAACTCAAGTAAGTTGGCTCTAACCTTAAATATCCAGGTCAAGAATATTGGAATCGTGGCTAGCTTGATCAGGAAATTCATGTGGTACTGTAACTGATGGGCCATTTAGTTGGAGGTTGATCTGGGAAGTGAACTGGAATCAAAAATATGCATCGTTAAATATAAATTAACTATGTAAAATGTGGCAAACTTCTTTAATTTAAATACATTTAATCAAGAATATCGCCTTTTTAAAGTCCATTTTTGTTGTGTGAAGGCATTGATACTGGGGTATAGTTTTCCATACAGCTATTGATTTTTTTTGTGCCTCAGGTTTGTTAGGCAACATAGTTACATGAGTATAACAAACCAGTCCAAATCTGTCCTTGGCTGATATCCAGAGTTCCAACAGGAAACCTAAATGATCTTAATCTTCTCTAATCAGGGTTGCTGAAATTAATTGTAATTCCCCTACTGCATCCACTTGAGTTTGCCAGACTGTAATGTAGCTTTATTTACAGAAATGTCAGATTTCTAGAATATTCTTACAGGAGTTGCTTAATATCGAAAAGGAAATAATTGCATTTATTTAAAAGCTCTTCATAGCCACCTGATGTCTCAAAGTGCTTTACAGCCAATTAATTTTTTTTTTGGTGTAATCAGCTGTTGTAATGTAGGACATATGGAAGCCTGTATGCTGCTTTTATTCTTTCTTGGCATGTGAGCATCACAGGAAAGGTCAGCATTTATTTCTCAATGATAATTGCCCTTGCGATGGTGGTGGTGAGCTGCTGAAGTCCATCTGGTGTAGGTAGCCCTACAGTGCTGTTAGGAGGGCAGTTTAAGGATTGTGACCCAGTAACAGTGAAGGAAAAGAACTTTGGTTCCATGTCAGGATGGTGTGTGGTTTGCAGGTGGTGGTGTTTCCATGCATCTGCTGCCCTTGTCCTTCAGATTGGAAAGGGTCACAAGTTTGTAAGGTGCTGTCGAAGGTGTCATGATGAGTTGCTGCAGTGCGTCTTGTATAAGTACGCATTGCTTCCACCAATGGAGGGAATGAATGTTTAACGTGGTGGGTGGGGTGCTGCCAATCAAGTGGGCTGCTTTGAGCTGGATGGTGTCGAGCTTCTCGAGTGTTGTTGGAGCTGCACTCATCCAGGAAAGTGGAAAGTATTCCATTACACTCCTGGCTTTCGCCTTGTAGATGGGGAGTCTGGAGGTCAGTGACTCACTGCAGAATTCCCAGCATCTGAGCAGCTCTAGTCGCTGCAGTATTTTCTGGCTAGCCCAGTTACCATTCTGGTAAATGGTAACCCCTCCCCCAACAAAAGCCAAAGGATGGTGATGGTGGAGATTCATTGCTGGTGATGCTGTTGAATGTCGAGGGGAAATAGTTAGATTCTCTCTTGTCAGAGATGATCATTGGCTGGCGCTTGTGTGGCCAAATGTTATTTACCACTTATCAGCCCATGCACACATCAAACTTCCACAAATAGCAATGTGATAATGACTGGATAACCTGTTTTTGTGATGTTGATTGAGAGATTGTTATGACGTGGCAGACATTATGTGCCAGGCGGACAAAATCCATAAGGGAAATTTGGGTGCGCTATCGCAGCGTTTCGCAATTTGTATTTATTATGAGAAGATGTGTGCACTGAATTCAAAAGTATTGAATCCACCAAGACCTATAGAGATTTTTAAAATTATAATAAAATAATTATTAACAAAATAAGATTTCAAGCACATACCCAAGACTACAATTACTACCATAATAACCCCTAAGATTCCTAATTAAATTGACCCCCAGCTACCCCCCCCCCCCCCTTAAGGCAACAGTCCAAAATAGGTTTTAGACTCAAAACAGAACCAGCAAGTTAACACAATACCCACTTGACAGTGGAATTCCAAGTGGCTTGTCCCCAAGATCATGTTCGTCATATAGCAGACTTATGCACAAATGACTGGAGGCTTCATTAAGGCCATTTCATACACTCCTATTTGATCTTACATGGCTTTCTTCCACATAGCCTTTCATTCCTCTTTATATATGTTTCTCTCTTAATATGTAAATTCTATTGTTCCATATGTCTTTGAAACTGTACCTTCCTCATAAAAACTTTCATGTTGCCAATATTGTCAGTAACCTTTTGGGGAAAAATAAACACACTCTTCAGCCTTGTTTATCTGGCTAGTTGTAAACAGACTAAGATCCCTTTGAAATCTAAATCCCTCAATTTATTTAAAATGCAAATCCCCTTCACACCTTGCATACTAAACCAGCATCCATGTTTACTTATTAGCATGTCAAGCACATAGCTTCCTTTGATTTTAACCTTGCGGCCTACTTTACTCCAAATGTAATTAAATCTCTCAGACTCAACTATACTTACCCCCATAAACCTACTTCACAATAAACCAGAAAAATATCATCATTATTGTACTTTCATCACATGGATAAGTATTGGCTTGGACGCTATAGATAATTTCCCTACTCTTCTTCAAAATAGTGCGAGATCTTTTACATCCAGCCAAGCTTGCTTTCATGTCTCATCAAAAGACAGCACTTCCTCAGTACTCCACTGGATTTTGTGCTCAAGTCCTTGAGTGTGACTTGAACCAGAACCTTGTGACTTAGAGTTAACAACTGAGTTACAGTTGACTTGCATTAAACTAAGTTATTTTGTGTTTTTGGAAAAATACTGTGCATAATTTTTACTTGTCATTTTCCCACCTATGCTTTTGTAACAAGTATTTAAAATAATGTAATATTTAAACCAGCTAAAAAAGTATCTTTATTACAACATAGTTTTAGACTCTCATCAAACTTACATATCCGTAAACAGAAGCATATAAAATTTAAAGTAAAAAAAAAACATTAGTTTAATGGAGCAAGTGATGCTCAATGTGACAAACATGTTGATTGCTTCTTGAAATGCTTGTAATAGCTTGCTGGCATATTACAGCTAGATCCAATTCCAAATAATTGACCTAAATAATTTTGTAGCTGGATCAATAATTTGTGGAAATTAGTATGCATTTACCCAACAGTGTGGGAAGTTAATCTGATATCTGTTATCCACAAGAAGCATGACAAATCAAGTTCAAACAATTATCAGCATCGTCCTGATCATTGGTGAAGTAATGGAGGAATCATCAAAAGTGCCTTCAAATGCCATGTATTTTTTAATAATCTGCTCAGGGATGATTGATTTGAGTTTCACCAGAACCTCTAAACCTTGTCCCAGACTTGGTTCAGGTCTGGACTAGAGAATGGAATGTTAAAATAAGAAATAAGGGTTCCTGCCCTAGACATCAAGACAACGTTCAGCCAAGTGTGGTATCAAGAAGCCTAGCAGAATTGAGGTCAACGAGGGTTAGAGGGAAAACCCTCCTGTGCTTAGAATTATACTTGACACAGGGAAAGATGACTATGGTTGTTGTAATCTTTCAGCAATGTAACTGACTAGTGTCAATAAAACTGATGTACTATGCAGAAGTACCAAGTCTTGTGTGGGATCACTGTTGAAGAAAATAATTCTATCCACAGAAAATCCACAACTGAAATGCATATTTCCATAATACTGGAATTTGTATGTTTCAACATATTTTTCATATGCAGTGTACTGTACTAATTGATTTGTCAAGGACAGTGCCATAATTTTAGGACTTAAAAATAAACTCTCATTCAACAAGGCAACAAACCTTGGATAATAATTCAAGAATAATTGTTGCGTCACAAAGGACCTCACTGAAATGCAAGGAAGCTACAATCCCAAGGGAGAGACAGAAAATAAAATAAGCCTTTATGCGTTTTAACAAAAATAATTCTTGCTGAGATTTTCTGTGCCCCAGTTTTAAAGAAAATACTGGCACTTCTTGCGTAAAGTAAGTACTACAGTGGTTAATGATTCTTGACTGACAACCAGCAGTTGAGAACTCATATTTCACCATGGCAAATTTGGTAGAAGCTTAGTAACTTGTGGGATAGCACTAAACAAAACAACATTGTTTTAAAAAGCATTTAACTACTTTGACTCCTAATGCACTCCCCCTTGGCCAAGCTGATCTCAGTTGTACAAACAATTGTTTTTCTGGACAATATGTGCATTCCTGCCAGTAACACCCATACCCTGAGAACAGATCAGAAAATGAGCGTATAAAATACTGTATATTTTGCAAGCGTGGGTCATATGTCTGCAGCAGTGGGAGCTCATCATGTCAGTGAAGTATTGAAGTCAGCAAAGTTAGCTGCAACTTTATAATTAGGCTTGAGTGACCTCGATCTCCACAGATCAGTAGAATTGTGAGGTATAATACTGGATATATGTAATTTGTAAACTGCACATGTACAGTATAGGTATATCCCAGGAAATTGAAATATTAACTTTCAATACTTAAAATCATGCCATAATTTCCTGGAATTTTTGACTTTCAACTATTAATTTTGATAAAATCTATGGATGAAACATAAATGTCCAGAGCTTACTTCCAAAACAACAGCAAGATTAATGCACATTAGTTGTCCAGCAGCTTGCGACAGAGCTATCCCATGAGCTTCCTTTCAGGTGGGCTCAATATACTTAATTTACTCACTGGCAAAGAAAAAGTTATGACCTCTTTAGTTCTGAAATAGAGTATTGATGTGAATAAACCTATATTTGAAGTAAAAACAAAAAAAACCACGGATGCTGGAAATCCAAAACAAAAACAAAAAACAGAATTACCTGGAAAAACTCAGCAGGTCTGGCAGCATCGGCGGAGAAGAAAAGAGTTGACCTTTCGAGTCCTCATGACCCTTCGACAGAACTTGAGTTCGAGTCCAAGAAAGAGTTGAAATATAAGCTGGTTTAAGATGTGTGTGTGTGGGGGGGCAGAGAGAGAGAGAGAGAGAGGTGGAGGGGGGGGTGTGGTTGTAGGGACAAACAAGCAGTGATACAAGCAGATCATCAAAAGATGTCAACAATGGTACAAAAGAATACATAGGTGTTAAAGTTGGTGATATTATCTAAACGAATGTGCTAATTAAGAATGGATGGTAGGGCACTCAAGGTATAGCTCTAGTGGGGTTGTTTTTTTTTAAAATAATGGAAATAGGTGGGAAAAGGAAAATCTTTATAATTTATTGGAAAAAAAAAAGGAAGGGGGAAACAGGGGTTGGGGATGGGGGAGGGAGCTCACGACCTAAAGTTGTTGAATTCAATATTCAGTCCGGAAGGCTGTGAAGTCCCTAGTCGGAAGATGAGGTGTTGTTCCTCCAGTTTGCGTTGGGCTTCACTGGAACAATGCAGCAAGCCAAGGACAGACATGTGGGCAAGAGAGCAGGGTGGAGTGTTAAAATGGCAAGCGACAGGGAGGTTTGGGTCATTCTTGCGGACAGACCGCCGGTGTTCTGCAAAGCGGTCGCCCAGTTTACGTTTGGTCTCTCCAATGTAGAGGAGACCACATTGAGAGCAACGAATGCAGTAGACTAAGTTGGGGGAAATGCAAGTGAAATGCTACTTCACTTGAAAGGAGTGTTTGGGTCTTTGGACGGTGAGGAGAGAGGAAGTGAAGGGGCAGGTGTTGCATCTTTTGCGTGGGCATGGGGTGGTGCCATAGGAGGGGGTTGAGGAGTAGGGGGTGATGGAGGAGTGGACCAGTGTGTCCCAGAGGGAGCGATCCCTACGGAATGCCGATAAGGGGGGTGAAGGGAAGATGTGTTTGGTGGTGGCATCATGCTGGAGTTGGCGGAAATGGCGGAGGATAATCCTTTGAATGCGGAGGCTGGTGGGGTGATAAGTGAGGACAAGGGGGACCCTATCATGTTTCTGGGAGGGAGGAGAAGGCGTGAGGGCGGATGCGTGGGAGATGGGCCGGACACGGTTGAGGGCCCTGTCAACGACCGTGGGTGGAAAACCTCGGTTAAGGAAGAAGGAGGACATGTCAGAGGAACTGTTTTTGAAGGTAGCATCATCGGAACAGATGCGACGGAGGCGAAGGAAATGAGAGAATGGGATGGAGTCCTTACAGGAAGCGGGGTGTGAGGAGCTGTAGTCGAGATAGCTGTGGGAGTCGGTGGGTTTGTAATGGATATTGGTGGACAGTCTATCACCAGAGATTGAGACAGAGAGGTCAAGGAAGGGAAGGGAAGTGTCAGAGATGGACCACGTGAAAATGATGGAGGGGTGGAGATTGGAAGCAAAACTAATAAATTTTTCCAAGTCCCGACGAGAGTGTGAAGCGGCACCGAAGTAATCATCGATGTACCGGAGAAAGAGTTATGGAAGGGGGCCGGAGTAGGACTGGAACAAGGAATGTTCCACATACCCCATAAAGAGACAGGCATAGCTGGGGCCCATATGGGTACCCATAGCCACACCTTTTATTTGGAGGAAGTGAGAGGAGTTGAAGGAGAAATTGTTCAGTGTGAGAACCAGTTCAGCCAGACGGAGGAGAGTAGTGGTGGATGGGGATTGTTCGGGCCTCTGTTCGAGGAAGAAGCTAAGGGCCCTCAGACCATCCTGGTGGGGGATGGAGGTGTAGAGGGATTGGACGTCCATGGTGAAGAGGAAGCGGTTGGGGCCAGGGAACTGGAAATTGTTGATGTGACGTAAGGTGTCAGAGGAATCACGGATGTAGGTGGGAAGGGACTGGACAAGGGGAGAGAGAAGGGAGTCAAGATAATGAGAAATGAGTTCTGTGGGGCAGGAGCAAGCTGAGACGATCGGTCTACCGGGGCAGTTCTGTTTGTGGATTTTGGGTAGGAGATAGAAGCGGGCCGTCCGAGGTTGGGCGACTATGAGGTTGGAAGCTGTGGGAGGGAGATCCCCAGAGGAGATGAGGTCAGTGACAGTCCTGGAAACAATGGCTTAATGTTCAGTGGTGGGGTCATGGTCCAGGGAGAGGTAGGAGGAAGTGTCTGCGAGTTGACGCTCAGCCTCCACGAGGTAGAGGTCAGTGCGCCAGACAACAGCAGCACCACCCTTGTCAGCAGGTTTGATGACAATGTCAGGGTTGGACCTGAGAGAATGGAGTGCAGTAAGTTCAGAGAGAGACAGGTTAGAATGGGTGAGAGGAGCAGAGAAATTGAGACGACTAATGTCGCGACGACAGTTCTCAATGAAAAGATCAAGAGAAAGTAAGAATCCAGAGGGAGGGATCCAAGTGGAGGGAGAATATTGGAGATGGGTAAAAGGATCCGTTGAACGGGGAGAGGACTCCTGCCCAAAGAAGTGAGCCCGGAGACGAAGACGGCGGAAGAAGAGTTCAGCATCATGCCGAGCCCGAAATTCATTTGAGGTGAGGGCGTAAAGGTATGAAACTAAGTCCTTTGCTGAGCACTGAACGTTCAGCATCGGAGAGGGGAAGGTCAGGGGGTATAGTGAATACACGGTTGGGATTGGAAGAAAGGGTGGGGACGGAGGGACAGGCAGGGGTGGAGGGTCCTAGATGGGTGTTGGTGTCGATGAGTTGTTGGAGCTTGCATTCCTTAGCACTTGAGAGAGAGAGAAAAAGTTTCTTGTTGAGGCGTCGGATGAGCCGAAGGATAAAATGAAACTGGGGGCATGCGCAGCTTTGAAAAAGGGTACGTCACATTCTGAGATCCACACTCAGTGCCATGCGCCGCCATATGAACACACTCGACCTCTCCCTCCAGCAGCACCGCCGTACCCTTTTTCAAAGCTGCGCGTGCCCCCAGTTTCATTTTATCCTTCGGCTCATCTGACGCCTCAACAAGAAACTTTTTCTCTTTCTCTCAAGTGCTAAGGAACGCAAGCTCCAACAACTCATCGACACCAACACCCATCTAGGACCCTCCACCCCTGCCTGTCCCTCCGTCCCCACCCTTTCTTCCAATCCCAACCCCAGCCGTATATTCACTATACCCCCTGACCTTCCCCTCTCTGATGCTGAACGTTCAATGCTCAGCAAAGGACTTAGTTTCATACCCTTACGCCCTCACCTCAATGAATTTCGGGCTCGGCATGATGCTGAACTCTTCTTCCGCCGTCTTCGTCTCCAGGCTCACTTCTTTGGGCAGGAGTCCTCTCCCCGTTCAATGGATCCTTTTACCCATCTCCAATATTCTCCCTCTACCTGGACCCCTCCCTCTGGATTCTTACCTTCTCTTGATCTTTTCATTGAGAACTGTCGTCGCGACATTAGTCGTCTCAATTTCTCTGCTCCTCTCACCCATTCTAACCTGTCTCTCTCTGAACTTACTGCACTCCATTCTCTCAGGTCCAACCCTGACATTGTCATCAAACCTGCTGACAAGGGTGGTGCTGCTGTTGTCTGGCGCACTGACCTCTACCTCGCGGAGGCTGAGCGTCAACTCGCAGACACTTCCTCCTACCTCTCCCTGGACCATGACCCCACCACTGAACATCAAGCCATTGTTTCCAGGACTGTCACTGACCTCATCTCCTCTGGGGATCTCCCTTCCACAGCTTCCAACCTCATAGTCGCCCAACCTCGGACGGCCTGCTTCTATCTCCTACCCAAAATCCACAAACAGAACTGCCCCGGTAGACTGATCGTCTCAGCTTGCTCCTGCCCCACAGAACTCATTTCTCATTATCTTGACTCCCTTCTCTCTCCCCTTGTCCAGTCCCTTCCCACCTACATCCGTGATTCCTCTGACACCTTACGTCACATCAACAATTTCCAGTTCCCTGACCCCATCCGCTTCCCCTTCACCATGGACTTCCAATCCCTCTACACCTCCATCCCCCACCAGGATGGTCTGAGGGCCCTTAGCTTCTTCCTCGAACAGAGGCCCGAACAATCCCCATCCACCACTACTCTCCTACGTCTGGCTGAACTTGTTCTCACACTGAACAATTTCTCCTTCAACTCCTCTCACTTCCTCCAAATAAAAGGTGTGGCTATGGGTACCCGCATGGGCCCCAGCTATGCCTGTCTCTTTATGGGGTATGTGGAACATTCCTTGTTCCAGTCCTACTCCGGCCCCCTTCCATAACTCTTTCTCCGGTATATCGATGATTACTTCGGTGCAGCTTCATGCTCTCGTCGGGACTTGGAAAAATTTATTAATTTTGCTTCCAATCTCCACCCCTCCATCATTTTCACGTGGTCCATCTCTGACACTTCCCTTCCCTTCCTTGACCTCTCTGTCTCAATCTCTGGTGATAGACTGTCCACCAATATCCATTATAAACCCACCGACTCCCACAGCTATCTCGACTACAGCTCCTCACACCCCGCTTCCTGTAAGGACTCCATCCCATTCTCTCAGTTCCGTCGCATCTGTTCCGATGATGCTACCTTCAAAAACAGTTCCTCTGACATGTCCTCCTTCTTCCTTAACCGAGGTTTTCCACCCACGGTCGTTGACAGGGCCCTCAACCGTGTCCGGCCCATCTCCCACGCATCCGCCCTCACGCCTTCTCCTCCCTCCCAGAAACATGATAGGGTCCCCCTTGTCCTCACTTATCACCCCACCAGCCTCCGCATTCAAAGGATCATCCTCCGCCAACTCCAGCATGATGCCACCACCAAACACATCTTCCCTTCACCCCCCCATCGGCATTCCGTAGGGATCGCTCCCTCCGGGACACCCTGGTCCACTCCTCCATCACCCTCTACTCCTCAACCCCCTCCTATGGCACCACCCCATGCCCATGCAAAAGATGCAACACCTGCCCCTTCACTTCCTCTCTCCTCACCGTCCATGGACCCAAACACTCCTTTCAATTGAAGCAGCATTTCACTTGCATTTCCCCCAACTTAGTTTACTGCATTCGTTGCTCCCAATGTGGTCTCCTCTACATTGGAGAGACCAAACGTAAACTGGGCGACCGCTTTGCAGAACACCTGTGGTCTGTCCGCAAGAATGACCCAAACCTCCCTGTTGCTTGCCATTTTAACACTCCACCCTGCTCTCTTGCCCACATGTCTGTCCTTGGCTTGCTGCATTGTTCCAGTGAAGCCCAACGCAAACTGGAGGAACAACACCTCATCTTCCGACTAGGCACTTTACAGCCTTCCGTACTGAATATTGAATTCAACAACTTTAGGTCGTGAGCTCCCTCCCCCATCCCCACCCCCTTTCTGTTTCCCCCTTTTTTTTTCCAATAAATTATAAAGATTTTCCTTTTCCCACCTATTTCCATTATTTAAAAAAAACACCCCCACTAGAGCTATACCTTGAATGCCCTACCATCCATTCTTAATTAGCACATTCGTTTAGATAATATCACCAACTTTAACACTTATGTGTTCTTTTGTACCATTGTTGTTGACATCTTTTGATGATCTGCTTCTATCACTGCTTGTTTGTCCCTACAACCACACCCCCCCCTCCACCTCTCTCTCTCTCTCTCTCTCTCTCTCTCTCTCTCTCCGCCCCCCACACACACACCTTAAACCAGCTTATATTTCAACTCAAAAACAGAATTACCTGGAAAAACTCAGCAGGTCTGGCAGCATCGGCGGAGAAGAAAAGTGTTGACGTTTCGAGTCCTCATGACCCTTCGACAGAACTTGTGTTCGAGTCCAAGAAAGAGTTGAAATATAAGCTGGTTTAAGGTGTGTGTGTGGGGGGCGGAGAGATAGAGAGACAGAGAGGTGGAGGGGTGGTGGTGTGGTTGTAGGGACAAACAAGCAGTGATAGAAGCAGATCATCAAAAGATGTCAACAACAATGGTACAAAAGAATACATAGGTGTTAAAGTTGGTGATATTATCTAAACGAATGTGATAATTAAGAATGGATGGTAGGGCACTCAAGGTATAGCTCTAGTGGGGGGTTTTTTTTATTATATAATGGAAATAGGTGGGAAAAGGAAAATCTTTATAATTTATTGGAAAAAAAAAGGGAAGGGGGAAACAGAAAGGGGGTGGGGATGGGGGAGGGAGCTCACGACCTAAAGTTGTTGAATTCAATATTCAGTCCGGAAGGCTGTAAAGTGCCTAGTCGGAAGATGAGGTGTTGTTCCTCCAGTTTGCGTTGGGCTTCACTGGAACAATGCAGCAAGCCAAGGACAGACATGTGGGCAAGAGAGCAGGGTGGAGTGTTAAAATGGCAAGCGACAGGGAGGTTTGGGTCATTCTTGCGGACAGACCGCCGGTGTTCTGCAAAGCGGTCGCCCAGTTTACGTTTGGTCTCTCCAATGTAGAGGAGACCACATTGAGAGCAACGAATGCAGTAGACTAAGTTGGGGGAAATGCAAGTGAAATGCTACTTCACTTGAACGGAGTGTTTGGGTCCTTGGACGGTGAGGAGAGAGGAAGTGAAGGGGCAGGTGTTGCGTCTTTTGCGTGGGCATGGGGTGGTGCCATAGGAGGGGGTTGAGGAGTAGGGGGTGATGGAGGAGTGGACCAGGGTGTCCCGGAGGGAGCGATCCCTACGGAATGCCGATAAGGGGGGTGAAGGGAAGATGTGTTTGGTGGTGGCATCATGCTGGAGTTGGCGGAAATGGCGGAGGATGATCCTTTGAATGCGGAGGCTGGTGGGGTGATAAGTGAGGACAAGGGGGACCCTATCATGTTTCTGGGAGGGAGGAGAAGGCGTGAGGGCGGAAGCGCGGGAGATGGGCCGGACACGGTTGAGGGCCCTGTCAACGACCGTGGGTGGAAAACCTCGGTTAAGGAAGAAGGAGGACATGTCAGAGGAACTGTTTTTGAATGTAGCATCATCGGAACAGATGCGTTATATATATATATATATATATATATATATTTCAACTCTTTCTTGGACTCGAACTCAAGTTCTGTCGAAGGGTCATGAGGACTCGAAACGTCAACTTTTTTCTTCTCCGCCGATGCTGCCAGGCAATTCTGTTTTTGTTTTTGTTCTATATTTGAAGTAACTGGGTTAAATAATGAACCAATAATTGTGATATGTTGGGTTGTAGTTTATTGCCCAGAGTGGCAAGCCTGACAGAAAAATATGGCCCAGTGCTGTTGCTGTTTGCAGTATGTGATGGCTCATGCCTAAAGCAGCTTATTTGGGATTTCTACTTTTATCATCAATCACAGGCAGGGTTATCAATGCCTTTCGATCTGATGGGATTTAGAGAAGTCCAGTAAAAATGCCCAGTGCCTTCTCTTTAAATTTATAGCCATTTCATTGGGTTGCATTTTACTTACATCACTTGCTCTCAATTTTATAGGTAACATCAGCCATGACAATGAATTCCACTTTTAAAATCTGTCCACAGCATTAAGGAAGTGGCTTATTAGGTGAATCTGATTTAACCCAACAGCCAAGAACCTGGAGTCTGTTTGTCTTTGTGCAACCGCAGCTCTGTTCAGTTTCTCCACTAATGAATACATTACATGGCCCAGGTCAATTTTAAGCCAATGCAGTACTCTAATGGACAAAATATTTAATTGAGGCTCCCATTGGAACATTGCCAGAGACCCAGATTTTAATTGGCCAATTTGGTCATTCATGTGCAGGCAGATACATCCATTCTCCTAGGGAAGCTTGATGTTATTATCAAGTTATTTACTTTGTACTTTCTTACCCTTTTTTCTTGACTTAATTGCATTGATTTGCATTGCTACATTTCACTTGTTTGCAGAGTAACAGAGACCTGTGCTTACTGAGAAACAATCTAAACAATACAAGATTAATTTGCAGTGAATTCCAGTCTGTTCAATTGAGATGGTAAAGTTAGAATATAGTTAAATGTTAGTGTTTCCTTTTACCTGCGTACTTTTTGAGGTGAACTGTTTCAGAAAAGAATATTTGATACTCTTCCTGTTGTTGCAGAGATGTCCATTGGCAGCACAGCTCCTGAGTCACTATTGTGCTAGGTTTTTTGTGACATCTTCCAATAAGCTCTATGATTTTTTTTTTTTGCAAATTCATCACCAAAGCATCATAGAGAGCTCAGTGGTCTAACTTGTGGTGATTGTTGCCTATAGTGTCATTGTAGAAAATGTCAGTAGTGGTAACTTCTACCAGACAAGGATGGTCATTTAAGTGGTACCTGTATTTGTAATGTTTGAATAGCTGAAGAAAGGCTTTTCTTTGTTCTGGTTGCATATTATAAAAAGGATATAGAGTCACTGGAAAGGGTGCAGAGAAGATTTGTAAGGATGATACCAGAAATGAATGGCTATATATATCTGGAAAGGCTGAGCCTCTTTTCAGAGGTCTTAAAAATTATGAACAGTTTTGATAAAGTGAATAAAGAGAATGTTTCCACTTGTGAGAAGAGCACAGCTAAACCCATCAATGTAAGGTAGTCAGCAAGAAATCCAATAAAGAATTCAGATTAAACTTCTTTACCCAAAGTGTGGTCAGAGTGTCGCACTGGCTACCACAGGAAGTTGAAGCGAATAGTATGGATGCATTTAAAGGAAAGCTTGATGAGTGTATGAGGGAGAAGGGAATAGAGGGTTACAATAGTAGATTTAGATGAAAAATGGGAGAAGACTTGAGTGGAGCAATAATGAAGCATGGACTAGTTGGACCAAATGGCCCATTTCTTTGGCGTATATCTTATGTAATATAACAAGTTCCATGACTTCAGAGAATCCTAAAACACTTCAGTCAGTGAAGTACATTTCAAGTGCAGTCACCGTTGTAATGTTTATAAATGTGGCAGCCAGTTTTCACACAGCAAAGTCCCACAACCAGCATTGTAAAAGTGACCAGGTAATTTGTTAACCACATTGCACGCAGAGTACTCTTAAGGGAATAAGAAGTACATTGAATTATGCATGAATTTAGCAAACTTGTGTTTGTGAATAAGCTTTTTTATGTTCTTTGTTTCTGAGGATCTTGGCCTCCTGCACCTCTGCCATTGATTTTGTTTTTGTTGCAGCAGCAAATCGTGCTGGACACTGAGGCTCAACGAAGAAGTATCTGGTTTGCATCCCCCAGCTTTGGAAAATGAAGGGTCTAATATAAGTGCAAACTCTTTACATTGAATTTACAGCATAGAAACAGGCCATTTTGCCCAATAGGTCTCTGCCAGTGTTTATGCTCTATAAGCACCACTTCCACCAGAACTTCATCTCACTCTATTGATATAGCCTTCTATTTGTTTCTCCTTCATGTACTTACCCAGCTCCGCCTTAAGTGAGCAAGTATTTTGAATCTGTCTTGACAGTAAAAGATTATAAAACAAATCCCCAGAATAATGGAAAAGCAGGGGGCGAAAGAGAGAGAGGAACTTAAAATAATCATGATCACTAGAGAACAAGTACTAGGAAGGGGGTGGAAATTTATATGGGTTTGGTGGGAATGTGGAGCTACGGTCACAATCAGATCAGCCATGATCTTATTAAATGGCAGAGCAGACTCAAGGGACCGAATAGCCTACTTTAGCTCCTAATCCATATGTTGTTCATATGACTTTCACTAAAGGCTGACAAGTCCCTTAGACCTGGTCTGCATCCTAGAGTCTTAAAAAAAAGTGGCTGCAGAGATAGTGGACACATTAGTTGTAATCTTCCAATATTCCCTAGATTCTGAAAAGATCTCAGTGGATTGGAAAGCTGCAAATATAACCATTATTCAAGAAAGGAGAAAGTCAGAAAGCAGGAAACTATTAAACCAATAGTCTGTCATTGGGAAAATGCTAGAATCCATTATTAAGAAGGTATTGGCAGGACATTTAGAAAATCATGGTACAATCGGGTAGAATCTATGTAGTTTTCTGAAAGGGAAATAGTGTTTGACAAGTTAGAGTTTTTTGAGGATGTAACAAGCAGAGTGAATAAAGGGGAACCAGTGAATTTAGTGTATCTGAACTTCAAAAGACATTTCATAAGATGCCACATAAAAAGTTACTGCAGAAGATAGGAGCTTGGTGTTAGCCGTTATATAATAGTATGGATAGGGCTTGGCTAACTAACAAGAAACAGTTGGGATAAATTTTCATATTGGCAAACTGTTACTAATAGAGTGCCAAAGGGATCAGTGCTGGGAACTCAACTACTAACAATCTCTATTAATGACTTGGATGAAGAGCTGACTATATTGTAACCAGGTTTACTGATCATATAAAGATAGGTAAGAAAGCAAGTTGTGAGCAGGATACAGAGTCTGCAAAAGGATATAGATAGGTTAAGCAAGTGAGCAAAAATTTGACATGAAATATAGTGTCGGAAAATGGGAGGTTGTCCACTTTGGCAGGAAGACCAAAAAAACAGAATATTGTTTACATGGAGAGAGACTGCAGAGTGCTTCAGTACAGAGGGATCTTGGTATCCTTGGACATGAATTTCAAAAGTTACCATTCAGGTACAGCAAGTAATCAGGAAGGCAAATGGATTGTTGGCCTTTATTACAAGGGGGGCAGAGTATAAAAGTTGGAAAATCTTGTTAGAGCTATATGGGACATTTGGTATGACCACATCTAGAACACTGTATGTGATTTTGGATTCCTTATTTAAAGGAGGATATATATGCATTGGAAGGATTTCCGAAAAGATTTGCTAGGCTGATCCTGGGATGAAGAGCTTATCTTATGAGGCTTATGAGGAAAGGTTGAGCAGGTTGGGCTTATATGCATTGAAGTTTAGAAAAATGAGATGTGATCTTATTGAAAACATACATAATTCTGAGGGGGCTGACAGGATGTTAACTGTCCTGGGGGAAATCTAGGATTGGGGGGGTCACAGCTTAAAAATAACGGATTTTCCATCTAAGATAGAGGTGAGGAGAAATTTATTTTGAGTCTTTAGAATTCTCTTCCAGGGAGCACTGGAGGCTGGGTCTTTATATATTTAAGGCTGAGTTGGGCAGATTTTTGATTGACAAGCCTTATGGGGTGGGGTGGGGGCGGGCAAGCATGAAAGTGGAGTTAAGGCCACAATCAGATCAGCCATTATCTTATTTAAAGACAGAGCAACTTCGGTGGGCATTTATGTTCCCTAGTTTCCTCCATAAGTGGAAACATCTAAGTTAGTTTGAGGAGTTTTTATTCTGTATGCATTTTTTTTTAAATTCCTATTTTATCTTAGAGCATGGTGAAAGAGGAGGAAATTCATACATTAGAAGGGTTTTAAAATTGATAAGGAGGTGGTATTGGATAGGCTGTCTGTACATAAAGTTGACAAGTCACCAGGATCGGGTAAGATGCATCCAAGGATACTGAGGGAAGTGACAGTGGAAATTGCAGAGGCACTGGCCACAATTTTTCAGTTGTCTTAGACTCTGGGTGATGCCAGAGGACTGGAGAATTGCAAACATTACATTCTTGTTCAAAAAAGCCTAGCAACTACAGGTCAGTCAATTTAACCTTAATGGTGGGGAAACTTCTAGAAACAATAATTTGGGACAAAATTAGTGGTCATGTGGACAAATGCAGGTTAATAAAGGAAAGCCAGCATGGATTTCTTAAGGGAAAATCATGTTTCACTAACTTGCAGGAGTTTTTTGAAGAGGCAACCGAGAGGATTGATGAGGGTGATGCTGTTGATGTGGTATACATGGACTTCCAAAAGGCATTTGATATAGTGCCATACAACAGACTTGTGAACAGTGTTAGAGCTCTGTTTTTTAGGTTGCAAGAAGGTTTGGAGTAGAGTTCCCCAGGGGTTATTGAGGACCTTTACTTTTCCTGATGTATAATAATGATCTAGATGATTTAGACCTTTTGTGTACAGGGCACAGTTTCAAAATTTGTGCATGATATGAAACTTAGAAGCATTGTAACCTGTGAGAAGGAGAGTGTAGACCTTCAAAATGACTTGGACAAGTTGGTGGAATGGGCGGACATGTGGCAGATGAAGTTCAATGCAGAGAAATGTGAAGTGATTCATTTTGGTAGGAAGAACATGGAGAGACAATATAAAATAAAGGGTACCACTCTAATGGGTGCAGAGGGACATAGGTGTATACGTGCATAAGTCATTGAAGGTGGCAGGATAGGTTGAGAGAACACAGTTAATAAAGCATGCAGTATCCTAGATTTTATTAATAGGGGTATGGTGTACAAGAGCTAGAGGTCATGTTAAACTTGTATAAGTTGCTGGTTCAGCCTCACCTGGGGTATTGCGTCCAGTTCCGGGCGTCACACTTTATGACGACATTGGAGAAAATGCAGAAAAGATTTATAAGAATGGTTCTGAATATGAGGAACTTCAGTTATGAAGATAGATTGGAGAAGCTGGGACAAAAACAGAAAATGCTGGAAAAACTCAGCAGGTTTGATGGTATCTGTGGAGAGAGAAAATCAAAGTTAACGTTTCGAGTCCGTATGACCGTTCTTCAGAGCTCTGAAGAAGGGTCATTCGGATTCGAAACATTAACTTTGTTTTTTTTTCTCACTCCACAAATGCTGTCAGACCTGCTGAGTTTTTCCAGCATTTTCTGTTTTTGCTTCAGATTTCTAGCATCCGCAGTATTTTTCTTTTATCTTGAAGAAGTTGGGAGTGCTTTCCTTGGTGAAGAGGAGAAGGATGAGAGGAGATCTGCTGGAAATATTCAAAATCATGAGAGATCTGGACAGAGCAAATAGGGAGAAACTGTTCCCACTCATGGAAAGATTGAGAACCAGAGGGCACAGATTTAAAATAAGTGGCAAAAGAAGCAAAAGCAACATGGCAAACCTTTTCACACAGTGAGTAGTTGGGGTCTGGAATGCAATGCCTGAGAGCGTGGTGGAGGCTGATTTAATCGAGGCATTGAAAAAGAATAGGATGGTTATTTTAAAAAGAACAATGTGCAGGGTTACGGCAAGAAGGCAGGAGAATGGCACTAAGTGAAATGCTCATTCGGAGACCTGGTGCAGACACGATGGGCCGAACGGCCTCCTCCTGCATTTTAACAATTGTATGATTATATTTGTGTCTCAAGATGACTGCATTCAAGTCATTTCACATTCAATCTGAGTTGCAGGGAATCAATAAACCAATGCTGGTAGCTAATCTTGGCTGAGGAATGCAGGCACTCCATTTAGTCTGTATCTCAGATTTAGGTAAAAGAAAGAAACAGCTTGGATATATAAGATGTTCTTCACAACTCCAGGGTGTACCAATCTGCTCCACAGCCAACAAAGGACTTCTGAAATGCAGTCACTGCTGCAATGCAAGAGACATTGGTAACCAACCTGCACACAGCAAGATCCCAGAAGCTGCAACGCAACAATAAATAGACGACCTGTTTCATGTTGCTGGTCAATGAATTTATAGTGTGATAATCTCTTGCCAATGAATTCTGCTTTCAACTCCTGCCATGAAATATTGGAACAAATCTGCTGCCTAAAGAGCACCCAAGGAATCATGCAAGGCAATCATTCTTAACGCCAAATATTCCTTGTGTTGATTCAAAACCTAAATCACACCATCTGTTTGATCGCTGGCAGCAGGAAAAAATAATAGCTGTGTTGCATTTACACATGATTTTTCATGAGCCTTACAATCCAAGTGTCTTTTCCAAGTAATGGAGCAACTCCTTAAAAGCAACCCCACTAACCCAATGCTTGTCATTCCTGTTTGGTGCAAGTAACGGCCCATGGAAATATCATCCAGGAGGTGATTTGAAGTTCCAATCACCTGTTGTTCTTTTTCATTACTCCAGTGCTGTACTGAAGAGTGTTGCATTGTTAGAGGTGTCATCCATTGGATGAGATGTCAAACAGAGGCTCCTCTTGCCTTCCTTTCCAGACACAAAAGACCTGATGGCTTTATCCCACATAGAGCAGGGAAGCCTTCCTCATGCCTTGGCCAAAATCCATCCCTCAGCCAACTCTTAAGAGTTTGACTACTTAATCTCCACAGCCTTTTTTACTTTTGCAACATTTTCTTTAATATTTTTTGTAGTTTACACTTGGTTTTTGACTTTTGCATAATCTCTTGTGGCTTTCAGAATAGGCCTTATTGTTTTCATGTTTCTCAGTTGATGCCTGTTTGAGCTGATATTACTGTCCCAAAGTAAAATCATCCCTGGCTGTTGTTTCTGTCTCACTTATTGCCAAGACACTAGCAAAGCTTCAATGGAATCCCAGATTTCCCCCTGCTGAATGCATTGTTAAATGCCCATGCTCAGACCTGGGAGGAGGGTCCTAGAGAAAATGTTACTATATTCAATTGCACATTTCTATGCTACAGTAGAAATACCTCTTCTGATATCAACATAATTCCCAGTGGGACACTGCACCTGAAATTAATGCATTTAAAGCCAATTTACAAAATCTCCTTCAATAATTGTTGTCTGTGTCCTCGAGGACAAACGGGCTATCTGAGCAGGTCACTACCTAAAATCTTGCTGCCTTTTTGTTGTGACCCTATAGTTTTCCAAAAATATGCCTAACACCTTCAATGAAGAACTATAAGGAGTCATTCCTCACTCGCACTTTAGGAATGCTGTTCCAAAGGTTGATCATCCTTGAAGAACATATCCAACCTAATTTTTTGCCTTCCCAATTGAAATGATTATACACTAGTTCTAGTCAACCAGAGCACCTCAAACAATCTTATCTACATGTATGCTATTGATACCTTTTAATAATTTCATTGACCTGAATCAGATCTCGTAAGCCTATGTCTCTCCAACTAATCTTACCCTAAATGAACAAAAACGCCCTAGTGCATTTAGGCCCTGGATTATTCTCCATTCTTTTCTGTATCTTCTCTTGAGCCATTAGATTTTGAGATAAATGGTACTCCAGATGGCATCTTACCAAAACTTTTTATAAACCTATGCTTATGGACATACTTTTATACTAAGCAGTCCATGCAGTGGAGCTCAGGGCCTTGTTTGTCTTGGCCACAGCACCTAAACCTTTAAGGAGCAATCAGTGACCATTTCTGAGCACCTCCTTTCCTGTCACTTTTAATCTACACCCACACATGTTACAGACATGTTGATCTGCACATCAGGTTAGCTTGAAGAACATGTGCCTGTTTTACATCCACTTCTTTCTGCCTTCTAAGATCCTGACTTTTTGCACATTTTTTTGCTCCGTGTGAATTTAATAGTCGTACTCTGTTCCTTATTCTAGTTCATTAAAAGTAGGGCCCAACACCGACCCTGGATACCCGACTAGTGAGTTACATTTTCAGAATAGGCACCGTGTTCCTGCCAAGAAACGTCTTTTGCGGTATATTAATTTTGGGAAGAGAAACTTCCACTGCTTTGTCTCCTGATTGATTGGAAAGCTTTGACTTCTATTGGCCAATAATGGTGTTTAATTTCTAAGTCCTAAAGGAAAAGTTATAGATGATGATGCTAGTGCCTCTAATTCAGTTAGTATGTCTTAAAAATTGGCTCATAACTGTGGTCTTCAGGGACCTGTACTTTCACAGTAAGATAAAAGAACCCATTGGAAGTAAGGTAGATTGAATAAATTAGTATTACCTGGAAAAACTCAGCAGGTCTGGCAACATCGGCGGAGAAGAAAAGAGTTGATGTTTCAAGTCCTCATGACCCTTCGACAGAAGGGTAATGAGGACTCGAAACGTCAACTCTTTTCTTCTCCGCCGATGCTGCCAGACCTGCTGAGTTTTTCCAGGTAATTCTGTTTTTGTTTTGGATTTCCAGCATCCGCAGTTTTTTTGTTTTTATCTTATGAATAAATTAGTAGTAGTTCTGCTACTAAGCCTGACAATAGGACCTAGAGTTCTTGGAGTGCTTGTTGGTCATAAAATTTCTTCACTGTATTTATAACACAAAGACAGCAGCCAGCTTGTCTGAAACCATGTGTCACTTACTACTTTTTTGATTACTACTTTCTTCTCTGCTGCTCTTTCAACTTTGGTGGAGTTTTCACAAAAAGTCCTCAGTTTTTGAACTGGGTTTTTCAGAGAGAAAAGAAAAGCAAAAGCCATAAATAATGAGAAGTATTTTTTGGATTGGTGTGGTTTGTTTTTCTGTACTGATGGTAGATCAATTTAATTGCACTTCTGCAGGGTGAGTATAGTAGCTCAAAATATATTCCAATATCAGGAAGGATTTGAGATGATGGCTGTGGCAGCAATTATCAAGAACACCTTCAGTGTCAGAGAGGAGCATTTGAGTAGGTTAAAATGTTATGGCCACTATAGATTTAAGTTTGGGGGTTTTTTTAGCTTTTTTGCTTATAGTACATTTGTGTTAATCATGCTATGCTGCACTACTGCTTGAATTAAGCCTGTCTGGGGAATTGAACTATACAGGATATATTTTGATTACATACTTATAATTTTCTAGTGGAAATTGAATTGGAGCAGCTATCTTGCTCAGTTTGTTTTTTAAAAAGGAATTTTTACTATTTCTGTTGGAATATATTTCTGCCTTTCATATATGATGCATTATCTTCTCAGTAACCTTTCTTTGTTTACATTTCAGAAAAGGTCACCGTGCCAAAGCAGCTCACACCTAAAGATAAGACCATTGAAAATGTGACTGTATTCAGTGATAAGCAAGGAAAAAAGCTACGCTCCAATATGCGAACAACAGAAAGAGATCATAAGAAAACCGTGCAATGTGCATTTATGTTGGACCCTATCACTGGGTCTTCTGCAAAGAATTCAATTCCTAACAAGCCTTACCTCTGCCTTAGCTGTAGTAACCCTAGCCCTCCAGTCTCAGTGCCAGTGAGCAGACCCACACGCCAGACTTCCAGAACAGATTGTCCAGCTGACCGCTTGAAATTCTTTGAAACTTTGCGATTGCTTCTCAAGCTTACCTCAGTTTCTAAACGAAAGGAGAAGGAACAGAGAGGACAGGAAAATACCTCGTATGAATTGAATAGATCAAATGAACTTATCTGGCTAGAGCTGCAGGCCTGGCATGCAAGTCGTAGCATATGTGACCAAGATGTTTACCTATATACTGCGCGCCAAGCTGTCCCTGATATTATTAATGATATTTTGAACTTCAAGGTAAATTATGGAAATCTTTGTGCTTGCAAAGGAGATGGCCATGTTGATGCTGCTGGAGAGGATGAGATTTTTGAACAGAAGACCGAATGTGTTAGGACTTCAGGAACGCATGTCTTTGGTCATAACGATTATCAGGAACACCTCCACTGTCAGAGAGTAGCATTTGAACAGGTTAAGAGTATTATGGAGCTGCTAGAGTCTGTGGAAGCACTTTACCCATCATTGCAGGCCCTCCAGAAGGACTATGAGAGGTATGCTGCAAAGGACTTTCAAAGCAGGGTGCAGGCACTCTGCTTATGGCTAAATATAACTAAAGACCTGAACCAGAAATTGAATTTGATGAGAACGGTATTGGGTATCGAGAAATTGCCAAACATTGGCTGGCCGGTGTTTGAAATCCCATCTCCTCGTCCTTCTGGAGCGAGTGAGCCAAATGAGGAGGACAATAGTGAGAACTGCTCACAAACTTGCCCGTTGGAAAATGAAGAGGAGCAGTGTCATGAAGATGAGGTCACTGGGTTAGAAAACAACAAAGAACATAGTGCATGTAGGCGCAAAGAAGAAGTACATGTTCACTTTCAGCCTTTGGATGTTTTTCCAAAGAAGTTTGAAAGATCTGTATCTGAAGATGAGGCATCCTTTATGGGAAATCAGTCTGCTGATTGCCTACCTGACACTAGTTTCAACAGAAATTGTCAAACATCTATTTATAGGCCTTTTGTTGATAAAGCTCTGAAACAAATGGGACTACGGAAACTCATAATGAGACTTCACAAGTTAATGGATGGGTCCCTACAAAGGACACGTATAGCACTGGAGAAAGATGTTAGTACATTGGAGGTAAGAGCTCTTGATCTACTGTGGTAACAGTGCTGCAGCTCTAAAGGTTTTCGAAACTTTGTTTCAAGACATTGGTCGTTTCTTTTATTTGTTTTTGCCTTTCGTGTTAACCTGTCCATAAAATACCTTTTAACTGATATTGAATGTAATAAGGTTACAACCTGTCTGTGGATGCAGGACATTTAGATGATAGCTGGTATTAAAGTAAAAACAGAAACTGTTGGAAATATTAGCACATCAGGCAGCATCTGCGGAGAGCAAAGAGAGTTAACGTTTCAGGTTCGTGACATTTCAACAGCACTGGAAGAAGTTAGAGATTTAACAGGCTTTGAGCAAGTGCAGAGCCAGGGAGAGTAGTGGGAAGGGTGAGGAAAGGAGAAAGGGCAGGTCCGTGATAGGGCAGGAATGATTAAATGAGCATCTTTAATGTAGTAAAACATCCTAAGGCATTTCGCAGGAGTGTTACCAAACAGAATTTGATGCTGAGTCACATGAGTTTACCAGGACAGATGCAGAGTTAGATTTTAAGGAGTCTGTTGGAGGAGAAGAGCAAGGTGAAGAGCTTTAGTGTCAGAATTCCAGGCAGCTGAAGGAATGCCAGTGATGGAGCAGTGAAAATTAGGGATGTACAAGAAGCCAGAATTGGAAGAGCACAGAGATCTTGGAGGAATTTATGGCTAGAGGAGGTTAGAGATGGGAAAGAGCGAAGCTTTGGAGGAATTTGATCATGAGGATAATTTCAAAATTGAAGCTTTGGACCGGGAGCCACTGTAGGTCAGTGAACAAGGGTAATTACTGGGACTTAACTGTGAGTTAGGATATGGGCAGCAGAGTTTTGGGTGAGCTTGGTTTATGAAGGGTGTGAAGTGGGATGCCATCCAGACAGAAGAAAATAATATGGTGACATAGTAAAGGTAGAAGGGTCAAGCAGAAATCCTGACAGAGAGAGGAGCAGAAATTGTTAAAGGTGGGAGAATTGCTAGGGAATTATATGCCAAAACAAAAGCAAAGTATTGTGGATGCTGGAAAGCTGGTGTTAAATTAAATATATTTTAATAATTGTTCTTGGAGCAGACAGGGTTTTGATAGAGCAGATAATGTAAAACTCTCTTGTTAAGGGGGTTGATAACCAGAACACACATGTTTGAAATAATTGGCAGAAGAACTGGATGGGAATTGGGTTGGGGGAGGGGGGGAGGGGGCGGGGGTGCGGTGCGATAAGAATGAATTTTATGCAGTGTTTTGAGATCTTGAATACACTATCTAAAACGTAAGAACAATAACTGGCAGTAGGAGTAGGCTCAACAGCTCCTTTGGCCTGCTCTGCCATTCTGTAAGATCATGGCTGGTCTTCAACCTCCATTTTCCTGCAGGATCCCTTGGTTCCCCAAGTTAAAATCTGTCTCAAACTTGAATGCACTCAGTGACTGAGCATCTACAATCCTCTGGGTAGAGAATTCCAAAGGTTCACATCTATCTGACTGAAGAAATTTCTCCTTGCCTCAGTCTAAAGCCTTTTGTTGAGACTATGCTGCCTAGTTCTAGCTAGTTCTCTAGTTCCCCTAATTCTCTAGCTAAGCAGAGCAACCTCTCAGCAAAAACTCCATTAGGCTCTCTTGGAATCCTATATTTCAGTGAAATCACTTCTCATTCTTTTGAACTACGGAAGAGTATAGGCCTATTCTACTTAATCTCATAACACACTCATCCCAGGAACCAACCCAGTGAGCCTTTGTTACCCTCTAGCAAAGGCAAGTATATCCCTCCTTGGGTGCGAAGACCAAAACTGTATGCGGTACTCCAAGGTGAACTTAAAAGCCCTATAGAATTGCAGCAAGACTTCCTTCCTCTAGTACTTCAATTCCCTTATGGTAAAGGCCAACACACCATTTTCCTTATTGCTTGCTGTACCTGTATGCTAACTTCCTCTGTTTCATGTGTAAGGACATCCAAATCCCCCTGAACACCTACATTCAATATTTTCTTGCCATTTAAAAAAAAATGTTCAAGTTTTCCTGTTCTTCCAAAATGTTTAATCTTACCTTTCTCCATATTGCACTCCATCTGTAACTTTCTTGCCCGTTTGCTCCGCCTGTCTCCATCCATGTGCAGACTCTTTGGGTTGAATTTTAGTCTCAAAAAAAAGGACGTGTTGGGGGTGAATGTCTCAAATCTCTTTCTCAATCCAAACCCGCCTCCAGCCCATCTATTTGTGGCATAACTGAGACAGGAAGTTAGGTGTGCGACTAACCCGGTCCAAGGAGGTGGGTTGTAATTTTAAGCATGACAAGGCTCCAAGCTTCATTGTCATGTAAGCTTTAACTTTAACTGTTGTCAGCCAGGTTTCCTGAGTGTCAAGAAAACCAGCAGCTTCATCAAGGCAAGAACTTGTGAATTCAGGACGTGTATGCCTTCTCACCTACCTGCTGGATCCAGGTGCTTGCCTGAAAAGCATCCATGACTGGACAATCTCCCCACCCCCACCAAAGAACAAAGAACAATGAAAAGTTCAACACAGGAACAGGCCCTGCAGCCCTCCAAGCCTGCACCAATCATATTGCCTGTCATACTAAAACATTTTGCACTTCTTGGGTCCGTATCCCACTATTCCCATCTTATTCATGTATTTGTCAAGCTGCCTCTTTAACACCACTATCGTGCCTGCTTCCACCACCACCTCTGGCAGCAAATTCCAGACACTCACTACCCTCTGCGTAAAAAAACTTGCCCCGCACATCTCCTCTAAAGTTTTCTCCTAAATCTATGTTTCCTAGTAATTGACTCTGCCACCCTGGGAAAAAGCTTCTGATTGTCTACTTTGTCCATGCCACTCAAAATTTTGTAAACTTCTATCAAGTCGCCCCTCAATCTCCGTCGCTCTAATGAGAATAATCCGAGTTTCTCTAACCTCTCCTCATAGCTAATAACCTCCAGACCAGGCAGCATCCTGGTAAACCTCCTCTGCACCCTCTCCAATGCCTCCATATCCTTCTGATAATGTGGCGACCAGAATTGCATGCAGTATTCCAAGTGTGGCCTAACCAAGGTTCTATACAGCTGCAGCATGACTTCCCAGCTTTTATACTCAATACCCCTGCCGATGAAGGCAAGCATGCCATATGCCTTCCTGACTACTTTATCCACCTGCGTTGCCACTTTCAGTGACCTGTGGACCTGTACACCCAGATCCCTCTGCCTGTCCATGCACTTAAGGGTTCTACCATTTACTGTATAATTCCTACCTGTATTAGACCTTCCAAAATGCATTACTTCGCATTTGTCCGGATTAAACTCCATCTGCCATTTCTCCGCCCAAGTCTCCAACCGATCTATATCCCGTTGTATCCTTTGACAATTCTCTTCACTATCTGCAACCACTTGGGTTCTAAGTCCAGATCGGTTAACCACCAGCCTCCACTTCCTCCTACGCTTCCCTTCCCTGGGCTTGAGTACAGACTTGCATGATGCTGCAGTCGTCACAGGCTGGCTCTCCACCCAACTGGAGGCCCAGCCTGTCAATTTGGCTGGCCTCCAGCAAGGAAACTGATCAGTGATATTCTGTGTTCCACAGCTCCCTTTGGGTCAGATCAGCAAAAAAATTGCCCTTGTGTTCTCACAGCTTACTTTCCCACCCAACTTTGTATCATAAGCAAACTTGAGATGCACTTGGTCCCTTCATCTAAGTCACTAATATAATTTGTAAACAGCTGAGGCCCCAGCACTGATTCTTGTGGCACCCCATTAGTAGCAGCCAACCAACCTGAAAATTGCTTCCTTACCCCCCACTCTGCTTGTTAGAAGTAGATTTAGTAGTAACTTTCAAAGGAGTAACTTTTCTACTTGAAAAGGAAAACTTTTCATTGGCACGGATAAAGGATTGTTAGTTAACAGGAAGCAGAGAGCAGGGATAAATGGACCTTTTTTGGTCGGTAGGCTGCGACAAATGGAGTGTTACAGGGATCAGTGCTGCGGCTTCAACTATTTACAATCTGCATCAATGATTTGGATGAAGGGGTCGAATGTATGGTAGCTAAATTTTGCCAATGACACCAAAGATAGGTCGGAAAGTAAGTTGTCAGGCGAGGGAAAGAGTCTGCAAAGGGATGTAAACAGATTAAGTGAATGGGCAAAAATCTGGCAGATGGAGTATAATGTGGGAAAATGTAAATTTGTCCACTTTGGCAGGAAGTATAGGCAGTATACTATTTAAATGAAGAAAGATTGCAGAACTGTGAGGTGCAGTGGGATCTTGGTATCCTGGCACATGAATCTCAAAAAGTTAGTATGCAGATACAGCAAGTGATTAAGAAGGCAAATGGAATGTTGGTGTTTATTGCAAGTGGAATAGAAAATAAAAGTAGGAATGTTTTACTGCAGCTATACAAAGCCTTGGTAAGATCCCATCTGGAATATCATGTACAATTTTGGTCTCTTAATTTTAAAAAAAAAAGTAATTGTGTTAGAAACATTATTGAGAAGGTTCACTTGACTCGTTCCCAAGATGAGGGGCATATCTTATGAAGAAAGGTTAGGCCTATGCCCACTGGAGTTTGGAAGAATGAGAGGTGATCGTATAGAAACAACTGAGCCGGTTAGCTTGGATTTGGGGCCTGCTGCCTTGCCCCACCCTTGGTGGAGGTCATGGCGCTGTGGGTCATGATGCTTTGGGTAGAGAACTCAAGAAGATGAAAGTTTTGTTTGGATATAGATTTGTGTATTTCCGGGAGCTATTTATCAGCATATTCTCTACAAAATTAAATGATAGTGTGTTGGAGAAGAGCAAAGACTGTGCAAGTATATTTCTATTCTGGAGGGTGGGCTCTTGATAATTCAGGTCATTCCTGGCCACTTGTGACCTGTAATAGGATATGATTGATTGACATCTGTTGTCTCACTAAAATGATGCAAGAAAATCTCAATGCAAGTTGGCATTTTTACAATAATATGTTTTGTCGGGTTTCAACTTGTGAATCAAGAAAATCCTAAGGAAAAACGATTTCAATGAAAGTTAATATAAGTAATAATAAATACATTAAGACAAAATTGAAATCTATTTAATGTCTATTTAATCTGCAAATGGTTCAATAATGTGGTTCACGATAGAGTAGTACAAATTGGAATAAATTCTAAACTAAATTTCTAAGAGGAACGTTTTACTATCTCGTCATTATGAGGACAGCAATAGCTGCAAATGAAATGTTGCAATAACAACATTGACATATCTATATAGTGCCTTTAACATAATCAAATGTTTGAAGGCACTTCACAGGAGCATTATAAAGTGAAGTACAACAGCAAGCCACGTAAGGAGATATTAGATCATATGACCAAAAGCTTGGTCAAAGAGGTAGCTGTTAAGAAGTATCTTGAAGGAGGAAAGCAAGGTATAGGAGGGGAGGTGAAGGGAGTGTATTCTAGAGCTTGGGGCTTGGGCAACTGAAAGCATGCCCAGCAGTGGTAGTGTAATTAACATTGGGGATGCACAAGAGGCCAGAATTAGTGGAACGCAGATATCTCTTGAGAGTTGTGGGCTAGAGGAGATGGGGAAAGCTGAGGACATAGAACAATTTGAAAACAAGGATGAAAATTTTAAAGTCAAGATGTTGCTTGACTGGGAGCCAGTGTAGGTCAGCTCAGCACAGGGAAGATGGAGGAAATGGATTTGCTATGAATTTATACACAGGCAGCAGAGTTTTGGATGACCTCAAGTTTATGGAGGATAGAATGTGGGAAACTTGCCAGGAGTGTATTGGAAGAGTCGAGTCTAAAAGTAACAAAGGGATAAATAAGGGTTTCAGCAGCAGTGATTCTATGAGTAGTCTTAGAGATGGCACGAATATGAGGTTGGAAGCTCATCAAATGTGACACCAAGGTTGTAAGCTGACAGGCTTAATCTCAGACTGTTGCCTGGGAAAAGAATGGAGTCGGTAGCTGGGGAATAGAGTTTGGAGCGGGAACTGAAAATCATGGCTTCAGCCTTCCTGATATTTAATTGGAACTGAAGTCATAATTGGATTGCCATGTTGGCCCCATGATACGTTTTTTCCAGTGTGTACCAATGCTTATTATAGAGGGTAAGGCTGCTGACTTAAGGAATTGTTAATGTGATATTGGTAGCAGCACCATTTTTCACTGTCATGAGCATTGGTGCTATGTGTTAGCATATTATATGGGCTGCAGTGCAGAGTTGACACTTTACATTTTAAAAAGAAGTTCTGCTGCACCACTTTTTAAGTTCTAGGTGGCATAACAAGGGCCTACCTCTTCAGCCCTTGATAGCAATACTTTGCCACAGTTAGAAGTTGCCCAGGAACATGTACTTATGTTTAACTGGTGGCACCTTTTTAAAGTAGAAAATATCCCTCTGCCCTTTACAGCAGAGGAAACTAGCAAGTAAAAGGCTTGGATACTAAGTCATAGTGAAAATGTTAGGTGAAGTGACAAAATTCTTGTTCAAAAAAGGTTTAGAGGAGGCTTTAAAAAGTACAGAAATATAGAGGTTCAAGAGAAAGGACCAAAGAATAGGAGTGAGGGGACAAAGGGAAGAGACGGTTACGCAAAGTGTCAGTGTCAGAGGGCCAAAGGGGTGTGGGAGCAAACATAAAGCACGGTAACTATACATCCATTAGCTTTGCTTTTGCCAGTTTGAGCAGTGTAAGCAGAGGATAAAACTGTAGCTGCTTGCTTGCAGAATTCAGAATGCTGCAAATGCACATATCCATCAGAAGGATATGAATGAAGTTGAATCATTGAGGTTGCGCAGGGCAGCATAAAATAATAGAGCTCACAGACATTAGGCAGACCATATTATGAGTTTGGTTTGTTTATTTCTGAACTTTTTGATTGGAACTCTACTTTCACAGAATGTGGTCCTCCCAATTTGTTTGATTCCTGGTTATATAAATGCGATAACAGAGAAGTGGCTGCAGGGTGACCAAGGCTGGGAACTGAATATCCAAGGGTACTCGATATTTAGGAAGGCCTGGCAAAAAGGAGGTGGGGTGGCGTTCATTTAGAATGAAATTGGTGCAATAGTGTGAGAGGATATTGGCTCAGAAAATCTAGATGTGGAATCGGTCTGGGTGGAGCTAAGAAGCAATAAGGGGCGGAAAACATTAGTGGGAGTTATCTATAGGCCTCCAAACAGTCGTCGTAAGGTAAGGGAAGGCATTAAACAGGAACTTAAGAGACGTGTGTAATAAGGGTGCTATAGTAATCACAGGTGTCTTTAATCTACATACAGACTGGGCAAATCAAATTAGCAATTATACTATGGTGGATGAATTCCTGGAGTGCGTACGAGATGGTTTTTTAAACCAGCACATCAAGGGACCAACGAGGGAACAGGCTATTCTAGATTTGTTATTGCACATTGAGAAGGGATTAATCAATAATCTGGTTGTGCGGGGTCCTTTAGGGAGTTGTGACTATAACATGATAGAATCCTTCACTAGGATGGGAAGTGAAGTAGTCTGATCTGAAATTAGGGCCCTAAATCCAAACTAAGGAAACTACAAAGGTATGAGGTGCGGGTTGGCTAAGGAGATTGGGTACTTTCATTAAAAGGCATGACAGTGGATAGGTAATGGCTAATATTTAAGGAATGAATGTATGCATTGCAACAGTTATCCATTCCTTTCTGGCACTAAAACACAACAGGAAAAGTGGCACAAGCATGGCTAGTGAAAGAAATTAAGGCTCGTATTAGATCCAAAGAGGAGTCATATAAAGTTGCTAGAAAAGGTAGCAAACCTGGGGATTGGGAGCAGTTTAGAATCCAGCAAAGGAAGACCAAGAGATTAATGAAAAGGGGAAAAAGAGAGTAAAAAAATAAACATGGAAAGAACATAAAAGCAGACTGTAAAAGCTTCTATAAGTATGTAAAAAAAAAAAGGTTAGTGAAGACAAATGTAAGTTCCTTACGGTCCGAAACGGTTGAATTTATAATAGAGAACAAGGAAATGGCAGAGCAACTAAATAAATACTTTAGGCCTGCCTTCACTGAGGAGGATAACACAGATAACTTACCAGAAAGGCTAGGGAATCAAGGGTCTAGAGAGAGGGAGGAATTGAAGGAAATTAGTATTACTAAAAACAACAGTGCTGGAGGAATTAATGGGACTGAAAGCTGATAAATCCCCAAGGCCTGATGATCTACATCGCAGGGTGCTAAAGCTGGCAGTCATGGAAATAGTGGATGTGTTGGTTGTCATCTTCCAAAAATTCTGTAGATACTGGAACAGCCCTGGCAGATTGGAGGGTGGCAAATGTAGCCCCACTATTTAAAAAGGAGGGATGGAGAAAACAGGGAATTTCAGACTGCTTAGCATCAGTAGTAGAGAAAATACTAGTTTGTTATAAGGGATGTGATAACAGGACACTTAGAAAATATCAGTGGGATTAGACAAAGTAAACATGGATTTATGAAAGGGAAATGATGTTTGACAAACTTACTAGAGTTTTTTGAGGATGCAACTAACAGAATAGGTAAGGGAGAACCGGTGGATGTGGTGTATTGGATTTTCAGAAAGCTCTTGATAAAGTCCCACATAAGAGGTTAGTGTGTAAAATTAAAGCACATGGAATTGGGGGTAATATGTTGGCATGGATTGAGAACTGGTAAGCAGACAGGAAACAATAGGAAAAAAATGGGTCTTTTTTGGGATGGCAGGTGGTGACTAGGGGGGTACAATAGGGATCAGTGCTTTGGCCCCAGCTATTCACAATATATATTAATGATTTGGATGAGGGAACCAAATGTAATATTTCCAACTTGGCTGATGACATGAAACTTGGTGGGAATGAGAGTGGTGAGGAGGAAAAGAGGCTCCAAGGCGATTTAGACAAGTTGAGTGAATGGGCAAATATATGGCAAGTACAGTATAACGTGGATAAGTGTGAAGTTATCCACTTTGGTAGGAAAAACTAGGTGCCAGAGTATTATTTAAATGGTGATAGACTGTGAAATGTTGATGTACAAAGGGACCTGGATGTCCTTGTATGTCAATGCACATCAATCACTGAAAGCAATTAGGCTCAGCAAGCAGTTAAGAGGGCAAATGGTATGTTGGCCTTCATTGAGAGAGGACTTGAGTGCAGGAGTAAGGATCCCTTCCTGCAGCTGTGTACCTGGCCTTGGTGAGACCATACCTGGAGTATTGTGTGCAGTTTTGGCCTCCTTAACTAAGAAAGGATGTACCTGCCATAGAGTGCAGCGAAGGTTCACCAGGCCGATTCCTGGGATGCTGATTGGCTTCTGAGGAGAGATTGGGCTGACTAGCCCTCTGTTCACTGGAGTTTAAAAGAATGAGAGGAGATCTCATTGAAACATAACATTTTGACAGGGCTGGACAGACAGGATGCAGGGATGATGTTTCCTCTGGCTTGGGGGCTGGGGGTGCCTCGAACAAGGGGTCACAGTCTCAGGATATGGGGTAGGCCATTTAGGACTGAGGTGAGGAGAAACTTCTTCACTCAAAAGGATGGTGAACCTGTGGAATTCTGTACCACAGAAAGCTGTGGAGGCCAAGTCACTAAGTATACCTAAGGAGGAAATAGGTTTTTAGACTCTAAAGGTGTCAAGGGGTATGTGAAGAGAGAAGGAGTATGGCATTGAAATAGAGGATCAGCCCCGAATGACCCACTCCTCCTATTTTCTATTTCTGTTGAATAAAAAGTGCTTCATATAATTGGTCAATTTTCACTGCCCCAACAGACATCTGACAATACTTCCAAGTAGACTATTAAACATAAGCTTATGGATAACCCTCAGCCACTCCTGTCTCGTCCCAATTTTTGATTTTTATTCTTTCCTGTAGGTTGCTAATTGTAATTTACTATCTGACTTTTTGGTCAACTTTGAGCAACACTGTTTTTCAGAATTATTCCTGCTGGATGCCTACAATGTATATAGTGAATAAAGTTTGAGCAAGTTTGACTGATTTTTTACAAAGGATATTAAAAAAAATCCCATTTCTTGCACTGATTTAATTGAGGAGGTTGTTCAGAATTTTGCATACAAATATCAATGCTTAACATCTACGCCTCTGATTTCATGCTTTAGGAATTTAATCCTTAAGTTTGTCCATTGAACTATCATGAGTTAATTTAATTTTGGTCTAGTCGTACTGACAGCAAACATCCTTTGTTGCCCAACCAATTAGAGCAGTTCTATGGAATTATGAGTAATGTTAGCACATATGTGCACTGGAACTATAAAAGCAATCAATATTAGCTAATTAACAGGTGCTAATTTTCAACAGTCTTTTATTGAAAGTACAGTAGCATTGAGCAAATTCTTTGATTCAAACCTGTACACTTGGGAGTGTGAATCGAATTGTCTCCTTTATCTTCTAAATACATTGGGTCTTTTTTGACACTAGGGAGTTACAGACTGACAGCAGCAAACAGTTATTGCCTTGTGCTTCAGCCCACACCCTTGTCCTTATTCTAGCATCATGCTTATTGCCTTGTGGTGTTGCAGCCATCGTGCATTGTGTTTTGAAGGATTATTCCAGCAATGCAGTTTAGAATATAAGCATCAAACACAATAGTGAGAAGCTTGTTGCATGATAAATTTTAATGGCTGTAATATTAAAAAAAACAGAATTTATTTGGGAACTTGCCATATCTGGATAATTCATCTGTTTTGGGAGCACATTTTAGATTACACTTTTGATCACCTGCCACAACTCTCCTTTTCCCACACACTCAGCTTTCTATATATTACTGTAGCTTAGACTGTATAAATGTGGATTTTAATAGAATTCCAAACAAACTTTAAAAGGCGGCTTCATACAATGTATTTGTTTTATTGAGTTTGGGGTATGTTTGACCTCTTCATGATGACTTGAAGACATCCCTAAAGCTACCCTCCTGGGCATCTCCTGCCACGACCAAATTTGAAGTAGAGAAGTTGCTTTGGGAGTCTGGTGTCAGGCATACAAACTACATGTCCCACCCAACAGAGCTTGTTTTGAATGATTAGCGCCTTGATGCTGGGCAAGTTGGCTTGGGAGAGGACACTGCTGTTGGGACCGCCTTTGGAAGGATCTTGCAAAGGCACTGCTGGTGGTAATTCTCCAGTAACTTGAGGCGCTTCTGTAGGTCGTCCCAGCCTCCGGAGCAGGAAATAGGAGTTTGGACGCCTACCCAGTGACTCGTGGGAGATCCTGGCTTGTGAATGATCAAAATGGAGAATGCTCATTCGGTAAGACATCGAATATACCAAGAGGCTTTGGGAACATGCAGAAATGAAGTTGAGGCATCTGAAGGAGTGGATGAACCTCCAAACAACCCATCTACCCAACCCCTCAAGCACCATCTGCCCTGCATGTGGCAAAGTCTGCAGATCGTGCATTAGACTTGCCAGCTGTTTTAGAATCCTTCGAATCAGAGTGGAAGCAGGTCATCCTCGATCCCAAGGGACTGCCTAAAAAGGCACAAATTTGGTTTTTTTTTAACTTCAGCGATTGCCCTAAATTACCAATGTACGTTGTTGCAAAAGGTTTAAATAGCTAACCTTGAAGGTGATATAGAAAAGCAAAGTTTTTTTTTGTTAAGTATTGTTGACATTAAGAAAAATTTGCTATTTGTATACCGAAACAATTTCTTGGGTTGTGTATTTTAAACATTGAAATATAATCATGGTCCATTTTGAAACTCTTCCTGTGTTGGACTTGGATATTATAATAGTGATGACTACCTCATTTAACAGTCAGCCATACCATTTTACAAATATGGCATGCAATTTGATTATTCTAATATATCTGCAAGGGTTTCTTGGTGTAAAATTCATATAGTGCTTTGTTTAATCTTGCAGAAAGAAAATGTGCATAGACCAAAAGTAGAATCACAAATATTAATTTGCTGTGTGAAAGTATATAAACATTGGTTAGTTCTTTTCCCTTTAAAAGTGTTTAAAAATTGTTTTCTATTGTCAATAAGTACCCCCACACACAATTTAATGGCACTTCTAGTTTTAGCACATCAGTAATTTGAATTCTAATTTAAAATATCGATCACTTTTATTTAGTTTTAAAAGTTCTAATTTATTTCATGCTCTTTGCTTGAGAAATAAGGAGCATATTTTTATGATAAGTGTGATTATGAATATAAAGATAACTATAAATGCCCCTGAAATATTAAAGAGGAGCAGGTAGAATCTAGATATATTACTGCTCTATAGCCACAAAGAATACAGTAGCATTCCTTGGCCTGTTTACCCTGCATTCCGGGTTGTGTTGTATGTTTAGATAAAACCTTGGGATTTCGAAATAAAATACCTCAAAATGACTACAGTAACACTTTTTTAAAGCCAGGAATGTTTGGCATGTTTATTGGGGTCTATCATGCTATAATATATTTACATAATTACAAAGGTCATTTGGCTTAAAAAGACCATTTGGTTCTACAGGTCCATGTTCGTGTTTATGCTACATGCAATCCTCTTCATCTAACCCATCAACATACCCATCTATTCTTTCCTCTCTTTTGTTTTTATCAACCTTTGAATGCATCTTATGCTATTTGCCTCAACAACAACTTGTGGTAGTGAGTTCCACATTCTAATCACTCTCTGGGTAAAAGAAGTTACTCCTGAATTCCCTATTGGATTTATTAGTACCAAGCTTATGTTAATAGCATCTAGCCCTGGCACCCCCAACAATTGTAAACATCATCTGTCTGTGCTCTTGCAACATTTCGTAATCTTGAAGATCTCAATTAAGCCACCTCTCTTTTCTAAAGGATAGAGTCCCAATTTATTCAATTTTTCCTGATGGGTATAACATCTCAGTTTTGATATCATTCTAGTAAATCTTTTTGCACCTGCCCTAGTGCCTTTTATGATATGGAGAGCAGAACTATTCATAATCATCCTAGTGTGGTCTAACCAATGTTCTTCATAAGTTTAATATAACTTCTCTGCTTGTCAATTCTATCCCTTTAGAAATAGACTCCAGTGCATTGTTCGTTTTTTTAATAGCCTTATCAACCAGCATTGCTACTTTTATTGATCAATGTATCTGTCTCCCCAGATCCCTCTACCCCATTTAGACAATTATTTTCCAATAAATATGTGGCTGCCTTATTTGCTCTGCCAATGTGTTACCTCACTCTTATATATTGATGTCTGGAGTACAGTCCCGTTAGATGGTTGGTGTTTTCCTCAAGTTTTAGCACCTACCGGGAACTCCTGCAACTGACCAGGTACCAGACGTATTTCCTGTCACCTTTCCTTTCGATACCAGTCTATGAGGTCAAGAGGCGGGTACAAATGCTAAGCAAGTCTGCAGCTCCTAAAACAACACCTAGGCTAGATAGTAAACAAAAATAGTACCCTTTCAGCTTGGAAGCTAGAATGTGAGGACCATGTGCCTTGTGCATATCAAGGTACAATGACCCACATTCTACAGCAAGTGCACGCAAGAGAGACCTGATTGACGATGAGCTACAAAAAGTTTGGCGTTGACATTGTGGCTCTAGAAGAAGCCAGATTAGCCAAAACAGGCTCTGCTGATGAGGCTTGGAAAGGGCACTGAAGACCACTGTGAACACGGTATAAGGTTTTCACTGAGTAACTGGCTGACAGTCAATTGTAACAACCAATAATGACCTCCTGAACACCACTTCTCCCTGTATCTGTCATCTGATGGCGCAGTCAACATCATATGTACCTTAGTACCAAATCTTGTACGTCAGCATCTCTGACAAAGCATCTCTATGATTCCCGAGGTGAGGTTTTGAGGTACATTCCAAACTTCAAGAGGATATTCATCCTGGGTGATTTCAGTCTGTGTGTTGGGGCAGACAGTGATCCATGGCCAATGTGCCTTGGTTGTCATAGGCTGGGCAAAATCAACAATGACAAAAAACGCCTTCTTGAGCTTTGTGCCCTGAATGTGTCACAAACACCTTTCAGAGCAGATGTCACCACAAGTTGTCATGGTGTTCCCCAAGGTCTGGGCATTGGCACCAACTAAGTCATCACAAGAAGGTGTGATCTGCCCAGTGTTCTCCACACCCACACCTACCACACTGCAGATTGCAACAGCAACCATCTCTTGTCATATGCAGAGTGAAAGTGCACTCACAAAAGTTACACAGTTCCAAATAAGCAGGTGTGCCATGCATCAACATCCCTTGCATAAGTAATAATGCCAAATACCAGTACTTTACACTGCTGTAAGAACGATAGCTACCCACCAAAAGTTTACCAGGAAGTGCCCAATGCAGGTATTGATAAAGCTTGGAAGTAATTGAGCTCAATCATCAGCAGCAGAAGCATCATTTGGTAAATACGGAACCCTCAACAAGGACTGGTTTGAGATCTACCCTGCTGAGATGACATCTGTCATTGATGCAAAAAACAAAGCTTACGTAATGCACATCATAAACCCAACACCTAAAACAATGCACAACCTGAAAGTAGCCAAATCAGCTGTCCAAAAGATAGGGAGATGCTGCACAAATAAACACTGGATCAAAGAGCTATGTATGAAAGGGTCAAAAGGGTGCTTGGTCCTACCATCTCTAAGGTTGTCCTTCTGGAGTCAGCAGATGGTGAAGTACTCACCGATAAAAATAAACAGATTCCCTGCTGGGCTGAACACTACTGTAAGCTGTACTCCTATGAGACAGACATCTCCCAGTCCGCACTTGACCCTCCTGCAGCTTCCCGTCATGGATGAATTCGATGAAGAACCCGCATCACTTCTCATCACTTTACCTCAAAGGCCATACACTGCTTAGCAAACAAAGACATCCGGCAAGGATGGAATCCCAGCCAAAATGTTCAAGCACAAAGTTCCATCTATTGCCATGCCTTTATGACCAGCTTCCCTGTTGGATGGTAGGCTCTGTTCACAGGATATGCGTGGTGCGAAAATCACACTCTGCAAAAACAAAGGCAACAACTACAGGGGAATCTCACTTCTTAACGACCTTAGCATCACAGGGAAGGGCTTTACTAGGGTCATATTTTAAAAAAGGAACTCCCATCTATTTGCAGACCGAGTGCACCTGGAAGTACAGTGCTATTTACGTGCTGGTAGGCTGTGGACATGATCTTCTTCATACTCCAGCTACAAGAGAAGCGTCATACATACATACGAATATATGAATTAGGAGCAAAGTAGGCCAGTTGGTCCCTACTCCACCATCCAATAAGATGATGGCTGATCAGATTGTAACCTCAGCCCCTTATTCCTGCCACCCCCGATAACCTTTCAACCCCTTGTTAATCAAGAATCTATTTAGCTCTGCCTTAAAATATTCAGACTCTGCTTCCATTGTCTTTTGAGGAAGAGAGTTCCAAAGGCTCACGACCCTCAGAAAAAAATTCTCTTCATTTCTGTTTTAACTGAATGACCCCTTATTTTTAAACAGTGCAGCCTAGTTCTAGATTTTCCCACAAGAGGAAACATTCACCCCACATCCACTCTGTCAAGATCCTCAGGATCTTAAAGGTTTCGATCAACTCACCCCTTACTCTTCTAAAGTCCAGTGGATACAAGCCTTACCTGTCCAACCTTTCCTCATAAGACAACCCACCCATTCCTGATATTAGTCTAGTTAATCTTCTCTGAACTGCTAATGCAGTTACATCTTTCCTTAAATAAGACGACCAGTACTGTACACAGTACTCCGGATGTGGCCTCACCAGTGCCCTGTACAGCTGAAGCATAACCTCCCTTCTTTATAATCAATTTCCCTTACAATAAACAATAACATCCTATTAGCTTTGCTAATTACTTGCTGTACCTGTATACTTGCCTTTTGTGATTCATGCACTAGGACACCCAGATCCCTCTGAATCTCAGATCTGCAATATCTCTCCATGTAGATAATCTTTTTTATTCTTCCTGCCAAAATGAATGATTTCACATTTGCCCACATTATACTCCTTTTGCCAGATCTTTGCCCACTCACTTAACCTATCTATGTCCCTTTGTAGCCTCCTTATGCCCTTTTCCCATTTTGCTTTCCTACTTATCTTTGCCTTGTCAGTAAATTTAGCAACCGTTCCTTCTGTCCCTTCATCCAAATCGTTTATATAAATTGTAAAAATTTGGGGCTCCAGCTCTGATTCATGTGGCACACCACTCGTCACATCCTGCCAACCAGCAAAAGACCCATTTATACCAACTTTCTGCTTCCTGTTAGCTAGCCAATCTTCTATCCGTGCCAATGTGTTAGCCCCTACACCATGAGCCTTAGTTCTGCAATAACCTTTGGATGTGGCATCTTAACAAATGCCTTCTGAAAATCTAAATACAGTACGTGCACCAGTTCCCCTTTATCCATAGCACGTGACTCCTTAAAGAGCTCCAATAAGTTGATTAAACATGATTTACCTTTCACAAATCCATGTTAACTCTGATGGGCTTGAATTTTTCTAAGTGCCCTGCTATAACATCTTTAATAATAGCTTTTAACATTTTCCCTATGACAACTGTTAAGCTAACTGGCCTCTAATTTCTTGCTTTCTGTCTCCCTCCCTTTTTGAATAAGGGAGTTACATTTGCTATTTTCCAATCTAATGGAACCTTCCCCAAATCTAAGGAATTTCAGAAAATTAAAACCAATGAATCAACTATCCCACTAGCCACTTCTTTCAAGACCTTAGGGCGAAGTCTATCAGGACCCAGGGATTTGTCAGCCTGCAGCCCCAACAATTTACTCAATACCACTTCCCTGGTGATTGTAATTGCCCCAAGCTCCTCCCTCGCTTCCATTTCCTGATTTACAATTATTTCTGGGATGTTACTTGTATCCTCTGTAGTGAAGACTGATGCAAAATACCGGTTTAATTCTTCTGCCTTCTCCCTATTTTCCATTATCAGTTCCCCAGGCGCGCACACTATAGGGCCACCTCTTTAACTCTTATTTAAGAATCTATAGAAACTCTTACTTTTTGTCTTTCAATTACTAGCTAGCTTTCTCTCGTACTCTAATTTTTCTCTCATTAATCATCTTGTCATCCTTTGCTGTTCTTTATATTCTTTCCGATCTTCTGACCTGCCACCTGGCCTTGCGTATTTATATGCTTTTTCTTTAAGCATGATACTGTCTTTAACTTTTTTAGTTAACCACAGATGGTGGACCCTCCCCTTGGAATTTTTCTTTCTCATTGGAATGTGTATTCTGAAATATCGCTTTAAATATCTGCCACTGAACCTTGGACGCATTCACCTCTCCCTCAAAATGAATGTAAAATTCAATCATATAATGATCACTGCTACCTAGAGGTGCCTTCACTAGCAGGTTATTAATTAATCCTATCTCTTTGCACAATACCAGGTCTTGTATAGCCTGTTCTGTGGTTGGCTCCAGAACATGGTGTTCTGAGCAACTATCCTGAAAATGTTTTATGAGTTCCTCATCTATGCTACCTTTGCCCATCTGATTTTTCCACTCTATATGTAGATTAAAATCCCCCATGATTATCTCCGAACCTTTCTGACAAGCTCCCATTGACTCCTCTTTCTTCTCTGTCCCGCTGTGTCATTACAATTAGGGGGCCTGTACACCCATAAGTCACTTTTTGCCTTTATCATTTCTCATCTCAACCCAAACTGCATCTACATCCTGGTTTCTTGAACTTAGATCATCCCTCTCTAATGAGCTAATACAATCTTTAATTAACAGAGCCAACTCTCCACCTTTTCTAACTTTCTGTCCTTTTTAAATGTCACGTACCCTTCAATATTCAGATCCCAATCTGTCATCTTGCAGCAATGGCTATCAGATCATATTTATTTACTTCTATTTGTGCTATCAGTTCATCTGTTTTGTATCAAATGCTACTTGCATTTAGATACCGAGTCTTTAGCTTTGTCCTTTTACTATTTTTGTAGCGTCTAGCCTTATCTGCTCATTTACTCTTTACTCTCTATCCTTTCCTCTCACAGTCTGTTTATCATTTCCCAGATTAATACCTTTCTCTCTTGCCTTGTCTCTACTCTGGTTTACCACATCTTCCCAGATTTGATCCCTTGCTCCCAATATTAAGTTTATACCCTCTCTACTTCCCTAGTTATGTGGCTCGAGAGGACACCAGACCCAGCACGGTTCAGGTGTAGACTGTCCCAACGGTACAGACCCTACTTTCCCCAGTACTGGTGCCAGTGCCTCATGAACCAGAACCCACTTCTCCCACGCCAGTCTTTGGCCCATGCATTTATTTTTCTAATCTTATTTGTCCTATGCCAATTTGCACATGGCTCATGTAATAATCCAGAAATTATTACCTTTGAGCTTCTGCTTCTTAATTTGGTGCTGAGCTCCTTATACTGACTATGCAGAACTTCCTTCCTTGTCCTGTCTGTGTCACTAGTACCTACATGGACCACGACCACGGGATCCTCCCCCACCCACTAAGTTCCTCCCCAGCCCTGAGCAAATGTCGCAAACCCTGGCACCGGCCAGGCAACATAGCAGTCTGGATTCTCGGTCCTCGCTACAGAGAACAGTGTCAATCCCCCTTACTATACTGTCCCCCATTACAACGACAATTGTTTGTGCTCTCCCCCACTTGAATGGCTTCCTGTACCACAGTGCTATGGTCAGTCAGGTCATCGACCCTGCAGCCCCCACCCTCATCCAAACAAACCCGTTGGGCAGTTGCAGAGGCTGACACTCCTGCATTCTTGCCCTCTGGGTCCCCTTACCTGCCTCAGCTGCAGTCACATCCTCCTGTCCCTGACTACCTTCCAAATCAGAAGATCTTGTCCTAAGTCGTGTGACCACCTGGTAGAAAGTACCCAGGTAATGCTCTATCTCACTGTGTCACAGCTCAGCCACCAGCCCAATGACTTTGAGCCAAAGCTCCTCAAGCTGCAGACGTGGCTAACACTGGCATCCAGGAGTGCCCACATGCTGCAGCCATGACACACAATCTGTCCTGCCATTCTTATGAGCTTTAATTAATTGCCTAATTACTTTATTCAATTGTTTATCGTTATATAGTCATTAAACTTATCACAAATTCCTGTACTATTTTAAACCTTAGGAATAGAATAGACCTTGACCGCTTACCAGATACTCACCAAACAGTTAGCTTCTTCCCCTGTGGTAGAGCAAGAACCAGTTCCTACAGGATGAAAAAGTTAGAAAAAGCAAAGGAGTACCTCCTTCCCCTCGTGACTGAATTCCCTCAGCTTACCAAACTTACTCTCTGTTGAGGTCGCCGCTTAGTGCTTGTTGCACTGAGTGTCTCTGAATTTATACGTGCTAAACAAAGGGTCTAGCTGAACCCAGGTACAAGACCAGTTCAAGCTAGTTGCCTTAATTAACTATTTCAACTGTTGCCAGTGGATAGCTTCTATCTCCCTGCTTAAGCCCCTGGATGAGACTTAGAATTTAAACAGCACTTGCAGTTAAATGTTAAATACAAACAATATTAGATCTTTCGAAAGATATTTAAATTTCCTTCAGCTCACCAAACCCTCTCATTCTGTTGAGGTGGCACTCTAGTCTGTCGGAAACAGGGTATACCTCTTCTTGACCTTACTTCATGACACTAAGGCATTTAGCATCGTCAGCAGTGCAGGACTCTGCAAGATTTTAGGAAAAAGTGGCTGTCCACCAAAGCTCCTTGGCCTCATCCATTCCTCCCATGGCATCATGCACTGCACTGTATAGTTTGATGGCTCCACTTCCAACAGATTGAAGAATGGAGTGAAACAGGGCTGTGCCCTAGACCCTACCCTGTTTGGCATCACCTCCATGCTCCTGACTTTGCCTTTCCAGTAGATATGGAAGGAGCCTACTTCCGTACTAGATCAGACAGCAAGCTCTACAATCCTAGCAAGACTGAAAGCAAAGACAAAACACATTGTGCCCTGATCAGAGAACACTAATAATGCTGTGCTAGTGCAAGATAGAGTCTCTTGTTGAATACGTTCATTGCCTGGTATTTGTATGGCACGAATGTTACTTGCCACTTAGCCCACGCCTGAATATTGTCCAGGTCTTGCTGTGTATGGACACTGACTGTTTCAGTATCTGAGGAGTCGTGAATGGTTCTGAGCATTGCGCAATTATCGGTGTGCATTCCCAATTCTGACCTTATCAGTCATTGATGAAGCAGCTGATGATTACCCTGAGGAACTCCTGCAGTGATGTCCTGTAACTGAGATGAATGACCTCCAACAATGGCCGTCATCTCCCTTTGCCCTAGGTATGATTTCAACCAGTGGAGAGTTTTTAGCTTTGTTAGGGCTCCTTGATGCCACACTTGGTCAAATGCTGCCTTGATGCTGAGCGCAGTCACTCTCACCTCTGAAGTTCAGCTCTTTTATCCATGTTTGGGCCAAGGCTGTAATAAAGTCAGGAGCTGAGTGACCCTGGGGGAACCTAAATTGAGCAGCAGTGAGGAGATTGTTGCTGTGTAAGTGCCGCCTGATAGCCCTGTTGACGACACCTCCCATCACTTTACTGATGATTCAGAGTAGACTGATGGGGTGGTAATTGACTAGATTGGGTTTGTCCTTTTTTGTGGATAGCAATTACCTGGGCAATTTTCCACATTGCCAGGTAGATGCCAGTGTTGGAATAGCTTGGTTAGGGGCACGAGTAATTCTGGAGCACAAGTTTTCAGTACTAATGCTGGAAAGTTGTCAGGGCCCTTAGCCTCTGCGGTACCCAGTGCTCTCAGCCATTTCTTGATATCATGTGGAGTAAATCATATCGGATGAAGACTGGTGTCTTTGATGCTGTGGATCTCAGAAGGTGGCAGAGATGGATCACCACTTTGTACTTCTGGCTGAAGATGCTTGCAAATGTTTTAGCTACATCTTTTGCACTGATGTATTGGACTCCCCCGTCATTGAGGATGGGGACATTAGCAGAGCCTCTTCTCCAGTTGATAGTTTAATTGTCCACCATCACTCACGACTGGATGTGGTAGGACTGCAGAGCTTAGATTTGATCCATTGGTTGTGGGATCGCTTAGCTGTACATGTCACATGCTACTTCTGCTTTTTGGCATGCCTGTAGTCAATTGAGGCATTCAAGAGGGAGTTGTATTATTATCTGAAAAGGAAGAATGTGCAGTGCATCCGGGAGAAGGCAAGAGAGTAGCACTAGGTGAATTGCTTCTTCAGAAAGGCAGCACAAACACAAAGGGCCGAACAGCCTCCTCCTGTCTGTGATTCCCTTGAAGTGCATGTTAAATAAGCCGAGGAATGATAGCCCAATTAGCTTGTCAGTAGTGGGAAGCATAATAGAATCCTTTCTCAAGGATGTGATAGAAAAACATCCAGAAACTGGGTTGTAGTATCACCAGGTTGGCACCTCATTTTTAGTATCTTGTTGCTGCCCCGGCATGCTGTCCTGCACTCTTCATTGAATCAGGGTTGATACCCCAGCTTGATGGCAATGGTAGAGTGATACAGCTGGGCCATGAGATTACAGACTGTGGTTGAATGCAATACCACTGCTAATGATGGCCCACAGCATCTTCTGGATACAGCCTTGAGTTGCTAGATCTGTTCGAAATCTATCCATTTAGCATGGTGGTAGTGCCACACAACACAGTGGAGGATATCCTTAATGTGAAGACAGGGCTTCACCTCTACAAGAACTGTGGGACAGGACATACCCAGGAATGGTGATGGTGTTCGGGATGTTGTACGGTATGATTCAATGTGTGACTGTCAAACCATTGTTCGACTAGTCTGTGGGACAGCTCTCCCAATTTGGCACAAGCCCCTGGATGTTAGTAAGGAGGACTTTGCAGGATTAACAGGGCTGGATGTGCCATTGTCGTTTCCGGTGCCTAGGTTGTACCAGTTTCATTCCTTTTAGCGTTTGTAGTGGTTTGATACAACTGAATGGCTTGCTGCCATTTCAGAGAGCATTTAAGAGTCAGCCACATAACTGGGAGTCTGGAGTTACATGTAGGCCAGACCAGATAAGGATGGCAAACTTCCTTCCCTAAAGGACATTAGTGAACCAGATGGTTTTTACAAAAATCGACAATAGTTTCGTGGTCGCCGTTACTGAGACTAGTTTTTAATTCCAGATTTATTCACTGAACTTAAATTCCACTAGCTGCTGTGGTGGGATTTGAACCCATGTCCCCAGAGCATTAGCCTGGACCTCTAGATTACGAGTGTAGTAATTAGTATTAGACTAGAACTTGGCACCTTATTAAAGGGAAAGTCAAGGTATATTTTGTAAAAACAGAAATTGCTGGAAAAACTCAGCAGGTCTTACAGCATCTCTGGAGAGAGAAACAGAGTTTTAATGTTTTGGGTCCGTATGACTCTTCAGAGCTTCAGATCAGCTTCTTCTGCTCTGAAGAAGAGTAATACAGACTCAAAATGTTAACTCTGTTTCTCTCTCCACAGATGCTGTCAGAGTTTTTCCAGCATTTTCTGGTTTTTGTATTTCCAGCATCTGCAGTATTTTGCTTTTATCAAGGTATATTATGTCTACTTCATTACCCTTATTTATCCTTTCTGTAACATAAAGAATTCAATAAGGTTGGTCCAACATAACCTTCTGTTTTGGAATCTATGCTGACTTCTCTTTGATATTATTTCAGTTTCTGGATGTTTTTCTATCACATCCTTGAGAAAGGATTCTATTATGCTTCCCACTACTGACAAGCTAATTGGGCCATCATTCCACGGCTTATTTAACATGCACTTCAAGGGAATCACAGACAGGAGGAGGCCGTTTGGCCCTTTGTGTTTGTGCTGCCTCTCTGAAGGAGCAATTCATCTAGTGCTACTCTCTTGCCTTCTCCCGGATGCACTGCACATTCTTCCTTTTCAGATAATAATACAATTCCCTCTTGAATGCCTCAATTGAACGTGGCTCCACTAAACTCTCAGGCAGTGCGTTCCAGATCCTAACCACTTGCTGTTTGCTAACGTATTTCCTCCATTGCTGCTTTTGCCAATTACCTTTAAATCTATGCTCTCTGGGCCTCTCTTTTTCCACAAAGGGAACAGTTTCTCCTTATCTACTCTGTCCAGCCCCTCATGATTTTTAATAACCTGTATCAAATCTCCTCTCAACCTTCCCTTCTCAAAGAAAAACAATCCAATTTCTCCAATCTAGCTATATACTGAAGTTCCTCATCCCTGGAACCATTCTAGTGAATCTTCTGCACTCTTTTTAATGCCTTCACATCCTTCCTAAAGTGTGGCACCCAGATGTGGATGCAGTATTCCAGTTGAGGTTGAACCAGTGCACAAGTTCAACATTGTCAACAGGTGCCCATTGTCAGCCCAAGCCTGGATCTTGTCCAGGTCTTGCTGCATTTGGACGTGGACGGCTTCAGTATCTGAGGAGTAGCTAGTGGTGCTGAACATTATGCAGTCATTAGCGAACATCTTCAATTCTGACATTATGATGGAAGGAAGGTCATTGATGAAGCAGCTGAAGATGGTTGGGCCTCGGTCGCTATCCTGAGGAACTCCTGCAGTGATGTCCTGGAACTGAGATGATTGACCTCCGACAACCACAACCACCTACCTTTTGTGCTTGGTACGACTCCAATCAGTGGAAAGTTTTCCCCCTGATACCCATTGACTCCAGTTTTGCTAGGTTCCTTGATGCCACATTTGGTCAGATGCTGCCTTGATATCAAAATGATTCAGTTCACGTTATTCTGCATTAAATTTCAATTGCCATTTGCCTGCGCATGCCACCTACCTATGTCCTTTTGAAGTTCTATACTACTATCCTCGCAGTTCAAGATACTTTCAAGTTTTGTACCATCAGCAAATTTTGAAATTGTGCCCTGTACACCAAGTTCTAGGTCTTTAATATATATCAGGAAGTGCAGTGTCCTAACACCAACTCCTAGGGAACCCCACTCCAAACCTTCCTGCAGCCCAAAAAACAACCATTCACCTCTGCTCTCTTCCTATCATTCAACCAATTTTGTATTGGTGAGACCACATCTGGAATACAGTGTACAGTATTGGCCTCCTTATTTAAGGCACGATGTAAATGCGTTGGAAGCTGTTCAGAGAAGGTTTACTAAACTAATACTTGGATTGGGTAGGTTGCCTTATGATGAAAGGCTGGACAGGCTAGACTTTTATCTGCTAGATTTTAGAAGAGTAAGAGGTGACTTGATCAAAACACAAAATCCTGAGGGGTCTTGAGAGGGTCGATGTTTCCTCTTGTTGGGGAATGTACTACTAACTAGGGGTCACTGTTTAAAAATAAGGGTCACCCATTTAGGACAGGGATGAGGAGAAATTTTTTCTACCAGCGGCTTGGTGTCTTTGGAACTCGTCCTCAAAAGGCGGTGGAAGCAATGTCTTTGAATATTTTTAAGGCAGAGCGCAATTCTGGATAAGCAAGGAGATGAAAGGTTATCCAGGAGTAGATGGGAATGTGGATTTGAGGTTACAATCAGATCAGCCATGATCTAATGGAATGGCGAGCAGGCTTGAAGGGTCAAGTGGCCTACTCCTACTCCTGCTAATTCTATGTTCATATGTTGCTGCTGTGCCTTTTATTCCATGAGCTTTAACTTTGCTCACAAGTTTGGAAGTCCATGCATACCGCATCAAGAGCATTACCCCCATCAAGCATCTCTTCTACTCATCAAAAAACGCCAAGTTAATTAAACATGATTTGCCCTTAACAAATCCTTAATTAACCTGCATTTGCCCAAGTGACTATTAATTTTGTGTTGAATTATCATTTCTAGAAACTTCCTCACCACCGAGGTTAAACTGATTGGCCTGTAGTTTCTGGGCTTATCTTTACACCCTTCTTTTGAATGAGTACGCAACATTTGCAATCTGCCATCCTCTATCACATCTAAGGCAGTCTGGAAAATTATGGCCAGTGCCCCACAATTCCCACTCTCACTTCCCTCAGTCTCCTTGGATCTCTTGCTTCTGAAATAAATTTGCGTGGTTGCAAGCTACCTCAGTAATAATGTGGCTATAAATGTTGCCACAGTACTGTTTTCTATCAAATATAAACAGAAACCTCACAGCAACTGTCCTTCTGCACACCATGATGTTACCCAACTGAAACACTTGCTATTCAGGCCTACTGTTGTTGGCTCTCTGTATTAGAATAGAACGTTTAGCCAGTGACTGTAAGACTTGAACAGTTCACACACCTACATATTCAACACACGATATTAAAGCAAAAGAAGTCAGTTTGAAATTTGTGTTTTTACCCTGATTTAATCAGCTTTATTTCTTAGTATTTACAATGACAGCTTAATATATTTCCAGAAAGGGAGTCATTGTTGGCCATGTTCTTTACAAATTTGGTGTTCCAAAGAAACCTGTTGTGCCCTTCCTCTTTTCTTGATCCTTCCACTTTAGATTCATGCAACTGTCAATTCCTCCCACATGGTGTCAAGTATAATAAAGGGATGTTGAAGTTAATGTCTTTGTATTGTTATCAGTGTTGATGCAAAATATGCCACATGAGGATTAATTAAGCAGAGACTGATTTTCCACTTCTTTGCTGGCTGGGCATTTGCCTCTGTTACTTCAGTTGAATAATTTGGAACTGAATTTTAGACTTTTCTTCTGCTGACCACCTACTTAGATTTTTTTCATTTTGAGAATAATGCAAAAACTAGTATTGTTTCTCTTGATCCCAAAATAGCCTAAAATAAAAATTGATGCAAATTTAAAGATTGGTACAGCTGCACCTTGCAATTATATACTGCCTTCAACGTAGTAAAATGTCCCAAGACTTTTCACAGGAGTGTTATCAAGCAGTATTTGAGAATGTGCCAAGTGGGACAGATGACCAAAAGAGAGACATTTGCAGGAGTATCTTAACAGAGGAGGGTTGTTTAGGGAGGAAATTAGAGTTTAGAACAGCTGAAGGCAAGAACATTATCCGTGGTGCACTGAAAATCAGGGATGCACAAGAGGCTGGAATCTGAGGAGTACAGAGCTCTCGCTGGGCTGTAGGGCTGAAGGATGTTACTGAGATAGGTAAGGAATTTGAAAAGAAAGATGAGAGTTTTAAAATTGAGGCTTTTTCTGTTCCAGAACCAGTGTAAGTCAGTAAGATCAGTAGTGATGGGCAAACTGGGCTTGGTGTGAGGTAGAATACAGATGGCAGAGTTTTGGATGAGCTTAAGTTTATGTAGGATAGAAGATAGGCCAGGCAGGAGAACATTGGAAAGTCAAGTCTAAAGATAACAAGGGCATGAAGGTTTTAGCAGCAAATAAGATGATGCAGGGCCATCAGCAGCAGATTTATGTACCACCACAATCTCTAATCTAATGGCCTGGCATATCCCTCACTTTAACATTACTATCAAGCCAGGGACCCAGCCTGGTTCAATGAGGAGTGTAGACAAGCATGCCAAGGGTGGCACCTGGCATACCTAAAAAGGTGCCAGCCTGGTGAACCCACAACACAGAACTTCTATGCATGCTAAACTTCGGAAACAGCATGCTATAGACTAAGCTAAGCAGTCCCACAACCAATGGATGCAATCAAAGCTCTCTAGTCCTGTTGACAACAATCAGCTTTGCCCCAGTCAGTCAGCTTTGCCCCACTCATGTACCATATGTTCACTAATGCCAACTGACATTGGGCTAATATTGGTGTCTGCTTCATTATTTGCAGCATTTGGTAATGCCTTTTTGTTCCATTGTATTGTTTGGTTCCAGAACTGATGAAAGATCAATTGAAATGTTAACTCTGTCTTTCTCTCAGCAGATGCTGGCTGACTTGATGTGTATTTCCAGCATTTTCTATCCTCACTTGAGAAACCACTTAACTAGTTACCTCGTCCTCACTTGAGTCCACTAGCTTCTGGTTTGACATTAGGATGTTAGTGGAGATTCCTTAATCACTTTTTTTGGAAGATCATACGTAAGTAGGGAGGTTATGCTTCAGTTATTCAGGGCATTGGTGAGACCAAATTTGTAGTACTGCATACAGTTTTGGTCTCCTTATTTAAGGAAGGATGTAAAAGTATTGGAAGCAGTTCAAATAAGGTTTGGTAGACTAATACCTGGAACAGGTGAGTGGTCTTATGAGGATATGTTGGACAAGCTAGGCTTGTATCTGCTGGGGTTTAGAAGAGTAAGGGGCGACTTGATTGAAACATATAAGAATCTGAGGGGTCTTGAGAGGGCGGATGTGGAGAGGATGTTTCCTCTTGTGGGTGAACCTAGAACTAGGAGTCACTGTTTAAAAGTAAAGGGTCGCCCATTTAAGATAGAGATGAGGAGAAATTTTTTCTGAGGGTTGAGACCCTCATCCTGAAAAGGTGGCGGAAGCAGAGTCTTTGAATATTTTTTAGGCAGAGCTAGATTCTTGATGAGCAAAGGGAGTGAAAGGTTATTGGGGGTAGGTGAGAATGTCACATTGAGGTTACAGTTGGATCAGCCATGATCTTATTGAATGGTGGAGCAGACTCGAGGGGCCATGTGGCCTCCTACTCCTAGTTCATTTGTATCATCTCTGAATTCTATTTTATTTTGTGCTTGAGGAGGCAAAACTGAACCAAACAAGTAGTTTTGTGCCCTCCATGTCATCCAGTTTAACTGCAGTGTCACTCACCAAAAATGCATGATACATTACTGCTCTCTGCAGCAGAGATGTAGCCATGAACAATTTTTTTTAAAAAGATCGCTGAATGCATTTGATAATTTGGACCAACTTAACCTCAAAAGGCTAATTTGCAGGACATCTATAAAGTGCCATTTGGATCGACTATTGAACTTTTTATGGCGGTAATGATTTTTTTTTTTAATAGTTTTGTTTTGGCCAGGAGTCTTATGTGTCATAGGGAAAATATGCAGTCAGTAAAGCCTTATTGTTTTGTGAATTGTCAGAACTTGAGTCTTTAATTAGCTAGAACATTTTGTAACTGAATGAATTAGGCGGTTTTACAAAAATAGCTATAATGTTAACTGCAAGTGGTTATAAACGGCCCATAAAAGTCAGCTTCTTGAAGGCAGAGGATCTGGTCTATTAGCAGCAGCAACCCAGCAAGAATGGGTCTGAGAAAAGGAAGACATTAGTGATGCAGGGGAGAGGGAAAGGGAGAAATGAGTAACCGTGAAGTTGAGCAGGGAGGGGGCAGAATATAGGAGTGTGGCTTTGTAGGGGGGAGGAGCAACGAGAGAAGCTGAGGTGGCATGGAAGGAGTGTTCTAGCATGAGGTGGGTTAGATGCAGAGGCGAATGTTTAGCTAAATGGGAGTAGCAGGAGTGGTAGAAAAGTATAAAATGGAGGGTTGGAAGAAGATTGGGTTTTTAATGGAAACAATGTAATGTGAACTGATTCCAGAGTAGTGTACCTCCTGGGTTGGGATGGAGAATGAGGTGGGAGAGTGATGGCCTGTTTTGTCTACTCTAGATTTTTTGATCTAAAAATATATCAATTATTAAGTGAAAGATAACTTAATTCAGTATATAATTTTCAGTGAGGGAACACGCACCCAGACTCTTCAAGTACACCATCAATTTTAGCCCTTGAGTGTTTTACTATATTTGTCTCTCCAATACAAGTGAGGCATTTGGGGAATTCCTACAGCTGAAGTTACAATACCTATATAATGACTTTATTAGCCTTCCACATAAAAATTAATCAGGGCTGTTCTTGACTTGGCAACTGTGCTAGTTTCTATTTGAAGCAGTTGGTCAACTTACTGCTAATCTTGTTAGCATAAACCTACTCACTGCTTCTTCATAGAGAAGGAAGTGACATTACATCTGGAATAGTAGTTAAATATATACTTTGGTATACCGTGATAAAAGCCATTTTCTATCTAGTCAAATACTGTCCACTGGTTTGCCGTGTTTGATTTGGGTTAATGTACGCTGAAGGTTTGATCAGCTACATTCTATAACTGTAGCATGCAATTATGAATTTACGGTCTCTTTTGTCTGTATTCCAGTTCTCTGCTGTTCCGGAACCATTGAGCTGCCATGACTACCTGCCTGAATTGTCTCACATGTCTTCCTGCACAGAGCAGAAAGGCAGCACTGTGTCTTGGGAACAGCTGGAGGCCATGGAACTCCCATCTTTCCAGCCTGCCTACCTGGTCTTATGCCGAGTTCTCCTCAACGTTATTCATGAGTGCTTGAAACTAAGGTTGGAGCAGAGACCTGCAGGAGAGCCATCATTGCTCAGCATTAAACAGGTAACCTGCCGAAATTATCGTATTCATAGGGCAGAAGTTAACATTTGAGCCTGCTTTCATCTTTCTCTTGGAGCAGTGATGTTGGTGTAATTTCACTTGCATTTTCTTTATGTAGTATTGATGTATAGAAAGCTCGCTTTCTCTGATAGAGTACTTTGTAACTGTATCAGCAAATTTATCTGCTGGCATGGATTATCCCTTTTAAATTGAACAATTTCCGATTTTTTTATACCTGTTTGTGCTTCTCAAGTTTTCATTAAAAAAAACTTTTATTGTTTTGAATGTCAATGGTTAAGACTTCTTGTGCCATAACAGTACACTTAAGAAATTAGTTCACATTAATTACAAAAAATGAACTATTATATTTAAGCCACATTGCAAATGTTCTAGATTAATGGTCTATTTTTTAATACTAGTTTTGTTATAAAATGTGCACTTTTTAAAGTTTATTGCAGTACCTGAGTTTTCAGATGACCAATAAAACAAATATGTTGGGCCAAATCTTGCTGGAGTGGGGCACCTCATGGTTTACTTGATTAGACTTCTACACCCTTCAGCTTGAATTTATTTTTTCACTGTGAAATACTGGAAGTACAAGCTTATAATGGTGCAGAGGGGGGAAACAGGGCATTAGGGACCTTGATGAATGATGGGACTAATAATGTAACTCGTTAGTGAGTTTAAAGATTGTGAAAGAAATAGGAATGGTGGAGATGGATGGTGGATATTAGAGTAGGTGAATTAAGAATCAAGTCAGCAAAAAGAGAAATGGAGAGAAGGGAAGGAAGATCAAATTAAGAGTAGAGATAAATGGGAAAGGAAAATTAAGAAAAAAAGTTAATTTATGTTTTTTAAATCTTTTAAGAACAGTTTAAATTGTTTCCTTTCTTGACCAGAGAGATTGATTGGTATTGTAGTGATTATGTCATTAAAAGGATACTTAAGTTGTTGAGTTCCAGCCCTAAATTTCTGCAGTAAGTTTGACGGGCAATTAATAGCCAGTTCTTAAGATTAACAGGGAGGCTTAAAGGTGCAATGCTGTTTGCTTTACACGCTGTAGTGAAAATCTCCACAATTTACAACTTTTGGCATATCTCTTCTTCTCAGGAACTTTTTGGCCGATTTGTGCATTAATAACTTTGTGTCATTAAAGCATCAGTTTTCTAGCAAGATTTGGCTCATGTTTTTTCCAAATACTGTTTTGTTTTGAAAACAATTCACTCATAGTTGAGAAATTAGATACTTTAAACAACAAGCACTCTGAGGTTACATCAGAACCCAGTAGTTTTGGAAATTAAGCCTGTTTTGTCAGGCAAGAATATATTTTTTTGAACTTGTGGTCATTTCTCAGATGGCAGTCATAGGCTTCCTATGCACAATCAACAATCTAGAATACAATGTAGTTTTAATATTGACTTCCCAAAACCCTCATTATTGGCCCTTGTAGTGCACACCAGTTTTATTTTTTCCTATCCTCTTCCTCTCTTGTAGATGCACATTTTGTTAGCATTCCATGGATGCCATTTGCCCTGTGGTTCCTTAAGTGTTCGTACCCTGCGTGTAAATGTCATCAAGATATTCAGTCATGGGGGAGATTTAATGCCAAGCCTGACCCTGACGCCACTTGACATTCACACAGCTAACAGAAATCTCTTTTTAGTGATCCAGAATAGATACACTGACTAGTATTTCACCTTGCTTATGCAAAGGAATTGAAACCAATTCTGGTGCTCTTTCATCAACCTGCCTGAAATCAGCTAATTCAGAGCTACAGAGTTTAAATCATTTTTATGTAATGTCAAAAGTTCTTTGGTATATTTACACTAATTTTATTGCCACAGCTGGAAATTGTCAACCAATAATTACCTATCTCATACCAATCTTGCCAAAAAAGTCTTTAATATTTGGCATCATTTATAAATGTTTCCAAATACTGCATATAACGGTTATTTGTATTACAGTTGGTTAGAGAGTGCAAGGAAGTGCTGAAGGGTGGCCTACTTATGAAGCAGTATTATCAATTTATGCTGCATGGGATCTTGGATGAATTTCAGAGACGGCAAAAGGTTAACAATAATATTGATGAATTTGAGGAAGATCTACATAAAATGTTAATTGTGAGTATAATAATGAGTGGAGCTTTCGATAAATCACATGAGTTGAAGCCTGGGTTCTCATGATTTTTCTCTTGCATTTGCAATTGACATGTTTTACCATATTGGACAAAAACATTCAGAACTGCATTGCATTACTGTTGTGTCTAAAAATGAATTCTTTCGCAGCAGCAAGGAAACCAGCTGATTCAATTTAACTCTTATGCGTTTTGTGCTGATAGTGTTGGAAATACATGTTCTGTAAGTTGTAATCTTATTTATAAAATGAGTATGACTGTCAAACTGCTGCTTCCCATCAAGTTTTTTTTTAAATCGGAGTCATGTCTTTCTAAATATTTTTAAATTTTATAGTTCATTTTAAGATATGCACTTGCAAAGTTAATGTAGTTAGCTGTCTAACTTATGACCAAATAGAATGAATCTTGCACTGGTGATTTATGTAAACTCTGTTGCACAGTTTTTTGTCATATGCATTTTAAATCATAAGTTGTTAAAAAAGGCATAATTCTTGTGTCTTATCATTGTGACCTTTGTGCGCTCGTAGAATGCGTGTTCTGTGGCATAAAATCTAAAACAGTGAAATGCCATTGCTTGAATGTGATATATTAGCTGCATAGAATGGAGCACAACCACATTTAAAAGAAAGGGCATTTGCAATTTATCTGTGAGCAACATTGTTTGCCAAATGTCCTGAACTATCAGGTCTTATGTTGAGAACTCCAGTCTATAACATTGTATTTGGAGAACACCATTGTTTTCCCTTTCTTGAAATGTATTCTGAATAATTCATTTCTGTTGTCTGTTGTGATGTCCATTTGGTACCTAATCTTAATCTTATTAAATGCTTCGCATAAAATTTGATTCTGTGAAGTTTGCATGGGAATTATTTCCCCCAAACCCCCCACCCACCCCCCAACACACACAAACAAACACACCCCCCCCCCCCCCCCATTTTCTTCTATTCATTCAGTCTCCTGTGGCGAAGGCAGTGGCTGGAGTTAGGCGACTGTCCCCTGAAATGGCCGCCTTTGTGTGTAAATCCAGTGGGAGTGAAACTGTGTGCAGTTTTGTTTAAACTGATATCTACATACAGGTTTTTGAGCAAGGGTCATTAGTGATGAGCAGATTCTATTCATCGCACCAGTTGCCCCTTCGGTTTTGATATCAAGGGCTCAAAACAATGGAAACCCTAGAGAAGTATGGAATGTTTAGGGGGGGAACTTAAAAAGGAAATTAGGAGAGCAAAAAGGGAGCATGAAAAAACACTTAGAGGTAAAATAAAGGAAAATGCAGTTATTTTACAAGTACATTAAGAGTCAGAGGATATCTAGGGAACGAGTAGGGCCCATTAAGGACCATAGTGGTAATTTGTGTATGTAGCTGGAGAACATAGGTAGGGTTCTAAATGAATACTTTGTGTCAGTGTTCACAAGTGAGAGAGATGACGTGGGTATGGAAATCAGGCAGAAGGACGGTGATATAATTAAAGAAATTAGCATAGAAAGGGAGGAGGTTCTAAGTGGTCTGGCAGGCTTAAAAGTAGATAAGTCTCCAGGCCTGGTTGAAATGTATCCCAGGCTGTTGAGTGAGGCAAGGGAGGAGATAACAGGGGCACTGGCAATAATTTTCAATACCTCTCTGGCCACAGGAGAGGTGCCAGAGGACTGGAGGACAGCCAATGTGATACCGTTATTCAAGAAGGGAGGAAGGGATAAACCGGGGAACTACAGGCCGGTCAGTCTAACTTTCAGTGGTGGGGAAACTATTGGAAGCAATTCTGAGGGACAGAATTAATCTACACTTGGGGAGGCAGGGATTAATCAAGCACAGTCAGCATGGTTTTGTTAAGGGGAAGTCATGTCTGACCAATTTGATTGAATTTTTCGAAGAGATGACCAGGTGTGTAGATGAGGGCAATGCATTTGACAGTCTACTTGGACTTCAGCAAGGGTTTTGATAGGGTCCTGCATGGGAGACTGATAATGAAGGGATCCAAGGCAATTTGGCAAATTGGATCCAGAATTGGCTGAGTGGCAGGAAGCAGAGGGTGATGGTCGAGGGGTGTTTTTGTGACTGGATGCCTGTGTCCAGTGGGGTTCCAAAGGGATCGGTCTTGCTGTTTGTTGTATATATAAACGATTTAGACTTGAATGTAGGAGGGTTGATCAGTAAGCTCGCAGATAACATGAAAATTGGTGGGGTGATAAATAGTGAGGAGGATAGCCTTAGATTACAGGAGGATATAGAAAGAATGGTCAGATGGGCTGATCAGTGGTAAATGGAATTTAATCCGGATAAGTGTGAGGTGATGCCCTTGGGCAGGACAAACAAGGCATGGGAATACGCGATGAATCGTAGGACCCTGGGAAGTACCGAGGATCAGAGGGACCTTGGTATGCATGTCCACCGGTCCCTTAAGGTAGCGGGACAAGTAGATAAGGTAGTTAAGAAGGCATATGGGATACTTGCCTTTATTAGCCAAGGCATAGAATATAAGAGCAGGGAGATTATGCTGGAACTGTATAAAACGCTGGTTAAGCCACAGCTAGAGTATTGTGTACAGTTCTGGAATCCGCGTTATAAGAAAGATGTGATTGTACTAGAGAGAGTGCAGAGGAGATTTACTAGGATATTGCCTGGGCTGGAAAGTTTTAGTTAGGAGAGATTGGATAGACTGGGGTTATTTTCCCTGAAGCAGAGGAGATTGAGGGGGGACATGATTGAGATGTATAAAATTATGAGGGGCATAGATAGGGTAGACAGGAAGGAACATTTCTCCTTGGTGGAAGGATCAATAACCAGGGGGCATAGATTTAAGATAAGGGGCAAGAAGTTTACAGGGGATGCGAGGAAGAATTTTTTCACCCAGAGGCTGGCGGGAATCTGGAACTCACTGCCTGAAAGGATGGCAGAGGCAGATACCCTCAACATTTAAGAAGCATTTGGATTTGCACTTCTGATGCCATGTCACACAGGGCTATGGGCCTAGTGCTGGAAAATGGGATTAGAATAGTTAGGTACTTGTTTGACCGGTGCAGACTCGACGGGCTGAAGGGCCTTTTTCTGTTCTGTAGATCTCTATGACACATTCCTGTGAATGATTAGATAGTTTATTGCACCTCCATACCTATCCTGTCTGAGATCAAGAAATGGAGCATAGATCACAAATTAAAAACTAGGACCTTCATGGTCTCTATGAATTGAGGATGACATTATGCTCCCTGGAGCCGCCTGGGAGCTCTCCTAGGTTTTAAAAACAGTTTTTTTTTGACCTTGTGGACCATAACATGTCAGAGCTGTTCTGCTCCATTAGTGTAAACTTGGCATACTTCTTGACCTAAGTTAAGCTCAGACCCCAACTGCATTCCATTACCTACTGCCACTAATTTAATATTGACCATCTGTTGCCAGAACACTCATCCATGCTTTTATTACTTCAAAGCTTGATTATTAAAATTCTTTCATGGCCAGCTTCCCATCTTCCACCCTACATTGACATCTCTAATTTGCAGCAGGTGCTTTTAACCCATCACTATTCACTGACCTATGTATTCTCCTTTTCTGGCAATAGCTCCATTCTGGCAAATCTCTCTATTACCTCCTCCCTCTTTGTAATGTCCTATAGCCCTCCGAGACCTCTGTGCACTCCTACTCTGGCCTCTTGCACTTTAATCACTCCACAATTGGCAACTATACCTGCAACTGTTTGGACCCTGGAAAGCACTAGTCTTCCCCCTCTATCTCTCTCCTTTATACCTCCCACTTTATTCAAGTTTACAAATGGTCGCTTGGTAGCACAGAACTTGAGCATTGCTGAGAAAAGACATTTTGTCGAAGCTTTTTGCCTTGCCCTCATCAGGACAATCACAAGAATACCAATGTCAGTGGAAGCAACAACTTGATACTGTATGAGAAAAGAGTGCTGATTGGTGGCAAGGGGACCCTGATTGGTAGAAGCGTTGTCATGGAGAATGCACCGGTTAATGGTAACTAACAGTTAACTGCTGAGCATTGTTTGAAATTTAAACCAGGCAGCTTGACTCTGGTCAAGGCACTGCCCTGAGGAATGATCCAGCAAATGGCTATCACTTATTTTGTTTAGCTGAAACAGGCGCAATGTGTGTACATGTTCAGTCTGTCTGCAAAGAACAGGGCCCAGTGTATTAATATACATAACTTCCAGTACATGCAAATGTGCCACACTGTGAGCCTGACTGACCATCTTAAATTGGTTGTCAGTGCAATGCTATAAATTAGCAGGGCAATGCCTTGACCAATCAGAGCCAAGCTGCCTGGTTTAACTGTCAGTTACTATTAACTGGTGCATTCTCCATAGTAACACCTCTACTAATCACAGTCCACTTACCAACCAATCAGCAGTGTCTTCTCATACAGTATAAAGTTGCTGCTTCCCCTGATATTGGTATCATTGCAATTGTCCTGATAAGGGCAAGATGATTAGCTTTGACAAAATGTCTTTTCTCAGCAATTATTCAAGTTTTTGGTTGCATGCCCTAACATCTCTTTGTGGCTGTGTTGTTAAAGGTTATTAAAAGGTCTTGTATGCGATGACATGACTCACCCTTAACCACCACCCCCACACCCCCATCCTCGGTACATGGATTATTGTGGGAATTGTGCGTTTGAACAAAAGCTCCATGGCACACTAATCTGCCTCCAAGATTTGTGTGGGGTGGTGTTCATTTTTGGCTTCTATCTTTTTTGATTTTGGTATTTTTGCAGTTATCACATGGGCCCTTTAGCTGTTTTATTCCTGGTGTTGTCTCCATTGGCTTTGTATACATAAAATGGCATGGAGCTAGTAGCTATTTTGCTGCATAATTTTATTGCGGCAAAGATATTACCACATGCAGCACTGGGAAAAGCAGGCTGGAAGATGAGTGCCACTGGTATAAAGTGTTAAAATACGCATTGGAAAGTTTGCCCAATACAGCTTTTTTTCAGAATCTTTTGTGTTGTGTACATGTTTCCTTTGGCATTATAGGTTTATTTTGATTACATGCGGAGCTGGATTCAGATGCTACAGCATTTACCTCAAGCCTCCCACAGTCTGAAGAACCTTCTAGAAGTAGAATGGAATTTTACCAAAGAAATAACCCCTTGCATACGAGGAGGAGAGGCCCAAGCAGGAAAGCTCTTCTGGTAGGATCTGTGTTGTTATGATCCCTGTGGAGACCGATAACTTTAAAACAAAAGAAATTCGAACTTCCAGTTGACAGCTGAAAGGATGACAGGACAAGATTTCAAATTTTATAATTTTGATGTTAACAAAGCAATTAAAAGCACTATTGACTAAACACTAGTGGATAGCTTATACGTTGAACTACAGAACAGAACTTTCCCCTTTTACTTTTAACCCAACTGAGAAACCTGAATCACAGGTATACTGTACACCATCCTTTAAGTAGTCATTTGATTTTTCCTTTACTCAGTCCAAAATGATTCTTAGCTCCTGATGATTTACTTCCATTCTTTTCCTTTCCCAGCCTGGTAACTTTTAACCCCAGAACTCTTTCACATGAGGGTTTTTACTGAAAATTTTCCCCTGAACACAAGCTAGGCGAACCTTCCAGCCTCGTTTCAAATCCTCACAAATTTGCACCTTTCAACCCAAGCTCCCACCTACATTCCTGTGTGGTAAACCATAGAGATTTCCAGTCTTCAGCTGCTCCCGAAACCTGACAGATTGAGTCTGAATTTCTTAGAGATATCTTGAGGATATCTTAGAAACCCTTCCCCTCTCAAAGCCCATCTTGTATTCAGGTAGAAATGCTGATTAGCCAAACTTAAGATACCAACTCTCTTGAATGTAAATGGACAGTTTAAAATGTAACTGTTTACAAGCTGACATTTTCAATATATTCCTGGGAGAATATTCCTTTTGGAGAAGAGCAGTCTAATCACTATAAATACAGATGCTGCATCCATCGCCTTCAAGTGTGAAGATCTTGCACTTTCTTTCAGCAAAACAGCCCGGGCGCCCCTTTAATATTTAACAGCCACGTCACCCAGACCTGATGTTAGGCTGACTTCACATGACCCTCTTCATTTTACCCGAAACTGAAGACACAGTCACAAAACATAACAATCTTATAAATCTCATAATTATAACAATGGCCAGAATTTTCGGCTCGGCAAGCGGGATGGGGCTCATTCACTGAGGCGTAAAATGATGCGGGATGACGTCGGGCGTGCATCCAGACGTCGCTGCACGTCATTTAGTTTTTCAGTTTGGCGGGCACGCAGTCGACTCGGCTGCACGCCTGTCAAACTGTCAAAGGCCTATTAAGGCCATTTAAAAACTAATTAAACTAATGAACTGAGCTGACCGTCCAACCTTAAGGTTGGCGGGCAGGCGAAGAGCCCAGGTGGCCTTCGCATTTTCATGGAATTTCATCCATGGGGGGGGGGGCTGAGGTTTCATGATGTGCTTATAAATTGAATAAAAATTTTTATAAAAATACGTTGACATGTCCCAGCCTATGTGACACTGTCACATGAGGGGACATGTCTTAAATTTTTTTTCTTTATTTAAATTTTTAAAGCTTAAACTAATCTCCCTGAGGCACAGAAGAACCCTGCCCTTGCACAACTCCCTTGAAGGGGGGCAAATTCTCCCCAATGCATACAAAAATGATTGAAGTTAACCATAGAATGTAATTTTCTAATTTAGGTGATCAAATCCTATATCAGTAATCTTGCTTATTATTTGCCAAGCTCCAAAGACAAAGTTTTATTCATTTTGTGCAATTTTTTTTTATCAGACTTGAGCAATCTTATTAGTTCCTATTTTCTGAGTACGTGCAGAATTCATGAAATTTAGTCATACAGGGCCAGATTTTTTGTGGAGTAGGCAGGAAGTTGAGTCGGAAAACTTCCCAACCCATCACACTCGACTCCTTTAAAAGAGCCCCAGCCTGCTATATTTTCATCCCAGTGAGGTGGGGCAAAATACAGTCGAGCCCAGAGAGACCTGAGGTGTCAGTGGAGGTAGGCAGATGGGACATTACAGCTGCAATGATGAATGTCAGGCCCTAAAATCCTCACCCGCCACCCCACATGCCCCCTCAAATCTTCCGTGCTCACTCATACCTCCTATATCCCCAAGCCCCCTCCATAGCCACTCACCCAATATCCACAGTGGGTAGAGCTCACAATGCCTTTAAAATGGACATTAAAAAATGAACTTCTAAAAACCTAATCTCATTCAAACACAATATGAAAAAAAACTTCAAAAAAAAACGGTTCCAAAAAAATTAAATCCCTTGAATCTGTTGTAAAAACAAACATCTATTTTCACTAGCCACATCAAAGACAGCTAATCCTTTAAGAACCCCTTAAAACTATCAATCAAAATGCCTGTGTCCCTTGCTGAGATAAGTAGTTCTGACTTAAACTCATCCACAATAAGTTGAACTGCCATGAGAAACCATCCCAGCTCTCAGACAATAGAGCCTATTGAAATTGCAAAAATAGATGGCTAAATTTAAAAAACTAAGCTACGCCAGATGGCCTGTCAATCAATGCTCTCCAACAACAGAGGTCTTTTTTTCCCTCTAACTGACAGCCAATGAAAGTTTTTTTTTCTCCCTAATTTTAAATGGCTCTGGGCCTTTAAATCACTTCAAATCATTATACTAGAATTCACAAGCAATGTTTTCTTAGTTTTGAATGCATATGAATTCTAATGCATCTCAACAGTTACATGTTGCTGATCAATGTAACGGTCAACTTATCTTTGCAGGACAAAGCCCTATAATCAACCATGCAGTGAAAATTATCTACCTTACAGTACAGCATCTAACAATTGAAACTTGAGAGAACATTTTTATTGTATTTCAAAACCTGTGAATGAAGGAATCTAGGAGCAGGTGACTTTAATTTTGTTTGCCACTTGGGACTGGGGCTCCCCATAGTTCATGCCTCTGAGAGGCCATAAACCAAGTATACTTACTGAAGGGATGCGGCTCCAAACAAAAAATGGTGGAGATGTTAGACAAGCCCACCCCCACAATGGAGCAAGCAAGGGTGGGAGTACTGTGTGCAGGCTCACTATCCCTCACTGACAAAAATTGCTGGAAACTAGAATGGAATTGGGTATCCTGGAATTGGGTCCTGTCTACCTTTTTTTAAAAGGCTTCCGAATCAGTCTGACTCAGTGAAAATCCAGGCTTTGGTCTCTACACAATGGCGTTGCCTTCACGTTGTATGTAAATCTCAAGAAAACAAGCAAGCTGCTGTAAGATGAAGCATTTTGAATCTCCTTCACCCTCCCTTTACCCCTATGCTTTCAACCCAAAGGCATTGACCCCAAATATGCCACTACCAGGGCCTAAAAGAGCAGAAATCAATCCACTCAGCTCTGATCAAGTATCTTTCTCATCTCTGCAGTTCAGTAGTTGACGGTAAAATTGGGATTCATTACAATATTGAAGATGTACAAGTATCTCAGTGGTGAAATGCCTTTATTAGTGTGTCACAATATACAAACAAACCATTTGATCTGTCAGTTTTCTCCACATGGGGCACTCCCTTGATCACTTCCAGTGTGTAGTTTATTCCTTATCCTTGAGCAGCTATGTAATTCATTTTATAAGAATTCATGGGCTTTTTGTCAGTAACAGTTTATCGAAAATGCCATGTTCTAAACACTGTACCTAGAGCAGTGCTTTCCAAAGTATTTTTCAATGTGACCCCATCTTAACACTTGAAAATAAACGTGACCCCAGACCCCCAACAGAAACAGAACAGCAAATAAAGCAGCATTTTAATATTCTTATTAAAATTTGTTATAGATCAACATATAATACATCATATAAATATGGAAACCTGTGAATTTAAAGTACTTTGGAAAAATATTATTATAGATAATTTATTGTGCGGGGAATTTAATACAGAAGTAGGGAGATTATGCTTCAGTTATACAGGGCACTAGTGAGACCACATCTGGAGTACTGTGTGTAGTACTGGTCACCTTATTTAAGGAAGGATGTAAATCCATTGGAAGCAGTTCAGAGAAGGTCTACCAGATGAATACCTGGAATGGATGGGTTGTCTTATGAGGAAAGGTTGGACAGACTAGGAGTTCAGAAGAGTAAGAGGCGACTTGATTGAAATATAAGATCCTGAGGGGTCTTGACAGGGTGGATGTGGAGACGATGTTTTCTCTTGTGGGGGAATCTATAACTAGGGGTCACTGTTTAAAAATAAGGAATCGCTCATTTAAGAGGCGATGGAAGTAGAGTCCTTGAATATTTTGAAGGCAGAGGTGGATAGATTCTTGGTAAGCAAAGGGATGATAGGTTATTGGTATAAGTGGGATGCAGATTTCAAGTCACTATCAGGCCAGCCATGATCTTATTAAAGGGTGGAGCAGGCTCGAGGGGCTGAATGGCCTACTCCTGCTCCTTGTTCGTATGTATCTTCGCATGTTCACCAGTCCATTACTTTATCTGAGCTGCTCCAGCTCATGGATCTTGTCCTGGACTCAGCAGATACAATTGATGTTTATGTTTGCAGTATTACTCAGCCATAACAACATCAACCGAGGTTCCCTAAAGGTGATCTTGACATCATTGAGTTTAATGTGAGATGGGAACAAATAAACTTTTAATTTTCTACTAAGGATTTCAGTCCCTCTCCATTGCCCACACATAATGTAATCATTCCCCTTCCCCCATACAGTCTGTAATCAGCCCCTCTTCTTTCTCTCTTCATCGCCTCCGCACACACATACATACTTTTGTTATCCCTTCTTTCAAAGGGAGAAACCAACAGATGAGCAGGGCAAGGGCAGGGTTGGACGCCAGCTGGGCATCACAGTGGTGCAGGATGCAGCCTTGGAGTGGAGGGGAGCTTGAGGCTCCTTTTGCTATTTTTGTGACCCCAATTCGGTCGCAATCTACAGTTTGGGAACCACTGACCCAGAATGTAACTGCATGACATTAATATTTTCCTTATTGTCCTATCCTTGCTTTTTGAGGAATATGAAGAGTGGAATTGCTCTTCCTGCAGTTGTGGTGTGTGTCTCTCCCACCTGTTGGCTGATGCCTTTGTTACATTATAGTACACTTCTACTTGAATAATTTCTTCAATGTGTTAAGGGTACTGCTATTCTTATAATTTATACTGTTTATTATTGGGGGAAGTCGAGGCTTCACAGCAGTGGTAGCGGTACTTAATTTTAAATCCGCAGTACAACAGCAATTTGCATTTTTACATCCCAAAGGCTCTTTAGAAGCATAGTTAGACAAAATCTGACTACAAGTGACGTAAGATATTAGGAAAAGTGACCATAAGCATGGTCGCATAGGTCACTTTTAAGGAGCATCTTAAAGGAGGAGAAGAATGCAGAGAGTTTTAGGGAGAGTATTTCAAAGCTTATGTCTTGACTGGTCAGCAGCAATGGTGGGGCGATAGAAATCAGGGATGCACAAGAGCCCAGATTTGGAGGAACTGAGGGTTGTTGGGCTGGAAGAGATTGTAGAGGTAGGGAGGGGCAAGGCCATGGAGGGATTTGAACTGTGATTTTTGACTTTAATTTGGAAACATTGTTTAACCTACATACGTTTTTAACTATGCAGAAGTTTTTTTTGCTAGCCTGCATGATTGACTGCAATTTGGTATTGATGTGAAGGGTAAAATATAATTTCAATGTTAAACTGCTTGTAATGGTACAAGCACTACTGCATTTATGTTGTGCTGCTGCCATAGTTCTGGCTACCTTTGGCAGTATTGCTGCAACATAAGTATAATGTAACAACAGATTATTTGTTTCTGGCAGGTGGCACACAGCATGGGGAAACCTGCAAGGGAGTGTATATCCTCTTTGGAAAGCAACATAATATCATTTTTTTAAAATAAAGTAACTGGGAGGGAGAAGAGAAATTTTCCCCTGGTTACCCTGGCCAGTGCCTCACCTCTGGTGTCTGGTGGGAGGTGGGTGAAGTGGCCCAGCATGAGGCTGTCTCCAATATCTTCAGAACTATTTCTTCTGTCTACTGTCATAAGGCATGTGATCAACCTTCACCACCCCGGCTGCCCCCCTCACCCATTCACCAGTCCAAAATAGCCTTGCCTCTCGGGAAGCTTCCAAATCAGGCGGATTACAAATCTTGTCATGGGATGAGGTGTTCTAGAATTGTATTTCCCATGTTGCTGTTATAAGTATGGTTACAGATGTACTTTACATGCATCGTTTTAACTATTGATCCATTTTTCTCGAGCTAATTAATCATTTTTGAAATTGTTAAATCTGGACCGATATTGCAGTATGTATGTTCAGTGATTAAAAGTTAAACTGTTTTTGATTTTTGCCCACCTGATAAATCTCTAGGTCTCTTACTTTATGGCCGTAAAGAAGCCTTGTATGTCTTTCATTAAGTAATTGTTTCCCTTCATCAAAGTATATTTTACAAATGATTATTTAATATTTTATGTATACTTCAGATGCTAGCTGTGGAATAGGAGCAATCGACTCTGTTCAGGAATGATCCTGTGCATTTTGTTCTAATTAGTAGTTTAGATGTGTTATGTAGTTTAGACTTGTAATTTTGCATTTTCCCAATTAGTGATATAGCTGGAATGCTGCTAAAGTCCACTGGAGAATTCTTAGATTCTGGACTTCAGGAAAGTTGTGACGAATTCTGGGCAAGCGCTGATGATAGTACTGCATCAGATGAAATCAGGTACTGTAAACATAGTTGTAATCCTTTAACAATTGGTAAACAAATGTGTTCAGTGTTCTGTTTTTTAAAATTAAAGTATTCAAGGATAAAAGCAAAATACTGCAGATCCTGGAAATCTGGAATAAAACAAAAAATGCTGCAAAAACTCAGCAGGTCTGGCAGCATCTGTGGAGAGAAAAACAGAATTAATGTTTCGAGTCGGTATGATTTTTCTTCAGCTCTGAAGAAGAGTCATACAGACCCAAAACATTAACTCTGATTCTCTCTCCACAGATGCTGCCAGACCTGCTGAGTTTCCCCAGCACTTTTTGTTTTCTTTAAGTATTTGAGAGGAGTTAAATTGAATTAGAACATGGCTTGCTGCACTGTAATGATCTTGCAAGTGACTGGAATTTACTTTGTGCTTGTTCCTATGGCCATTTTCAACTGAAGATAGATGAGGCACCAATGATAGATTATTCTGTTTGAAGTAAATTGACCCCAAGTTACAGTGGAGAAGAGAGGGTAGAGAGAGACAGAAAAGGGTTGTTTTAACTGGAGATACTGTGTCTAACCTGAGCCTAAGCAGTTCATTTTGGCTGGTTTCTCTGTTTCATTTAGGATGCTGGTGGACTATTGCACTGTGTTAGTGACGGTATGTAGATTCACTACACGGTTTTACAGATCCAGAGCTTCCATTTCATGTTGGGATTTCTGCAGGGCCAGAAAATGATCCCTTTATGCTTGGAACACTTATTCCCAAAACAGTGGTTTTTCTGTTTTCTTCTTCTTTCAAAGCTACCATTATAAACGAGAAAATAATTTCATAATCCTGCATGATTACACCAGGTAAAGAAATGTCTTAAAATAATTACATTTGATTTGGGGTGGGGGGAAGTTGGATTGAGCCCTATCAGAATCATTTGGACGGTTTCATTGACTCTCCTAGTTGCTAAGGTGTCGGCTGTGACTCACTTGCACTACTCTCACCTCTCATTCAGAAACTTGATGTTGTCTTTGGATGAAACAATACACACAAATAAATAAAGTTGTTGAGATACTAAAACCGAGGCCCCAGCTACCACCTCAGGTGGACATAAATGATCCCATGGCACTCTCCGAGAAGAGACATGGGAGTTTTCCCCCAGTGTCCTGGCCAATATGAAAACCTCAGTTAGAATTGATGAAACAGATCATTACCAGTTGTTGTTTGTGGGAGCTTGCAGAGTACAGTTTTCTTAGATTGCAACAACAATACACTTCCAAAGTACTTCATTGGTCGTAAAATGCTTTGGAACATTTTGAGGTCATTAAAGGCAGTAAATGCACATGTTTCGTTGAAAATTTTCATCTTTGCTAAAGAGAGTTAATGGTAGATTTCTCTGCATTAGTATCATCATTTATTGATGCAAGAGTAAAATGGGTAAAATAAATTTCATTGGTAACTGAAATTTAAGTTAAAATCTTATAGTAAATTGAGAAATGGTGCTTTCTTCCTTAGCATGACTCATTTGGTTGTTATAGCTACTGAGAACTCTTAAAAAAAAATAAAAGATGATGAGGAAAAAACTAGCAGCCATAATTTTATATACACTAAGGTCTAAAACACAGATTATAAAAAGATTAGGTTCCTTTGTGTTGTCATTAGACCTCACTAATCACAGTGCTATATTGTTGTTTTATTTATTTTGTTTTGTGTGTCTCCTTTGGGTTTGGAATTTTCCATGTGAAGTTTTTTTTTCTTTGTGTAGCCTAATCTGATAGATTTTCATGGCATCTATAATGCAATAATCTTGGGGATGTGAATTTCTTGATCATTATTTGGCAAATGTGCCCATTGTTTGCATAGAATAAAGCTGTGCATTCCCATTTCAGAGTTTGTCAGTCCATACTAGATGACTCTGAAAAGATTCTCATCTCATCTTTCTAATTATTGGCAACAGCTAGAGAGAACTCCTAGTTGGATTGGGGTCAGGAAGTGCTGGGGGTAGGGGGAGGTAAAGTACATCACATTGTGTAAATTGAATTATTAAATTAGTCTGTATAAATGGTTTTTGTGCATAAAAAATATATTTTGGAGAATGTAAAGCAGTTATTCTACAGTGACTGCACTTCAGAAATATATGTAAAGTGTTTTGGGACATTCTGATGTCACGATATAATTTTTTTCATTTAAACAGTGAAACTTAAGGGATTGAGAGTGGAGACTGATATTATTTTTCCCTCCCTTTCCTTACTAACTTTGTGTGTGTGTCTGTTTCCAAAAAGGTGAATTTGTAATGTAACATTGTCTTTACAGGAGGTCCATTATAGAGACCAGTCGCGCATTAAAAGAGCTCTTTCATGAAGCTCGGGAGAGAGCATCCAAGGCTCTGGGGTTTGCTAAAATGCTAAGAAAGGTAATATATATACGCCACTGTAAATATAGTCTGGTGCAATGTTACATTACTTTCTCAACAAAAAAGAATTAGAGTTTATGCCAAAAATAAAACTCTTTCTTCTGATTTAGGACCTAGAAATAGCAGCTGAATTTACTTTGTCAGCTCCTGTTCCAGATGTTTTGGAAGCCCTTAAAACAAAAAAACATGTCAAGGTAATGTTTTTGTTTTGAATGTTGTCAATCAGTTTCCATATTGAAACCATAACATGCATTTATAGTCCTGGAGTGTTCAATAAATCTTGTGTTTTTGTGATAAAACTAGACAGGGTTTTCCAGTTCTCTGCATTTAGCTGAGGTACTAATACTTCAATTGTCAATACAATGATATAGTTGATTATCTAGCATTTGTTTACATTAAGTTGTCGACAAAGCCAAGGCTGTTTTGTTATAATTTCAAGATACTACATTCACATATGTTTGATTATCTAATTCTTTAATGCAATTTCCAGTTATTTATTGAACACTCTCTTAATAATTTCAACACTTGGATGCTGCAATTTAATCTTCACATTGGTGATATGAAATATTTTGCATAAATGTCTCTAAACTTAACAACTTTGAGTGTATGATGGTTTACTTTGACCACTATCTGTATAATCTTTGTAGTTAAAGCATGTTATCTGTAGCATAAATATCTATCTGATTATAAATCATACATCACATCTTGAACATGTACATCACACTCTCTTACAATCACGTGTGCGAAACATTTTTCTTTTAGTCAAGTATTACTGTCTATATAGTTGTAGTTTTATATACATATACGTTTATGTATTGTTATTGTATAATTGATCACAATGATGTGTTCCAGTATCCAGTTGCAGCTCGGCAGAATCAATCAAATTGTTAAATAAAACTTTGTAGCTACTTTTTGTAGCCATGCACCTCTGTCCCACTCATTCTATATACAGCTGAAAATATTTTAGAACATAGGAGGTAAGAATGCCATCAAAAAGATGAAAGGTATATATTTACAGAATGAAATGCAAATCTGTGATGGTTTTCTTCCTTTGGGCCTACCTTCTGTAGGGGACCTGAGTGCAATGTCCAGGTCCTGGAGTTGGTTGCTTTAACTGGTCAATCAAGTCCAAATACTTTATTGGAACTCTGCACACGTGTGGCTTCTCCCAGCCAATCTACACTTGCAACCTGGAGTGACCCACTCTCAGTGCCAACTTCCTACTTGCTTTCCTTTTTGGAGTGTCAGTACAACATCCATTGTTCAATTTGCACAGCTTCATTCTTGCCACAGTCCTGGGACCCTGTGTGCTGGTAGTGACTAATAAAATATTGACAGACCACCATCTCATCCAACCCTGTGCCATACTGTCCTAGAACCAATCTCCAAACTCCAATGGGTGTTCCCATGCCCACTGCCTCCCATGTGTCAGTCCCAAGTTTTCTGACCTTACTGTTTCCTCTGCAATTTTCCCTGCCTCAGTTCTCTCTCCTTATGAGTTGGCTGAGCCTATTTTATATCGTTCATTTGTGTTCCAACATCACCTGCACAACCTGACCTAGTACCCATCCTACCTACCTTACCTAAGGAAGGACATACTTGCCCTAGAGGGAGAGCAATGAAAATTTATTAGACTGGTCCATGGAATGAGATTAGAAGAATGAGAGGTGATCTAATTGAAACAAACGATTCTTAAGGGCTAGCCATTTGGGATCTTTTTTTCCCCCTGGCTGGGGAATTTAGAACACAGCCTCAGAGCAAGGGTTGGCCATTTAGGACTGAATTGAGAAATTAATTTCATTCAGAACTTTGGAATTCTCCAGCTCAGAGAGCTGCGGATGCTCAGTCATTGAGTATATTCAAGTTAGAGGCCAATAGATTTTTGGTACTATAAGAATTAAGGGCTATGGGGATAGTACAGGAAGATGGAGTTGTGGTAGAAGATCTACCATGACCTTGTTGAATGACAGAGAGGCTAAATGACCTACTCCTCACTTCTTATGCTCTTATGTACTATCTTGCTGCAAACAGGTTGTTTAAAAAAAAAACAAATGAGATTAAATTTATGTACTGTGATACAAGAAATCATATAACAGCCAGAGAGAGAGAGAGTTTGTAGTTATATGGGGTGATGCAGAAGAGTGGGTGTGTGAAGTGTGTCAGATAGATTCCCTTCTGCAGGAGTCAGTTGCATCCTACTTCATAGCTGAATGGATAACTGCACCAGGTCCTCGGCACACACCCAGCTCTCACCTTTGGCCCTTTGTAGCTACTTGTGCACAGCAGCAGCTGCACACTGACAGCCTATGTTGGTTTTCAGGCCAAACTGGGTGAGGTTAGCAGGTGTCCACAGAGAGAATGCCTATCTCCAATCAGCCTTCCTCAAGTGCACAAAAAAAGCTACCTTGACGGGTGTAGTCGAGCCCATGGTATTCCCTTATTGGCACTGAAAGCATCGCAGCACAACTGTAAAATTCATTTGCGTGGGCAAAGGTACTGCAGAACATCTGTTGCAGATGACCACATCTCCATTTGTTATGACTTGTCAAGCCATTGGGAACAGATGTGCAAGATTGAGAAAATGAGGCTGGCCAAGCACAATCCTATCTCACTCAGGTGTTACTTGTGTACACAGCATGCAAGAAATGGCCATCTTCAATAACGAAGTGAAATCAACAATGACAGAGGGAACAAGACATAGTGAAAGCTAGAGAAAACGAATGATGAGAGAAAATGAGGAAAAAATAATCAGAAATAAGCACCAAAATTAAATAAGAGCCTGACAGCAAAACAGAGAGAAATTATGTGCAGTAAACCACAGAAAATAACACCCAAAAAAAAAACACCGAGTTAGAAAAGAACAAGAGTTGTAAATGCAAGTTTTTTTAATAAGCTATATAATATATAAATATTCTGTTGCATTAAAAGATGCTTAATTTGCTTATATAATTAATGTGACTGGAGGTAACCTCTTGGGAATTATGTAAACTCATGCTTTACGGAGGGAAAGTCTTGTAATTCCAATCTGAAATCTCTTTCCAATTGGTTAGACAGTTTACTCGTGATGTATGCCCTGGGTAAAAGATTGGTAATTATCATACATAAAGGTCTTTTTGATTAACAAATTATGGTTAAGTAATCCAGTGGTGATAATTTTACTTCGTATGTGAAATAATTAATGCTGGGCCCTGGAAAAAATGCAAGTGTTGTATAGAAAATATTTTTGAACCTAATATTTTTATTTTAATAAATAAGGTGCTGAAAAGACTATAACTGCATTGCCATACCTTCCCTTCTCAGGTTCAAATCCCTGGACTGGAGGACCTGCATATTTTTGTTGCATTTGACCTTGCAAAGCGAAAATCTCAGATACTCCAGCTGCTTAGTGCAACAGCTGGAAAGGACTGCTCAAAGGAATCTGATGAATCAGTGGATGAAGCTTACTTAATTCTCATCAAAGACGACCCTAAGGATAAAGATCAGGAAGATAACTGGAAATTATGGGGAGGCCAGTCTATCAAAGTACTGCCCCAGGTAGAAACTATGGATACACTGAGAAGCATGCAGGTATGTGACTTAATGATTATACATGCATCATTGGTTTGGAAGCTCTTTAAAATGAATTACAGGCCATCACATGTACAATGTGCAACACTATTTATTCCATAACTAGAATATATGAAATGGATCGAAGTGACAGCTTACAATTAGTTAAAACAGTATCAATTTGTATTGTGCCTTTAACATAATATAGAGTTCAAAGATGCTTCATAGGAGTTCTAACCAGCCAGAAAAAGAATAAGGAAGACAAGGTAGAGAATGGTGAGAGCAGAATTCAAGTTTCTGAAATTTACTTAGAATTTATTTAGTTTAGAATGCAGGTTATTATCGTCTAACCTAGATTGCATTTTTAAATCTTATGCTCTTCATAGGCCAATGTAGTTAAATGTAGCGACTTAGAAATTGCTGAAGCAGATTAGAGAGCATTGGACTGTGGAAGCAGTAAGGGTGGGGGATGTATGGGCTTAGTTATGGAAATATGAAGATGGCTGTACTGTAGTGGAACTATACTATGAAGAGTACTGTGGGAGGAAGCAGGGAGTTCTGAGGCAAATTTAGGAATTGGAAGGACTGATGAGGGATTAGGTACCATCAGGGGGGAAGCTAGGTTTTGGCTCGCTGGAAGGTGGAGAGAGGAAGATGGAGGAAATTATTGCATTGTTAGAAAGAGTTAGATGTGAAACTGTCATGTCCCTCCTAATGCTTCTTGCCAATAACTACTTGGCCTTGTGGCTGAAGTTGCAGTAGAGTGGCAGTGGTGGGGATGAGGATGAAATTACATTGTGTTTAATTGCTGTTCAGGATTAAAAGAAAGACTTGCATTCATGTAAAACCTTTGCACAACCACCAGACATCTCAAAGTGCTTTGCAGCCAATTAAGCTTTTTATTTGAAGTGTAGTAACTATTGCAATATAGGGTAGCATGGCAGCCAACTTGTGCACAGCAAGCTCCCACAAACAGCATTGTTGTAGTAAGCAGATGATTTTTTTTTTGTGATGTTGATTGAGGGGCCAGGATACTAGGGATAACTCCACTGCTTTTCATTAAAATAATGTCAATGGGATCTTTTTACATCCATCCCCACCCTCACTCCATTTAATGTCTCATCCGAAAGGCATCACTGGAGTTGTTAGCCTTGATTCTTGTGCTTAATTCCTGGAGTGGGGCTTGATCCCACAACCTCCTGACTTAGTTGAGAGTTCTACCAACTGAACCATGGTCGACACCTGTTTAGTAAGATTGGAGGGGGACAAAACATGCCAACACCTATATTCAGGTCTATGCATCTTGAATAAAAATCAGGCCTGATTAGTATTGCTTAAGAGTGTGTAAAGGGGTGTTAGAAGGCCCTCTGTGCTAAATTGTTTAAACTACTCCTCATTCTTCATAAGTTACCTGGACAATAAAAAAAAAATCATAATTCTGCTTTGTTTACAAAAAAAATGTGACTTCACAAGCTTCTAGACTTTTGTGTCAACAGATGGGACTTACAAAGAACAAGTCCTGATCTACTGTATGAATGGCTAGTCTTGCTGGAAGACATAAGAAACCCCCTGGTATGTGGAATCTCTGATTTGTGGTTGGAGAACTGACATGGTGTTGGTTGGTGCAGTAATATTAGGGAATGGAGCTTCATTGGGTTGTGTTTGTAGGATGCAGTAATAGGGATCAGGGCTTTGGAAGGTGGTATTGGTTCGGTGCAGTAATGTTGGGGAGCAGAACTTAGAGGGACGTTTTTGGTAAGGTGCAGTAATATTAGGGAGTGGGGATTTGAGGGATGGTTTTGGTAGAACTCACTGATATTGGGGAGTGAGGGATGAGAAATTTGAGGGATGAGAGTGGTATTACTGGCTGAGCAGTACTACAGGAGATCAACTTCCCATTACAATAACTGGAAAAGCTAGTCTTTTAAATATTGATACTGTTTTACAATTTGAGCATGAGGGGCCAAGGTTTTAAAATCCTGCTAAACTATATTAAATCCCAAGAAGATATCATATCAAAAAATCTAGTTTAACCTTTACAATATAAAGAATAAGGGAATATTATAGTAATTGTTTAAAAAAATCAATAAATAACATTCCAACATTCACTTTAACAAGTTAATGTTTTTTTTTAAATAAAACCAATAAATGGTCCCAATAATTTGATTATATTGTTTAATCATGCTGGAATAATTTTATCAGATATATTAAATTGCATGTTACATTTGTATCCTGAACTTGAGTGAATTGTCACTGCTTAATCTGCAAACTTAATTTTTTTATATTACTTCACTTTCCTCAGATTAATAATTTATTGTTGGTCGTCATGCAGTCTTCCCATCTTGTGAGTCAACGTAAAACATTTCAACAATCCATAGAAAGTCTAATCTCTCTGCACCGGGAGCAGACATCCAGCCAGCCCGTTATAGCCAAAGCTTTGGAGCAGCTGAAGGTATTTTCTGTCTTGTTCACATTTATTTATATTTATAATTTGTAATTAAGAATAGAAAGTCCCATGTTACAAATTCAATACTGTAGACAATTCAAAGCTGCTCAGTGGAACATGGCTTTTAATGCTATTCTTAAAAGCCTTTATTGTCAACTGTATTGAAAGGAAGAAGTGTTTGTGGCTTTCATCTGATTGTTACTTATTTAAGCTTATTATCTCTATATCATATCCCCATCATTTTGTATTTTATCCTCAATCTTTGTTCAATTGTATTAGGTCAGAACAGAGAATTTCTACACTTAGGCATACTGTTTTGTTACCTTTGGAACTAAGGCTATAAGAAATCTGTTTTGGGGCTTTGGATGCAAAAGGAGGCAGCAACAGTGAGAAGAATGTTGAGCATGTCAAGACCAAGGAAACCTGAATTAGGGCCAGAAGTAAGACATTGAATCACTTAAGCAAAGCCTAGTTGTAGCCCATTCTTTATGACCCTGCAACTTAAACATTCAGAACATTCAAGCACACACATGATCAAAATGTTATGATTATCCTTAAGAATATTGTGACAAAGTTTAAAGCGATATTTTGAAAGTAATTTAATGTTTGATGAAGCTCCACCTGTTTAAAGCAATAATTCATAGGCCCTCTCTGTAGGTAATTGACACTTTTGGATAGCCAGCTGGTCTGGTGATAGAATACCTGTGTTACACATTGGTAGGTTGCAGTTGGAAGACAATATGAATCTGACAAACCAAATATGGTTGCAATGTAATTCTTTTATTGTCCATATCTAGACGCATGTAATGCCATTAAGCAGTAGAGATGCAGAGAAATAAACGCAGTTGTTCTGTTTTTCTCTGGGCAGAAACATATCATAAATGATCATTTTGACCCTGACACACTATAAATTATTAAGGAAAGCACAAGATTTCAATCGGTTACTTTTCACCCACTGTGTCCTTGCTGATTAATTATGGTATGACAATTCTTATTATGAATAAGTCCCTCAGAAATTGAGAGTAGTGATAAAATACCAGATGCCGACTTGTTTACCATTCTGCCCTGTTATCCCACTTACTATCTTGAGACTGCTTTGGCTATCTTCTTTCATTGCAGGGCTATAAGAGTAAAAAGTCGGCACAAATCTCACATCCTGTAACCCACATCCTGCAACTCCGCAGAAGCAAAACTGTACAGTCAATTAAATTGTACCATGCAGTATTAAATCCTGAAGCATTATGGGAATGGACGACACATCATTATTTCAAACTATAGTACAAATCTGCAAGCCATATATAAATAAAAAGAAAGCAAAATCTTTTGTTTTTGAATCATAAGCCTACGTCTATATGTATACTCGACTAGAGTACCTTACATGGGGCAGAATTATCCCCCCATCAAGGGGAAATTCAGGAACTGGCGCGTGGAGGCGTGCCTCCTATCGGCACCCCCAATCGGGGGCACACTGCTGTTTTACGTGGGTGGGCTAATTAAGGCCCGCCCAGCGTGATGTCCGCCAGGAAGCATAATGCGCTCCCTGTTCGGGGGAGGAGGTGGAGGGAATTCCCTGAGTTGAGAGTGCATTCTTTTGCGCATAAGAGGGCACTCATCTCCCTGAGGCTAAGCGCTGCCTCAGGGAGACTGGCACTACATTAAAAAATGTTAAAAATAGAAAAAGAAATTCCCTGACGTCCCCTCATGTGACATGTCCATCACTTCTAGTTACACTTTTTTTAAAAACCTACATGAAACCTCATCCCACCTGTGGATGAGGTTTCATGCTTTCTCTGAAGCCTGCCAGGGCTCCCAGCCTGCCCGCCAACCTTAAGGTTGGATGGGCAAGTCCATTAATTAGGCTAAGTACTTTGTCAATGGCCTCAATAGGCCATTGACAGGTTGGCGGGCGCATAGCTGATCGGCTGAGCCCCCGCCGACCCGAAAATTGACATGAGGCAGGGTGACGTCAGGAGTTCCGCCCTACGTCATCCCGCGTCATTTTATGCATCGGCAAGTGGGCCCTGACCCCTGTTCGATGACTGGGAAATCCTGGCCATGGTTTATTTCCTCCCCCGAAGGTGATTTTCAATCTTGAGTGACCTGAATGAGTAAATATGGAGTGTTCTACATTCATGAATATACCGTAGTGAGCAAGAATTGAAGGGTGTCTGTGCACCGATATATTGGGTGAAACTTTAAACTTCAGTGGGACCACAAAATGGGCTCAATTGGGCACCATATCTAATTTTTATTTAGTGGAAAATCAGTGGGATGTATAAACAAACGAGCGATCAGCTGCTGCCTATTTTAAACCTAGCTGATGTTGAAAGTTTTGCCTACTTTGTCTTGCAGTCGTATTTGAAGAGTTGCTCTTCTGTCCACAAAGTGGATTTCTCAACTTTGAGTGGTCGTAGCGAGAAAGTAGCAGAGGACAAGTCACCTAGGACTTGCAGATTGCTACATGGTGGTATTCATGCACGTCAGCTCTTTACCAACTTGGCTAAAAAATAGTGCTGAGTACAAAATAAAATACTGTGAATGCTGGAAATCTGAAATAAGAACAAAAGATGCTAGAAATACTCAGCTGGCCTGGCAGCATCTATGGAGATAGAAACAGAGTTAATGTTTCAGATCATCAACTTGCTGAGTAATTCCAGAATTTTCTGTTTTTATATATTAGATAATATTGGTGGTGTTTTTAGGAATGTGTGAAGGATTAGAAATGCGATAACTGGGGGAAAAAATCCATGAGAAAAGGATAGCAAACAGAATAAAGATTGGGAAAGTAGACTTGGGGCAGGTACTTGGGCACCAAAGCATGACGGTTTTCACAGCTAAGAGGTTGCTGGAGTGATGGCAGTTTCTACCGCTGTGCTTAAAAATAACTACATTTGTTTCTTTGAGTTTGTCATAATTTTGACTTTCACTTCTAATGTTTTGCTGCTGTTCAAATGGCTTTGTATTGTGAGCCTTGAAGATACAGTGGAAAATACTTCCAAGCATTCAAGAATAACTGTCTTCCTGTAAATCAATTATTTAAAGGCAGTTTTTCCTGATTTTAAGTAAGTGTATCCAATGCATAATTTTGAACATTTCTATAAATGAATCAGGTGCTTCAATTTTGTTACGCGTCCGTTCATTGGAAGTTGTTCTTAAACACTCATTGCAAGAAAATACTGTTAAAAGCTTTTGCAATATTGGCACCAATGCTCCATTTTAATTTATTCTTTCATCAGATGTGAACATCCCATTTGTTGCCCATCCCTAAATGCCCTTGAACTGACTGGCTTGCGAGACCATTTCAGGGGGCAGTTAAGAGTCATCCACTTTGCTGCCTGTCTGGAGTCACATGTAGGCAGAATTTCTTCCGTAAAGGATATTAGTGAACCAGAGGGATTTTTGTGATAATTGATAGTGTAATGGAACCGTTACTGATACTAGCTTTCAATTCCAGATTTATTAATTGAATTCAAATTCCACCAGCTACAGTGGTTGGATTTGAACAGAGGTCCTCAAATCATTAGCCTGGACCTCAGGATTACTGCTCTGAAGGAGAGTCATACAGACTTGAAACGTTAAGTGGGATTTTCCAGCCCCACCTGTCACCGGAATTGTCCGGTCCCGCTGAAAGTTAATGGACATTTGGCTGGGCTGCCGAATCTCCCGCGGCAGGTCCTGCCATGATGGGGCTGGAAAATCCTGGCATTTAACTCTGTTTCTCCCCTTACAGATGCTGCCAGACGTGCTGAGCTTTTGCTGCATTTTCTATTTTTATTTACTCTGGATTACTAGTTCAGTGACATTATCACTATGCCACCGTCTTCCCCCCTCCCCCAATTTTGATGAAATTATATTTGTTAGTTTTATAAAGATCGCAACTCTAAAACCTGGCTCTTTGCTTTGAGGGTGAGGAAAAATTTAGATCTGGGAAAAATTAAATTTCAACTGCTGTTGGGTTGAAAAAGTTAATAGATTATTGGTCTCGATCAATTCAAGAGTATTAATTTCTATGTATTTGTCAGTTCAATTTGTAGAGAGAAGTAATAAACATTAGTAATCCAATAAATATGTTTCTCTAGCACACAGCAGCATCAATAGATTAGAACTGCAGGGTATTTGCTTTGACTGTTGTAATGAGAGACTGTTCCTTCTTTCAAGTTAACACTTCTGTCCAAATCTCAAGGATATTCAAACAAAATACAGACGTCTTAAACTTAATGCATGATAATTGGGCTGTTTCCCTAACGATTTCCAATTTAAATTTCAGCAAGAAGCGTTATTGCTGTGCAATAAGATTAGTAATGCGATTGATAGGATTGACAAGATGTTTAATTCGGAGTTCGAAGCTGAAATGGATGAATCTGAATGTGCAACTTTGCAGCAGTACTACAGGGAAACCATGATTCAAAGCTATAACTTTGGTTTTGAGGTAATACTCCTGATGCACTTCATTTTGTTTTTAATTTAAAAAAAAACAAGCCTATTCTATCAAGATCCCTTTAAAATTAACTAATTGGGTTTTAAGCTAATATTTAAAATCACTTGCTGCTGTTCTGTAGAATGATCGGTAATTTTATATATGAAATCTGATCTAAATTGATTTTTAGAAATGTTTTTGTCATTAATTTTTTAAAAATGCAACTTATTGACTTTTACAATTTAATCAACACTGCTTCCGCTGGTATTGCAGTACCCACTCCCCGTGCCCCCAACTATTGCCATCAATATTGCTTCATGATTACTCGTTGTGGCTTAATTTCGTCAAGAAGTGATAATTGATATTATTTTGGAATACAGCATCTTTGTTTGAAGTTTCACATAGCAACTTCATTGAGTTAGGCAAATTTGAGTTATAGGCAACTTTGGACTTGAACCTTCAAGCTGCTCACCACAAAGTAAGTGGTATGTAGCATGGACTCTTGAGGTTGTTTTCAAAACTTTTTTTTTGTAAGTTGCTGTTCACGTTACTGAAAATGCCCTGTTATTTTTGCTGCTCCTTTTCTTGTCATTATTAAACATTCAATTTAAAACAAGATTGAGATTAGTGAGCATGTAATGCATATAATTTTTTTTGGCTGTCTATTCTGCAGCCTGGAACAATTTTTTTTCAATTTAAGCACTCGCTGTAAAGGTAGAGCACAGGCACCATCTGTTGTCTATCCCCTACCATACCACAATATGAGGATTAATTTACTATCAATTTTTGCCTGAGTTGTGCCACATAAATAACCACTAAAATCTCAGACTCATTTCATGGGGAATCATTGTGACCATCAAAGACAAGCGGCCTATAGGAATGGGCACAGGTTATTCAACTACTTGAGTCTGTTCTGTCATTCAGTTAAGAGCCATACCTCATTATTCATTGGTACCTTTATCGAACAAAAATCTATCAATTTCAGCCTTAAAAATTGCAATCAATCACATTTGTAGCTTTTTGGGGAGCAAGTTTCAGAATTCCATTACCCTTTGTATGAATAAGTGCTTCCTGATTTCACTTCAGAATAGCCTAGTTGTAATTTTAAGATAATGCCCTCTTGTTCTGATTCCCTCTAGTTTCATTGCATCTATCCTGTTAAATTCCTTTATAATTTTAACTTACCAAGATTGGATTGCCCATCAACCTCCTAAACTCTTGAGAATATAAGCCATGCTTATGCAACCTGTCCATTAAAACATAGTACCTTTTGAGTGAATATGCTGCACATCTCTCCCAAAGGCAGTATATGCTTCCTGAGATGTAGTACCCGATACTAAACGTAGTAGTCCAGGTGGGGTCTGACCAAGGCTCTGTAGAACTGAAGCCTCACTCCCTTCCCTTTGTAAACCAGCCCCCTTGAAATAAAGGCCAACATTTCATTGGCCTTTTTGAATAACTTTTGTACCTGTGTAGTAGCTTTTAGTAGTACAAGAACAGACAAATTTCTTTGCTCCTTCCACAGCTCCTAATCTCACCATTAAGAAAGTATTCCAATTCGTTTTCTTAGATCATAAGAAATAGGAGCAGGAGTAGGCCTTTCAACCCCTTGAGCCTGCTCCGCCATTTAATTATATCGTGACTGATCTGATTGCAGCCCCAACTCAATTTCCTGCTGCCACATCCCCCTGCCCCTCTCCCCCAAAAAAAAACCTGTGACTCCCTTGTAGATGAAAAATCTGTCAAACTCAGCCTTGAATGTGTTCAATGACCCAGTCTCCACTTACCTTTGTGGGGAAGAAAATTCCGAAGATTAACAGCCCTCAGAGAAGGAATTCTCCTTGTCACCATTTTAAATGGGATACCCCCTTATTCTGAAACTGCCCTTTAGTTCCCCACAAGGGGAAACATCCTCCCAGCATCTACCCTGTCAAGCCCCCTCAGAATCATGTAGGTTTGGCTTTTCCCCCAGTCTGTTTCACACGGTGTACCTTTCAGATCTCACACAGCCATACCCCACACAGCCTTCCATCCTTCTTTAAATATATTTCCCCTCCTTTGATTTGTATATCCCATTGTTCCCCCATGTCTTTGGAATTTACTTTTCCCATATAAAAATCTTTTATGTTATCACTATGGTCAATGCTTTTGAGGAAAAATCAACATAATCTGTCTTACTTATCTTGTTAGTTGTAAACATCCTACCCACCCTTTGAAAACCAAGCACCTCTCCACCTATCTTAGAATCCAAATTTCATTCGCACCTATCTGCTGACTTTAACGTCTCACTCATTAGCAGTTTAAATGCATTTTTACACCTAACTCTTTTGAATTTCAAGCTTGCGTCTAACCGTTTCTAATTTAATTAAACCAGCTGCACACACAACCCCATACACACAAGCCTACTTTACAATATCCCACAGTAATATTATGAAAAATATGATAGCTTTGTGACACCTCCATCCTTAAGGAAAAATAAACCGTCATAATTTTAAAAGACGGTGTCACGACTCACTGGGAATAGTGCGCTGTTATATCAAGCCCCACTGTTCTCCAAGCCGTGACAAATGTGAAAAGTTTGACCAAACCACCAGATACCCCCAATTCTACCTAACTGTTTAATTTAGGTTATCAGAATATGAGCATCAGGTTTGTAGCTTAATAAGTAAATAACTTTATTGAGCAAATTGCCTTTAACTAGTGGCAAACGAAAAAAATATGAACTTTAACTCTATAACAAACCCTGCCCCTTCTTAAACCCCTATATGCACCCAAACAAGACACACTAAACATGGATTTTAAAGGTGAGATAAAACAGTTCAATAGCACCAATTCCAGAGTACAGGATTTGATGGGTTGATTTTGATCAATGCCTTCCAAATTCCTTTCAGTTCTTGTTGACGACATGAGGTGGTCTTCCAACACTTTCAGTATTTAGTTCACTGGTTGAGCACTTGCCTTTCAATGTCTCTAACAGTGATTTTCCCCTTTACCTTTTGCCAGGGGTTTTCAGAGAGAGCAAGTTATAGAGATATGAGAAGAAGAGCCAGCTAGCTATTATTGTGAATTACAGGAATCTTCCACACACAGGAGAAAGAGGCTTTGGGTCTTGTTCCTTTCAGGCTAGGAGCTATTCAGCTGCACTGCTCGTCACACAAACCCTGGTCACCTGGTCTAGAGCCAATTAAAATTCTGTTGTCAGGCAGCTCCCTTGGTCCAGGACTCCTTTCCGACACCATCCTGTCTTTCGTGACACACTCTGTTCCAGGACTGCAACATTGTGTATATCTCTCATCCTATCCCAGTCGACATGTCTTAAAACCTGCAGCCATTGTAATTCTGATCCACAGTCCAACAGAAAATAAAAAGATAGGTTCCTTACAACTGTTCCTTACAACGGCTTTATTTTGTCAACCCACCTTGCATTACTTACTATACTTAACTATAAACATAAAATTATTACACTACTAGGTACATGCATTAACATGACTATATATATATATATATATATATACATATATATATATATACACACACACACAAATCCTTTGTATCAACAGAGGTCATTTCAGTCCAATGTCCACATTTTAAATGTCCAATTTCCTTTGAACTTTTAAACTCTTGACAACGCATCTGCAATTAGATTTTCTTGTCCAGCCATAATCTGTAAATTAAACGGTTGCAGTAGTAAACTATCACCTGAGCAACCTTGCACTTGGGTCTCAATTTGTCCAGAAATTTTAAAGAATTGTGGCCTGTATAAACAATTATTTCTGATGAATTGCTTGCAACATAAGCCACCAGTCCCAGAGCCTCTTTTACGATGGTTGAATATTTTCCCTGATATACATTCAGCTTCTGTGAAAAATATCCTACCGGCTTCTCAATGCCAGTTTCTTCATCTTACAACACAGCACCAATACCCAAACCACTTGCATCCACCACCAGCTTAAACTGCTTGGCATAATTAGATGCTGCCAAAACTGGTGTATTAGTCAATACAGTTTTTAAACTGTCAGATGCATTCTGACACTCCCATGTCCATTGAGACTGCTTGAACTTTTTTCAGTAGTTCAGTGGAACATGAATGGAGCAACCACACTGCTAAAGTTTGGTACAAACTTCCAGTAAAATCCACTCATGCCCAGAAATTTCAAAACTTCCTGTTCTGTTGTAGGTACTGGGAAATTCATGATGGCTTTTACTTCCACATCTCTTGGAGTCATTTGCAAATTCACTCACCACCAAATTAGCTTATGGTAGTCGATCAGACGGTTCTTTCAGATGTTGTAAATGCTCCTCCTATGTTTGACTGAAACCTGCCAAGTCGTCACTATAAACAGTACAATTGCTCAGTCCTGCAATTACTTTGTTTGTCTATCTTTGAAATGTTACTGGAACAGCAGCTTCGTGAAAAGTGGCTAGAGGCTTTTCCCCAAGCCTGCTTCACACTGTGTATCTTTCAGATCTCTCACAGCCGTACCCCACGGAGTCTACCACCCTTCTTTAAGTATATTTCTCCTCCTTTGATTTGTAAATCCCATTGTTCCCCCATGTCTTTTGAATTTAAGCTTCCCATAATATAAAATCCCTTAATGTTATCATTATGGTCAGCACTTTTGGGGAAAAATCAACTTCATAACCTGCCTCATTTATCTTGTTAGTTGTAAACATCCTTCCAGCCCTTTGAAAACCAAACACTTATTCACCAATCTCAAAATGCAAATTTCATTCACACCTTATCTACTGACTTTACCCTAGCTCACTTATTAGCAGTCCAAATGCCTTTTTACATCTAACTCATTTGATAATTTCTACCTTGCAGTCTACCCGTCTCTCATTTAATCAGCCATGCACACAACCCCACATGCTCACACATAAGCCTACTTTACAATATCCCACAATAATATTATGAACAATGTGATCGTTTTGTGACAACCTGCATATATAAAGGTTTTTAAATTACTTTTGTCTTTTCAGTATCACAAGGAAGTTGTGCGTCTGATGTCTGGAGAATTCAGGCAGAAGATGGGGGACAAATTTATAAGCTTTGCTAGAAAATGGATGACCTATGTGCTTACAAAATGTGAAAGCGGGAGGGGAACAAGACCCAGGTTAGATATATTCTAATAAAAAAAAATGTTTTTCAATTGTCTTCCTCCAGATCAGTAACACCCTTCTAATGTTATGGTCTATTTACAGGTGGGCAACCCAAGGCTTTGATTTTCTTCAGGCAATCGAACCGGGATTTATTTCAGCTCTTCCTGAAGATGACTTTGTGGTAAATTGCCTTTACTTTTTAAAAATAATACGAACAAGGAGCAGGAGTAGGCCATTCGACCCCTGGAACCTGCTCCACAATTTAATAAGATCATGACTGATCTGATAGTAACCTCAAATCTGCATCCCACCTACCCAAATAACCCTTGCTTTCAAAGAATCAATGCATCTCTGCCTTAAAAATATTCAAAGACTCTGCTTCCACCACCTTTTCAGGAAGAGTGTTCCAAAGACTCATCTCCGCTTTAAATGGATGATCCCTTATTTTTAAACGGTGACCCCTAGTTCTAGATTCTCCCAGAAGAGGAAACATCTTCTCTACTACCACCTTGTTAAGACCCCTCAGGCTCTTATATATTTCAATCAAGTCACCTCTTACTCTTCTAAACTCCAGCAGATACTAGTCTGGTAAACCTTCTCTGAACTGCTTCCAACGCATTTACATCCTACCTTAAATAAGGTAACCAGCACTGTACACAGTTCTTCAGATGTGGCCTCCATAAGACATAGGAGCAGAAATTAGGCCATTCGGCCCATCGAGTCCGCTCCGCCATTCAATCATGGCTGATAAGTTTCTCAACCCCATTCTGCTGCCATCTCCCTGTAACCTTCGATCCCCTTACCAATCAAGAACCTATCTATCTCGGTCTTAAATACACTTAATGACCTGGCTTCCACAGCCTTCTGTGGCAATGAATTCCACAGATTCACCACTCTCTAACTCAAGAAGTTTCTCCTCATCTCTGTTCTAAAAGGTCTTCCCTTTACTCTGAGCCTGTGCCCTCAAGTCCTAGTCTCTCCTACTAATGGAAACACCTTCTCCATGTCCACTCTATCCAGGCCTTTCAGTATTCTGTAAGTTTCAATCAGATCCCCCCTCATCCTTCTAAACTCCATCGAGTATTGACCCAGAGTCCTCAAGCGTTCCTCATACGTTAAGCCTTTCATTCCTGGGATCATTCTCATGAACCTCCTCTGGACCCTCTCCAGGACCAGCACATCCTTCCTGAGATTCGGGTCCCAAAATTGCTCACAATATTCTAAATGTGGTCTGACCAGAGCCTTATAAAGTCTCAGCAGCACGTCCCTGCTTTTATATTCTAGTCCTCTCGAAATAAATGCCAACATTGCATTTGCCTTCCTAACTACCGACTCAACTTGCAAGTTAACCTTAAGAGAATCCTGGACTAGGAGTCCCAAGTCCCTTTGCATACCAGATTTCTGAATTCTCTCTCCATTTAGAAAATAGTCTATGCCTCTATTCTTCCTACCAAAGTGCATGACCTCACACTTCCCCACGTTGTATTCCATCTGCCACTTCTTTGCCCATTCTCCTAACCTGTCTAAATCCTTCTGCAGCCTCCCCACCTCCTCAATACTACCTGTCCCTCCACCTATCTTTGTATCATCTGCAAACTTAGCCAGAATGCCCTCAGTTCCTTCATCTAGATCATTAATGTATAAAGTGAAAAGTTGTGGACCCAACACTGACCCTTGCGGAACTCCACTAGTCACCGGCCGCCATCCTGAGAAGGACCCCTTTATCCCCACTCTCTGCCTCCTGCCAGACGGCCAACCTTCTATCCATGCTAGTGCCTTGCCTCTAACACCATGGGCTGTTATCTTACTGAGCAGCCTCCTGTGCGGCACCTTGTCAAAGGCCTCACTAGTGTTCTGTATAATTGAAGCATAACATTCTATTAGCTTTCCTAATTACTTGTTGTACCTGACTAGCCATTTGCGATTCATGCACTAAATGCCCAGATTCTTCTGCATCTCGGAGCTCTGCAATCTCGCACCATTTAGATAATGTGCCTCTCTTTTATTCTTCCTGCCAAAAGGGACCATTTCACATTTTCCCATATTATATTCCATTTGCCAGATCTTTACCCACTCACTTAACCTATCTATATCCTTTTGTAGCCTCCTTATGTCCTCTCCACAAATTACTTTCCTACCTATCTTTGTGTAGTCAGCAGATTTGGCAACCATCTCATCCAAGTCATTTATATAAATTGTAAACAGGTCTCTGCATGATCGCTGTGATACATCATTCATTACCTCTTTCCAACCTGCAAAAGACCCATTTTTGCCTACTCTCTGCTTTCTGTTAGCCAACCAATCTTCTATCCAAGCCAACATGTTACCCTCTATATTATGAGCTTTTATTTTCCACAACAACCTTTGATGTGGCACTTTATCAAATGCCTTCTGGAAATCTAAGTACAGTACATCCGCCGGTTCCCCTTGATCCACAGCATATGTTACTTCCTCAAAGAACTCCAACAAGTTGGTTTAGCATGATTTCCCTTTCACAAAACCATGTTGATCCTGCCTGATCACCTTGAACTTATCCAGGTGCCCTGCTATAGCTTCTTTAATAATAGCTTCTAACATTTACCTTATGATAGATGTTAAGCTAACTGGCCTGTAGTTTCCTGCTTTCTTTGTCCCTCCCCTTTTGAATAATGGAGTTACATTTCCTACTTTCCAGTTTACTGGGATCTTCCCTGAATCTAGGGAATTTTGGAAAACTAAATCCAATGCATCAACTATCTCACAAGCCACTTCTTTTAAGACCCTAGGATAAAGTCCATTAGGACCCGGACACTTGTTAGCCTGCAGCTCCAACAATTTACTCAGTGCCACTACTCTTCTAGCCACACTCACCTTTTGTGGCCTATACTGTGTGTCACCTGGTGATCATGTTTGGATGTCTTGTCAGTAAATCAGGTCGGAATGCTTCAGAAATTGCTACAGAGTTTGTAATTGAGCCATTCTGTGGTCTCTGCTGGCTTCTAAGCTGAACGTTAACTAGATTTTTTGTTCACGTGCTGTTGTCTTAACTATGCAGATCATTTTAGACCACCACTGTCTTTGACCATGATGCAGACCTGTCAGAAAGCAACACATATGCTGTTGTCCCAGCTAATGATTCTTCTCTGCTTTTAATCTCATACAAGCTGTCAGAGGATTGTCTGCTATTCGTGCTAAAGTCGTATGGTGCTGCATTCCAAATGTTTCAAAATGCTTTATACCCTGTGAAGTACATTTGAAGTCTAATTACTGTTGTGATGCAGGAAACATGACAGTCAGTTTATGCAGAGCAAGGTCCCACAAACAGCAATAAGTTAAATAACGAGAATTTTTTTTCCGGTGAAGTTGATTATATATTGGCTTGGGCACTTAGCCGTTCTTAAAATAGTGCTATGGTATCTTTTATGGTGCCTGAAGGGGCAGAGCGGGTCTCACCTGAAACATGGATGATGTACTGCTTCTCTTGAATTAAAATATAAACCATACAACCATGTTTCACATTTATCTTTTATTTTCAAATTGTGAAAGTAGAGAACATATTTCTGATATCCTTCCCTTCAATATGTATTGCTTTAAACAGTTTAATAGATTGAACTGAACTTTATTGGCTTGGACAGTTCACATGCACCAGTAAAATCTCTGTCTGGTGTGATTTCTGTGGTGTACAGTCTGATTTTTACAGAATGTTCATTGGGTTGTAATAGTACTTTTCTATTAATTAGGTGAGTGAGCAGACAGAATTCTCAACTATTGTTCAAACTCTAGTGTTGAAGTGTATCCTTTATTATGTTTTGCAGAGTTTGCAGTCTCTAATAAATGAGTGCATCAGTCATGTGATAGGAAAGCCTCATAGCCCTGTGACAGGTTTGTGTTCAGAGTATTGTATAATTAAAACAGCTGATAACAATTATGTTCTGTGTGCTTTCAGACTAGCATTTTTAGTTCAAAGCAAAATACTGTGGAGGCTAGAAATCTGGAATCTAAACTGTAAATGCTGAAAATACTCAGCAGATCATGCAGCATTTGTGGAGAGAGAAACAAAGTTTCAGATCGATGACCTGTCGTCAAAACATCTGTTAACTTTATTTCTCTCTCCACAGATGCTACCTTGACTGCTGAGTATTTCCAACATTTTCTAATTTTATTAGCATTTTTCTTAAATATTATTGAATATTGTCATCCTATGCCAACAATGCCCATTTCCAACTCTCCGCTCCAAGTCTTCCTTTAAACAATTGTTGATGTGTTCGCAAACTGTCTGGCACATTTGTAGTTTGGGTTAGAATATATTGCAAACCCAGAACCGTCCTGCCAGAGGTCTCATGACATTGCTCCTGATCCCACGCCCTCCTTAGCTGGGTAACCGCACAAACTCAACTGAACTGTATGCAAGCCCAATGTATTGCTTGTTGTTGTGTTGCAATAATGAGTCTTGGCAGTAAGATGGTGCTGATAATATAACTTGCCATTTTTCTTCCTCGTGCGTCAGCAAAGTTACTTTTTGTTTAAATATACCACTACTATTTGGAATTAGCAGTTCTGGTAGTCTATCTGAAAAGATGCCAAACCATTCAAAGCCTTTTTTAAAAAAAAAATTATCCCAAAGAATTTCTGTATCTGTGATCTTGGTTAATTATTTTTATTAATTGTGCTGGAAAACTTTACCATGCTTATTTATATTAAAAATTATAAAATAACATTTGAAAAGTAATATTGAAACAATCTAGTTGATGGTTTTAAGCACCATGTGTTTATTTTGGATTTTTGGTGATAATCATCAAATAAGCTAGTACAAAACAGTTTGAAGTGGGACATATGTTGTAACTAGGTTAAATTTAGAAAAAATTGTAAAGATTATAGAATCATGTAACCGTACAAGTATTTGTCAAATTCCATTTTGAAGGTTACTATTGAATTTGTTTCCGCCACCCTTTTAGGCAGTGCACTCCAGAACATTGCTTGCTGCTTAATTTATAGGCTATTAATTTACATTCATTTTGTATTTTTTTACCATCTATAGTATGCAACATTTGAAAGAACTCACTCTATTTGTTGCCATGGTGCTTGGTACTCAAAATTGTCTCATTAATGCTTATAGAATAAATACTGTTGCGTATTTGTTTTGAAGCTTTTTCATGTTTCCTGAACATTGTCATTAATGATATCACAAATGTTACTTCATTAAACATGTGACCTTGCATTAATTTCAATATGTACCTTCCAGGAGTTAATCGAAATAGCCCTCGCCCTATCAAAGTACCTCGATGCCATAGTGACCCACCAAATCCACATCTCATCATTCCTACACCTGAGGGATTCAGGTATAGTACTCCGTTTGGTTCTCTCCACTTTGGCACAACTTGAAAACAGGGCTGGAAATTTTATTGAGTTAATGTTTCTTATTTACTGTTAAGCCATTCTTTGAATACAATGGCAGAACAAAAAAAATGTATTTCTTCTTACAAAAATCTATTTTAAGTTAATAAAGTTAATCAAGTTAATAAAGTTTCGAAGAGTTCTTAAGTAAATTCTGATTCCAGTGTTCTTGGTTGTATTGGCCTATGGGAAGTGGACTCCTATCAGAGATTCTGAAAATACCTATCGACTGTATTTGGATATTGTCTAAACTCAAACTAAACCAAACAAAATTATCATAGCAGTTTCCTCTACTCTGTGACCAATCTTCATCCCCTTGCAGTCTCTCTAACAAGTTGCCACTTTCCTGCAGTCTACTTGACCAATAGCCATCGTCCTACAGTACCTCTGACCAGTAACTACTATCTTGAAGATTCTCTGGCCAAAAACCATTCTTCTGCAGTCTTTCTGACCAATCATTACTTGCCTGCATGCTCTGTGATGAATAGACATCCTGTTGCTTTCTCTCTGACCAATAGTTATTTTCTGTGACTCCAGTAGTCATACTCTTACAATCTCTGTGACCAGTGGTTATGCTGTTTAGTAAGCAGTAATTTAATTTATTTCATGAAGCTTTTGATTTTTTCCATTAACGGGAAGTGGGCTTCGCTAACAAGGCCAGCATATGTAGCCCATTCCTAATTGCCCTTGAGAAGGTGATGGTGAGTCACCTTGAACTACTGCAGTCCATGCAGTAAAGTTACCCCCATGGTGCCTTTAGATATTGTTCCAGGATATTGACCCAGCAGTGATGAAGGAACAGCGATCTATTTCCAAATCAGTATGTTGTGTGACTTGGAGGGGAAATTGGAAGTGCTCCTGCTACCCTTGTCCTCTTGTTCTTCTAAGTGGTAGAAGTCATGGTTTTAGACAGTCTTGTCAAAGAAGCTTTGGCAAATTTCTACAGTGCATTTTGTAGATGATACCACTTGCAGACATGATGCGCTGGTGGTTGAAGGTGTGAATGTTTGCGGTGGTAATTTGGGTGCCAATTAAATGGTTGCTTTGTCTTAAATAGTGTTGCAGTTCCTAAGTGTTATTGGAGGTGTACTTGTCCAGGCAAATGGGGAGCATTCCATCACATTCCTGACTTGTGCTATCTAACTGCTGACCTCTTGTAGTCACCATGTTGATGTGGCTGGTCCAATTAAGTTTCTGGTCAATAATGATTCCAGGATATTTATGGTGGGGTTTCGACGATGGTGATGCCAATTAATGTCAAGAGTGTGGTGTTTTCTCTTGTTAGTGATGGTCATTACCTGGCACTGATTATCAGCCCAAGCCTGAATGCTGTCCAGGTCTTGCTGCCTGTGCTGAATATTTCATTACCTGAGAAATTACGAACGGAGGTGAACACTGCAATCATCAGTGAGCAGTTCTCACTTCTTAACTTGTGGAGGGAAGGTCAATGATGAAGGAACTGAAGATGGTTGGACCTAGGACACAGCCCTGAGAAATCCCTGCATGAATGTCCTGGGCCTAGGATGATTGGTCTCCAACAAGCACAATCACCATTTGTTGTTCTCGGCACAACCCTGGCCAGTGGCGAATTTTCCCTAATGTCCATTGGCTTCGGTTTTACTGGGACTCCTTGATGCAGCACTTGATCAAATGCTGACTTGATGTCAAGGGTGGCCACTCTAACCTCAGTTTTGGAATTCGACTCTTTTGTCCATGTTTGAATTAAGGCTATAATGAGATCTGGGGTCAAATGGTCTTGGAGGAATCCAAATTAAGCATCATTGAGCAGATAATTGGTTTTTAAGTACTAATCAGTAGCACTGTCAGCAACGCACTTGGCTGATAGAGAATAAACTGATGGGGTGGTAATTGACCAGAACAGATTGGATTTGTCGTTTTTGTGGGCAGGACTTAAATGGGCAATTTCCAACTTTGTCAGGTACATGCCAGTATTATAACTCTTTCGAGTAAATAGTAACTCTTTCGAGTATGCCAGTATTGTAGCTGTACTGGAACAGCTTGACGAGAAGCATGGCTCGTTCTGGACATGTCTTCAGAACCACATCCAGGATGATGTCTGTATTGAATGTACTCTACGCTTTCTTGATATCAAGAAAAGTAAATTGAATTGACTGAAGGCTAGCTTCTGTGATGCTGGGGATCTCAGGAGGAGGCCAAGATGGATCATCCACTCAACATTCCTTGCTGAAGATGGTTGCAAATGTTTCAGCTTTGACTTTTGCGCTCATGTGCTCAGCTCTATCATGATAGAGGATGGGGATTTTCTTGGAGCTGCCACCTCCTGTTAGTTGTTTAATTGTCCACCACCATTCATGACTGGATGTGGCATGACTAGATGTGGCACGACTGCGGAGCTTTGATCTGATTCATTGGTATTGCTTAACTCTATCTCTAGTATGTTGTTTCCATTGTTTAGCATGCATGTAATACTGACTTGTCACCTCATCAGGTTGGCTCGTCATTTGGGCAAATTTGCTGATTTCAATGATTCAAAATTTTCAACATAGATACATACCTTTAAAAAACAAAAACTCAGCAAGAAAGATCCATCCCTGGCTTAAAAAGGGAGTTATGGATAATAAATTAAAAGAAGAGGATTATTTCGTGAGAAAGAATAGTAGCAAGCCTGAAGATTGGGAGTGTTTCAGAAACCAGCAAAGTTGATAAAAGAGAAAAAAATAGAATGAGAGTAAATTAGCTAGAAATATAAAAACAAATTAAGAGCTTTTACAAGTATATAAAAAAAAGAGGCAAGTAGCTACAGGAAACATTGGTTCCTCAGAAGGGATTACAATGGGAGTTGAAGAAATGGCATATGCTGAACAAATATTTGATGTCCGCCTTCACAGTAGAAGAGACAAATTCATACCAGATATAGCGGGTAACCAAGGGGCTAGTAACAGTGAGGAACCCAAGTTAATTAATATCAACAGAGAAATAGTATTAGAGAAAAGCAGACAAATCCCCAGGACCTGTAGCCTACATCCTAGGGTTCTGAACCAGGTAGCGGCAAAGATAGTGGATGCGCTATCTATGATTTTCCAAAATTCCCTAGATTCTAGAACCATCCAGCAGATTGGAAGTTAGCAAATATAACACTGCTAATTATGAAAGTAGAGAGAGAGATAAAGGGAACTACAGGTCAGTTAGCCTGACATCAGTCATAGGGAAAATGCTGGAACCTATTTATTAAGGATGTCTTAACAATGCACTTAGAAAATCATAATATGCTCAGACAGAGTCAACATGGTTTTAGGAAAGGAAAATATTTAACTAATGTATTAGAGTTTTTGAGGATTTAACTAGTCTGGTAGATGAAGGGGAACCAGTAAATGTAGTATACTTGGAATACCGAGAAGCATTCATAAAGATAACACACAAAAGGTTAATACGCAAGATAATAGCTCATAGAGTTGAGCACAGTATATTAGCTTTGATAGAGGACTGGGTAACAGCCAGGAAGCAGAGAGTAATAATAAACAGGGCATTTCAAGTTGGTGAACTGTAACTAGTGGAGTGTCACAATGACCAGCGCTGAGACCAAGAGTAATGTATGCAAAGAGTTGACGTTTCGAGTCCTCATGACCCTTCAACAGAACTGGGTGAATCCAAGGAGAGGGGTGAAATATAACCTGGTTTAAGTGGGGGGGGTCGGTTTTGGGTGGGGGGAGAGAAGTAGAGGGGGGTGGTGTGGTTGTAGGGACAAGCAAGCAGTGATAGGAGCAGATAATCAAAAGATGTCACAGACAAAAGAACACAGGTGTTGAAGTTGGGGATATTATCTAAACAAATGTACTAATTAAGAATGGATGGTAGGGCACTCAAGGTACAGCTCTAGTGGGGGTGGGGGGGGGCATAAAAGATTTAAAAATAATGGAAATAGGTGGGAAAAGAAAAATCTATATAAATTATTGTAAAAAACAAAAGGAAGGGGGAAGAAACAGAAAGGGGTTGGGGATGGAGGAGGGAGGTCAAGATCTAAAGTTGTTGAATTCAATATTCCGTCACATCTGTTCTGATGATGCTACCTTCAAAAACAGTTCCTCTGACACGTCCTCCTTCTTCCTTAACCGAGGTTTTCACCCACGGTCGTTGACAGGGCACTCAACCGTGTCCGGCCCATCTCCCGCGCATACGCCCTCACGCCTTCTCCTCCCTCTCAGAAACATGATAGGGTCCCCCTTGTCCTCACTTATCACCCCACCAGCCTCCGCATTCAATGGATCATCCTCCGCCATTTCCGCCAACTCCAGCATGATGCCACCACCAAACACATCTTCCCTTCACCCCCGCTATCGGCATTCCGTAGGGATCGTTCCCTCCGGGACACCCTGGTCCACTCCTCCATCACCCCTACTCCTCAACCCCCTCCTATGGCACCACCCCATGCCCACGCAAAAGATGGAACACCTGCCCCTTCACTTCCTCTCTCCTCACCGTCCAAGGGCCCAAACACTCCTTTCAAGTGAAGCAGCATTTCACTTGCATTTCCCCCAACTTAGTCTACTGCATTCGTTGCTCCTCTACATTAGAGAGACCAAACGTAAACTGGGCGATCGCTTTGCAGAACACCTGCGGTCTGTCCGCAAGAATGACCCAAACCTCCCTGTCGCTTGCCATTTTAACACTCCATCCTGCTCTCTTGCCCACATGTCTGTCCTTGGCTTGCTGCATTGTTCCAGTGAAGCCCAACGCAAACTGGAGGAACAGCAGCTCATCTTCCGACTAGGCACTTTACAGCCTTCTGGACTGAATATTGAATTCAACAACTTTAGATCTTGACCTCCCTCCTCCATCCCCACCCCCTTTCTGTTTCTTCCCCCTTCCTTTTGTTTTTTCCAATAATTTATATAGATTTTTCTTTTCCCACCTATTTCCATTATTTTTAAATCTTTTATGCTCCCCCCAGCCCACTAGAGCTGTACCTTGAGTGCCCTACCATCCATTCTTAATTAGCACATTCATTTAGATAATATCACCAACTTCAACACCTATGTGTTCTTTTGTCTGTGACATCTTTTGATTATCTGCTCCTATCACTGCTTGCTTGTCCCTACAACCACACCACCCCCCTCCACTTCTCTCCACCCACCCCCTCCCCACACACACACTTAAACCAGCTTATATTTCACCCCTCTCCTTGGATTCACCCAGTTCTGTTAAAGGGTCATGAGGACTCGAAACGTCAACTCTTTTCTTCTCCGCCGATGCTGCCAGACCTGCTGAGTTTTTCCAGGTAATTCTGTTTTTGTTTTGGATTTCCAACATTCGCAGTTTTTTGTTTTTATTAGTAATGTATGCAAGTTTGCTAATGATACAAAGCTAGGTGAGAATGTAACCTATGGCACCCTTCCATCTCATAAGACAATGGTTTGTGCTGTGATGGTCAGCTCTGTGTTAAGCATCGCCTAGTGTGGCGCAGGAACCCCAATCTGGCATGGCAGTGTCTGCTACATTTTCCTGCAGAGGAAGACTGAGAAGGTGCAATGTTTGCTGGCCTCTGTCTTCTCTGGCCCCTCTCTGCCAGCTGAGCATGTTGTTAAAAACAAAAAAACTGCCGATGCTGGAAATGCAAAACAAAAACAGAATTACCTGGAAAAACTCAGCAGGTCTGGCAGCATTGACGGAGAAGAAAAGAGTTGACGTTTCGAGTCCTCATGACCCTTGGACAGAACTTGAGTGAATCCAAGAAAGGGATGAAATATATGCTGGTTTAAGGTGTATGGGGGGAGAGAAGTGGAGGGGGTTGGTGTGGTTGTAGGGACAAACAAGCAGTGATAGAAGCAGATCATCAAAAGATGTCACAGACAACAGAACAAAAGAACACATAGGTGTTAAAGTTGGTGATATATAAACGAATGTGCTAATTACGAATGGATGGTAGGGCACTCAAGGTATAGCTCTAGTCGGGGTGGGGGGAGCATAAAAGATTTAAAAATATTTAAAAATAATGGAAATAGGTGGGAAATAAAAAATCTATATAATTTATTGGAAAAAAACAAAAGGAAGGGGGAAGAAACAGAAAGTGGGTAGGGATGGAGGAGGGAGTTCAAGACCTAAAGTTGTTGAATTCAATATTCAGTCCGGAAGGCTGTAAAGTGCCTAGTCGGAAGATGAGGTGTTGTTCCTCCAGTTTGCGTCGGGCTTCACTGGAACAGTGCAGCAAGCCAAGGACAGACATGTGGGCAAGAGAGCAGGGTGGAGTGTTAAAATGGCAAGCAACAGGGAGGTTTGGGTCATTCTTGCGGACAGACCGCAGGTGTTCTGCAAAGCGGTCGCCCAGTTTACGTTTGGTCTCTCTAATGTAGAGGAGACCACATTGGGAGCAACGAATGCAGTAGACTAAGTTGGGGGAAATGCAAGTGAAATGCTGCTTCACTTGAAAGGAGTGTTTGGGCCCTTGGACGGTGAGGAGAGAGGAAGTGAAGGGGCAGGTGTTCCATCTTTTGCGTGGGCATGGGGTGGTGCCATAGGAGGGGGTTGAGGAGTAGGGGGTGATGGAGGAGTGGACCAGGATGTCCCGGAGGGAACGATCCCTACGGAATGCCGATAGCGGGGGTGAAGGGAAGATGTGTTTGGTGGTGGCATCATGCTGGAGTTGGCGGAAATGGCGGAGGATGATCCATTGAATGTGGAGGCTGGTGGGGTGATAAGTGAGGACAAGGGGGACCCTATCATGTTTCTGGGAGGGAGGAGAAGGCGTGAGGGCGGATGCGCGGGAGATGGGCCGGACACGGTTGAGTGCCCTGTCAACGACCGTGGGTGGAAAACCTCGGTTAAGGAAGAAGGAGGACATGTCAGAGGAACTGTTTTTGAAGGTAGCAACATCGGAACAGATGCGACGGAGGCGAAGGAACTGAGAGAATGGGATGGAGTCCTTACAAGAAGCGGGGTGTGAGGAGCTGTAGTCGAGGTAGCTGTGGGAGTCGGTAGGTTTGTAATGGATATTGGTGGACAGTCTATCACCAGAGATTGAGACAGAGAGGTCAAGGAAGGGAAGGGAAGTGTCAAAGGTGGACCACGTGAAAATGATGGAGGGGTGGAGATTGGAAGCAAAATTAATAAATTTTTCCAAGTCCCGACGAGAGCATGAAGCAGCACCGAAGTAATCATCGATGTACCAGAGAAAGAGTTGTGGAAGGGGGCCGGAGTAGGACTGGAACAAGGAATGTTCCACATACCCCATAAAGAGACAGGCATAGCTGGGGCCCATGTGGGTACCCATAGCCACACCTTTTATTTGGAGGAAGTGAGAGGAGTTGAAGGAGAAATTGTTCAGTGTGAGAACAAGTTCAGCCAGATGGAGGAGAGTAGTGGTGGATGGGGATTGTTCGGGCCTCTGTTCGAGGAAGAAGCTAAGGGCCCTCAGACCATCCTGGTGGGGGATGGAGGTGTAGAGGGATTGGACGTCCTTGGTGAAGAAGAAGCGGTTGGAGCCAGGGAACTGGAAATTGTTGACGTGACGTAAGGTGTCAGAGGAATCACGGATGTAGGTGGGAAGGGACTGGTCAAGGGGAGAGAGAAGGGAGTCAAGATAATGAGAAATGAGTTCTGTGGGGCAGGAGCAAGCTGAGACGATCGGTCTACCGGGACAGTTCTGTTTGTGGATTACTACTTGACTCTTCCAATATCCTTCCAAGCAATTAGCCTCCAAAGGTCACGGCCATCAGTGACTGTCTCCCAGTTGTCAGTGTCGGTCTCCACCATCATCATATCTCGTTTGCTGGTTCCTTGTAGCAGAGCTATGGGCACCCAGGAGATCGTGACCCAGGGAAGGTAAAAACTGTTCGGTTTTAACCCCTGCTGAGCATATGTTGTCTAGGTATCAGTACAGTAGAGGAGTGCACTGAGAACACAGGCTTGATAGCCTTGCAGTTTGGTGTTCTCAGTCAGGTTGCTGTTGTTCCACACACTCTTGCTCAGTTTGGACATAACAGCTGCAGCTTTTCTGATGCGTATGTTGATTTCAGCATCCAAGTGTCAAATTGCTGATGGTTGTTGAGCCTAGAATGTGAAGCAATCAGCAAACTCCAGCATCACATGTCAATGCTGATAGATGGCAATGAGGCAACATCCTGGGCCATGACATTGTCTTCCTGACGTTAATGGTCAAACCAAACTCTTCATAGGCATAAGAGAATATGTCCATTGCCGCTGAAACCGTTCCTTGATGTGGAATGCTAGTGTGACATCGGCAATGTGTAGCAATACTCTAAGGGGTACCTTAGTTTTGGATCTCAGGCACACAAGACAGAAGAGCTTTCTGTCAGTTCTGGTATGTAGGTAGACAACCCCTGTAGATGATCTGAAGACATAAGACAACAATAAAGAGAAGAATATGCTAAAGGTTGTCAATGCTAGAATACAATCCTGTTTGACTCCACTGTGGGTTCCGATGTTGCCCTGTCATAGCTGACCTTACCCACCATGATGTCATGCAAAGAGGAGATCACATTGAGCAACTTCAATGGCAGCCAATTTTCTCCAGTTTAAATAGACCGCCTCTACTCACGTGGTCAGACGCCTTAGTGAGATTGATGAAAATGGTATATAGTGGTCTCCTTTGTTCACAGCATTTCTCTTCAGCTCCTGGATTGAGAAGATCATGTCAATTGTAGATCTTCCAGTTCTGAAATCACCCTGGGATTTAGAGTGGATGTGTTCAGCCAGGATCTGCAGTCTGGCAAGGGCAACCCGGGCAAATATGTTACCCACAATGTGCAGCAGGGACGTGCTGTGATGGTTGTTGCAATCACTGTGGTCTCCCTTGTTTTTGTACAAGGTCACAGTCTTTGCGTTATGCAAATCCTGGGACGGTGCCCCTTCCTCCAGCAGAGACGGAGAAGTTGGTGCAGAGCTGCAGGAATGTCAGCTTCCGGCCCTTGATGAGTTCAGGCGGTATAGCATCAGCAACCAGAGTATTGCCCATGGCAAGTGAGTCAAAAGCTTTGCTAAGCTCTTATACTGTGGGTTTGATATCCAGCTCTGTCATGACAAGTTGGCTGTCTATGGTGTCTAGAGTTTCCATGGTGACAGTGCTCTCCCTAGGGTATAACTCAGGGTAGTGTCCCATCCATCTCTCTAACTGTTTATTGCAGTCACTGACCTTCCCTGCCTTTGCTTTCAGTGAGCCGCTTTCTTTGTTTGTTGCCTTTGTGATCGCATCATACATGCCCCTGGCATTCCCTGTGTTGAAGGATATCTGGGTACTCTGACAAAGTTGTAACCATTAATCATTGGTGCACCACTTAGCAGTCCATTGGACTTCGAGTGCCTCTTAGGGCATTTAGCACCTTCTCTCTCAGATCTGCCTTGTTGTTAATGGTAGTGGATTGCTTAAGTTCAAAGACAGGTTGCATTACTGTGATGTTGTCCTCAGAACAGTCAGCATTTTTCCCCTCTCATTTCACATAAGTTGAGGCTGCCGTATTGTAGATGGTGTCTCGAAGTATGTTTTGTTTCGCCTCTGCACCCTGTTGGAATGCTGGAGGGTGCCTGCAAGAGAGTGCCTGTTCAGTTGAATCAAGGAACTGGTAGTATTTATCTGGGTAGGCACTATGCCTGACATTGATGTAAGGGCAGCATTTCAGCTTCGAATGAAAAAACTTCAAGGATTGCATCCTAACCCTGGTGCACATCAAGAAGTGACCTGTATCACAGTCAGAACTATGGTAGCTGCATGTGTTGAGAGTACTGCTCAGAGAGGCATGTCTGGTGATGATCTAATCCGGCTGGTGCCAATGCCCTGATCTTAGATGTCATCAGGACACCTTGTGGCATGGTTTGTTCTATGTTAGTTACACAGAGCTCATGGTCGCACTAAAGCTCAAATTGTCTCTCTCTGTTCTCATTTGCCATATTCCAAGACAGCAGGGTCATGGTCCACCCCCTCTTGTGTTGAAATCCCCGGTAGGTAAAGATGTTCTGACTTGGAGTTTCTGCTGATGACAGCAAGCTCTTCATAGAACTGGTTTTCCATCTTTGTAGTGGAGCACAGTGTTGTATTATAGATACTCATGAGATTAACAAGCCCTGTTTGAGTTGAGAGGCTGATGGAGAGAGCCCTTTCCAAACCATTTGTGTGGGGTTTTATCATCAAGAGTGATGGGTTCTTTACAGCAAAGCCTACACCTTGCTCACGCATTTCCTCTGAAGTCTTCCCCTGCCAGATGAACATGCAGGAGCATGTAAAATGAACATGAAGAGTGGGAGAGAGGAGGACCCAGAGACAGACACCAGCACCTAAATGAGCTATCCAGTCCAGTCCAATCTGTGCCCCAGAGTAGACCGGCTGTGTTCTGAGAAAAATCAAAGTGTGATGTCACAGGAAAACAGGTAGTTCATTGGTGAGTATTTTTCTCATTTATCTTACAAAACTTGGGTAATTTTAGTCATTTTGAGGTTTTATCAGTAGCAATAAGGTTTACTAATAGTAGTAAAGCTTATTAGATTGGTGGTATTTCCTATTTATCTCAACTAGGGAATTTCAATTGGTATAAATAGAGCATTTATTGAAATAATAAGAATTAACACAAGGAGGACTAGAGAGCTTAATTAAAATTTAATCAGTAAAATAGTTAAACGCAATGAAGATGTCTGTCTGCAGAATGTGGGCGTTTGTGGATGCCTGTATTATCCAAGGCAATAATGTTTGCTGCAAGTCTCTGCAGTTGCAGGAACTTTGACTCAGGGTCATTGAGCTGGAGGCTGAGCTGCAGACACTGCAACACATCAGGAAGGGAGAAAGTTACCTACACACTTTGTTCCAGGAGGCGGTCACTCCTCTTAGGATACATTCATCTGATTTGGTCCATGGTCAGGAACAGGAAACTGTGATAGTGAAGCAGGTAACGGGATTGATTTGGTAGAAGTTGAGAAGCCTCAGGTTTTGCAATTGTCCAACAGGTCTGAGATTCTTGCAGCTTGTATGGACGAAAGTGGGGGCTACAGAGTGGATGAGCAAACCGACCATGGCACTGTGGTGCAGGAAGCTATTCAAGCATGGGCAGTCAACAGGAATGCAGTGGTAGTAGGGGACAATATATTTGGGGGGATGCACACAGTTCTCTGCAGCCGAGAAGGAGAGTCCAGAATGCTGTGTTGCCTGTCCGTTGCCAAGGTTTAGGGCATCTGCTCTGGGATGGAGAGGACCTTGCAGTGGGAGAGTGAGGATCCAGTTGTCGTGGTCCACAAGTTACCAACTACATAGGTAAGACTAGGAAGGAGGTTCTGCTGAGGGAGTATGAGCAGCTAGGGGCTAAATTAAAAAGCAGAACCTCAAATGTAATAATCCCTGGATTATTCCCTGAGCCATGAGAAGACTGGAGTAAAGTAAGTTAAATACATGGCTCTCAGGTTGGTGTGGGAGAAATGGCTTTTGATTCATGGAGCACTAGCACCAGTACTAGGGGAAGTGGGAGCTGTACCTTTGGGATAGTCTTTGCCTGAACCATGCTGGGGCCAGTGTTCTGGCAAGTCATATAACTAGGGCGATAGAGAGGACTTTAAACTAAATAGTGGGAGAGGGGGTGGGTGGGTGAGGGATCAGGTGAGAGAAGATGTGATAAATTAGAGAGAGGACAAAAGGCAAGAGAGCAAGGTAGCAATAAGGGAATTGATAATCTGTGTGTGGCAGGAAGGGACAGAACGTACAAACTTGAGTGCACCAGCAGATGAGACTTGAGGTTGCAAAAATGATTTTAAAAAACAGAATTAACGGTACTTTATCTGAATGCACACAGCATTCGTAACAAAATAGATGAATCGATAGCACAAATGGAAGCAAATGGGTATGATCTAATTGCCGTTACGTAAATATGGCTGCAGGGTGACCAAGGCTGGGAACTGAATGTTTAAGGGTATTCGATATTTAAGAAGAATAGGCAGAAAGGAAAAGGAAGTGGGGTAGCACTATTAATAAAGTATGAGACCAGTACATTAGTGAGAGAGGATCTTTGATCAGAGGATCAAGATGTCAAATCAGTTTATGTGAAGCTAAGAAACAGCAAGGTGGCAGCAAACATTGGTAGGAGTTATTTATAGGCTAACAGCAGTGGTGGTAATGTATGGCACGGTATAAATCAGGAAATTAGAGGTGCATGTAACAAGGGTGATACAGTAATCATGGGGAACCTCATTTTACTTATAGACTGGGTAAACCTAACTAACACTAATGCTGTGGAGACAAATTCCTGGAAAGTATACGAGATGGTTTTCGAGAACAGTGTGTTGAGGAACCAATTAGAGAACAGGCTACTTAATATCTAGTACTTTGCAAAGGGAAAGGGCTAAATCGTAATCTTGTTGTAAAGGAACCTCCAGGAAAGAGTGACCATAATTTACTTTCAAACTTAATATAAAGTCCTATTAATGCGTTGCAATCTGAAACCAGGGTCTGAAATCTAAACAGAGGAAACTATGAGGGGCAAATTGGCTGTGGTACATTGGGAAACTACATTAAAAGGTATGATTGTAATCAGGTAATGGCTGACATTTAAGGAATTAATACAACAAATATACATTCCTTTGAGGTACAAAAACCCAGTAGGAAAGGTGATCCGACCATGGCTAACAGGGAAGTTGAAGATTGTATTAGATCAAAGGAAGAGGCTTATAAAGTTGCCAAAAAAAAATAGTAAGCCTTAGGTTTGGGAGCATTTCAGAATTCAGCAAAGGAGCACCAAGAAGCTGATAAAGAGAAAATAGAATATGAACGTAAACTAGCAAGAAAAATAATAACGGACTGTAAAAGCTTCAATAAGTATGTAAAAAGGAAAAGATAATGTAGCTAGTGAGAATGAGGAACTGAAAGAAATTAGTGTTAGTTAAAAAAAAAGTTCTGGAGGAATTAATCCCTACTGAAAGATGGTAAATCCCCTGAGCCTGATGATTCTCTTCCCAGAGTGTTGAAAGAAGTGGCTGCAGAGATAGTGGATGTGTTGGTGGGCATCTTCCAAAACTCGATAGATTCTGGAACAGTTCCTGCAGATCAGAAGGTATCAAATGTAACACCACTATTGAAGAAAGGAGGGAGCGAGAAAACAGGGAGCTACAGATCTGTTAGCCTGACATCAGTAGTGGAGAAAATGCTAGAATCTATTACAAAGGATGTGATTATGGATTATGAAAGGGAACTCAAGTTTGACAAACCTGTTGGGGTTTTTTGAGGATGTAGCTAGCAGAATAGATAAAGGGGAACCAACGGATCTAGTGTATTTCAGATGGCTTTAAATAAAGCCTCACACAGGAAGTTTGTAAGCAAAATTAGAGCACATAGGATTGAGGATTAGTTAATGGGCAGAAAACAGAGTAGGAGTAAATGGGTCATTCTCAGGTTGGCAGGCTGTAACTAGTGAGGCACTGCATGGATCAGTGCTTGAATTCACAATTTACTTCATTGATTTGGATGTGGGGACCAAATGTAATACTTTCAAGTTTGCTGATGGCACAAAACTACATGGAAATGAGAGTTATGAGGAGGATGCAAAGAGGCTTCAAGGGGATTTAGACAGGCCAGGTGAGTGGGGAGCATAGCAAATGGAATATAATGTGGAAAAATGTGAAATTATCCACTGTGGTAGGAAAAACAGAAATGCAAAGTATTTCTTAAATGGTGAGAAATTGGGAAGTGTTGGTGTTCAAAGGGATCTTGGTGTTCTTGTTCATAAGTCACTGAAAGTTAACATGCAGGTGCAGCAAGCAATTAGGAAGGCAAATTGTGTATTGGCCTTTATTGCAGGTGGATTTGAGTACAGGAGTAAGGAAATCTTGATGCAATTGTATAGAGCTTTGGTGAGACTGCACCTGGAGTATTGTGTACAGTTTGGTCTCCTTAACTGAGGCAGAATATGCTTGCTGTAGAGGGAGTGCAACAAAGGTTCTCCAGATTTATTCCTGGGATGGCAGGATTGTCCTATAAGGAGAGATAACAGAATATAAACCTAGTCTCTTCAGAATTTAGAAGAATGAGAGGTGATCTCATTGAAGCATACCAAATTCTTACAGGACTCAACAGGATAGATACAGGAAGGATGTTTCCCCTGGCTGGGGGGGTGTCTCGAACCAGCGGACACAGCCTTGGAATAAGTGACAACCTGTAGCACATGTTCTCTGTGCCAGTCAAGTCAGGCTTATCTCTTGTAACTGCTGTCTCCCATGTTGGGTTAATGCTCTGCAGTGAAAGTATAGCCTCGTCTATAGGGCACAACCCTGGGCAAAATTTATGGAAACCCTGAGCTGCCCAAACATCAGGGTCTTCTCTCGACCTCCCCAGTTGAGTCCAAGAGAATGCAAAGCACTAGCTTTGGCACTGGCCTGGTTACAGGGGTTGCCTGAAAGATGACATATTTTGGTATCAGCCCGCCTTTGGGCTCCACTGTAGATTTTTTTGCTTCCTTAGCCTTCAACACTCTCGAGGTATCCACCAAGCAGTGGAGTTGTTCACTCATAGCTGGGAGTTTGGTTTGAGTGCCAGGGCATGCCCGCATGCCAGTTGGCCTGCACACTGCAAGTCTGGGGACCAAACCTTCTCCGACTTCCTCTGAAGCTTTAGCCTGGGGTTGTGAGAAACCCAGTTTCTATGTGTTGCCATGAGCTGGCATAGCTGAGGACCTGCCAATGCAGAGGCTGTATACTAACAGGAAGAAACTTACACATTTGGCTCTCTTTTTCACATTGCTGCCAACCAGTGGTGTAGGCTGAAAATGAGAAGCATTTTAGTACACAAAAGTGGAAAGCATGCTAACTCACTTTATCCACACACTAGCCACATCACATCAACATTTGAAGAGGACACAGAGAAGGTGCAAAGAGATGTAGGCAAGTTAAAGTGATTTGGGCAACAAGGTGGCAGATAAGTTATAATGTGAGTAAGTATGAAGCTATTCGCTTTGGTAGTAGAAGTAGAAAAGCAAGATGTTTTTTAAAACATGAATCTTTTAAATGTTGCTCAGAGATGGGTGTATTCACAAAGAAACCCAAAGTTAGCATGCAGATACAGCAAGCCATTAGGAAGGCAAATACCATGTCGGCCTTTCATGTAAGAGGATTGGCGTACAAGGATTAGGAAGTCTTCCTACAATTGTATAGGGCTTTGGTGCATAGTTTTAGACTCCATATCATAGGAAGGTTATATTCACCTTGGAAGCGGTACAGAAACGATTAACTGGATTGGTTTGTAGTATGAGAGGGTTGACCAGTGATGAGAGGCTGAGTAAATTGGGCCTATACACTCTGGAGTTTAGAAGAATGAAAACTGATTTCATTGAAACATATAAAATTCTGAAGGGGTTCCACAGAATAGACATTGAGAGGTTGTTTCAGAAAGCAATTAAGAAGGCAAATGATGTGTTGGCCTATATTACAAGAGGATTTGAGTATAGGAATAAGTCTTAGTGCAATTATATAGAGCTTTGGTGAGACTGCACCTGGAGTGTTGTGTGCAGTTTTGGTGATCTTACCTAAGGAAAGATATATTTGCCATAGAGGGAGTGCAACAAATGTTCACCAAACTAATTCCTGGGATGGAGGAATTGTCCTATGAGGAACGATTAAATAGACTGGCCTTTATTCTCTGGAGTTTAGAAGAATGAGAGGTGATCTCATTCAAACATACAAAATTCTTACACGGCTCGACAGGATGGATGCAGGAAGGATGTATCCGCTGGGTGCAATACCTAGAACCAGGGGACACAGTCTCAGAATAAGGGGCAGGCCATTTAGAACTGAGATGAGGAGGAATTTCTTCACTTAGAGGGTGGTAAATCTTTGAAATGCTCTGCCAGAAAGGACTGTAGAAGCTCAGACAAGACAGCATGGTCAAGACAGAGATCAGTAGATTTCTACATCTTAAAAACATCAAGGGATATGGGGACCTTGCAGCAAAATGGTATTGAAGTTGAAGATCAGCCATGATCTCATTGAATGGCAGAGTGGCAGAGCAGCCTTGAAGGGCTAAACGACCTACTCCTGTTCCTATTTCTTATGTTCTTATGGCTTCCTTGGCTGGGGAATCTAGAACATAAGGACAGTCTCAGAATAAGGGCTCGATCATTTAGGACCAGTATGAATACAAAATTTCTTCACTTAGAGAATTGTGAACCTTTGGAGTTATCTATCCCAGTAGCTTGTGAATGCTACATCATTGAATATATTTAAGGCTGAGATCAATAGTTTTTTGGACTCTCAGGGAATCAAGGGACCTGGCATGCGGCAGGGAAATGGAGTTGAGCCAGAAGATTGACCATGTTCATATTAAGTGGTAGAGCAGGCCTGATGGGCCATGTGGTCTATATCTCCTACTTATGTTTTTAGATTTTTATGAACGAGGGCTGGTTGCCTGGCTTGGTAGTAATGGTAGAGTGAGGAATACATTAGGCCATGAGATTACAGATTGAAATAGAATAGAATCCTGCTGCTGTTGGTCCATAGTGGCCACTTCCTTCCCACTGTATACCATTGTGCTGCCATCTCGAATGGGTCTGCCCTATTAGTGGAACAGAACATATCCAGGCCTGGTGATAGTGTAGTCTGTGATGTTGGCTGAAAGGTGTGATTTTGTGAGTATGACTATCAGGCTGTTGCTTGACTAGTCTATGGGATAACCCTCCCAATTTTGGCACAAGTCCTCAGATGTTGATGAGAAGGATTTTGCAGCGCTGGTTTCATTCTTAGTACTGTTTTTTAAAGCAGATTTGATAAACTTAGTAGCTTGGTAGGCTATTTAAGGCAGCAGTCAAAAGTCAATCACGCCGCATTGGGTCTAGAGTCATATGCCAACCAAGACAAGTAAGGAAGACCAATTTCCTTACCTAAAGCAATTAATGAACCAAATGGGTTTTTATGACAATTGGGTAGTCATTACTGATACTAGCTTTTTAAGTTGCAGATTTATTTAATTAATTAATTGAATTAAAATTCCCCAGCTGCCGTGGTGAGATTTGAACTCAATGTCTCCGGATTTTAGTCCAGACCCCTGGATTACTAGTCCAGTAACATAACCACTATGCTACCGTACCCTTTTTGTCTATGACTCTTTGGCTTTGCTATCTGCTCTCAGCACTTATAATGGTAAGTGTCACTTGTACTGCATGTTGTTAGTATGTGCATGAGATCATTGTTACATGACTCTGTAGAATCGAAACCAAATTCTAAACTTTATTCTAAATCACGAACTAACCAGTTCATTTTGCTGCATTTGATAACCAACTGGTAGATGTTTGTTGCCAACAGTATATTAACTTCTGGTTTCTAATGGTGGTCTGTAATGATGGTCAGAATGTTACCTTAAAAGTTCCACCTTACCCAAGTTAAGGATATTTCCGCTTGGTTCACCAGTTAATATTTCTGTGTAACTTAGTTACTTTTCAGTTCCTGATAAGACCAGTTAATAACTTGGGGAAAAAGAAACACTTAATCCTTAGCCCCCTCTGTAGGATTATAGCATTCTTCAACTGCACTTTATTAGGATCTTTTCCTGTTTGCTCTGCAAAAACCTAGCAACCTGTAGCAGAACTGAGAAATAAAAACATACTATACACTAGCTAAAAGCATTATTTGACATTAGCAATAGTGGTGAAACTCCATTTGTAATGTTGCAGAACAACTTTAAGGCAATTATAGTTATTTTTACGATTGTGGTATGTTCAGTGCACAAATTAGAACACATGGTCAGTTTGCCAATCTTTGTTCAATTAATTCTGAGCTTTCCTTTAGCATCAAACCACAAATATGAACTCTGTAAAAATAAAACTACACGCAATCAGCATTTATTTTTCTTTGTATGAATTGTCAGCTACATTTGTATGTTCTTGAATTATTTTCTACTCTGTTTATCACAGCCCAAGGAGTCTTGGCTCTGAAGTACGGAATCAATGCATCGCTGCTATTCGCTCAGCCCCTATAGTTGGTGGTGACCTCAATCACACCAAGCCTGCAAGCACTGCTAATGAACTAAGGTAGTTTCATTGACAGCATGAATAGATGCCATTTGTGGTACTATATATCCTCCTTTTTCATATATCAGTTGAAAGCAATGTTTAATCCTAATGTTCCTGCGATTAAAAGGGCATTTGGAGTAAAATATAGTTGAATCAATTAAGTTGCTTAATTCAAATTTCTGATACCTCAATTTCCTTTTAGCACTAGAATCTCATATTGCAGATAAAGCAGCCTCATGCTAATTGTTAATTACATTGCTTAACTCAGATTATTAAATAATTCCATTTTCTTTCAGCCCAGTGATTGGATTTTGAGTAAGCATAAGAATTACTATTTCTTAATATTAGAAGTAGGCTATTCGGTCCTTCAAACCACCTTGCCGTTGAATAAGATCATAACTGATTTTCTATCTCAAATCCGCCTACTTACACTATCCTCATAATCCTTGGTTACCTCAATGTCACAATATATCACTCTCTGTCTTGTGTAGGCGATGCCCTTTTATATCACCTTGTGTCAGACGCTTGAAACCATAGGATTAAGGAGGAAATATACTGGGAGAACCTATTATTTTAAACAGGAAGAAACTAATAGTGTTTGATTTTTTTTCATTCTTTCATGGGATGTGAGCATTGCTAGCAAGGTCAGCATTTGTTGTCCCTAATTGCCCTTGAAAATGTGGTGGTGAGCTGCCTTCATGAACAGCTACAGTCCAGTGCTGTTAGGAAGGGAGTTCCACGATGCTGACCCAGCAGCAGTGAAGGAATGGCAATATAGTTCCAAGTCAGGAAAGTGAGTTTCTTGGAAGGGAACTTTCAGGTGGTGGTGTTACTGTCTGCTGCCATTGTCCTTCCATGTGGTAGAGGTTACGGGTTTGGAAGGTGCTATCGAAGGTGCCTTGATGAGTTGCTGCAGTGCATTTTGTATATAGAACACACTGCTGCCACTGTGTACCAGCACTGCGGTAGGCACAGAGTGTTTTTACATTTAAACAGCAGTGAATTTCCCAATACACATGGAGGAAATGCATAATAGATAGTAAATGGAAACACAACTAAATGCGGTTTCCCATATTGAAATTTTTTATGCTGGTCTTTTGTTTTAATTGTGTTGTTAAGAGTACAGATCACTGGGTGACCCTTCATAAAAATGGAAAGTTGTTACACTCAATGTAACTGTATTGAAACAAGAATAATGCATTGATGAGCCAGATTTTCACCAGAAGCTGTATTGGTCAGTTATTCAGAATAATTTGTGTCGCAAACTGAGTCCTTGTAAGTCCCTTTCAGTCACTCATCAGTAGCACCTGAAAGTGTGCCTGTCTTTGGGTTGTTTGCTATCAATGGTTGAGCAACTGGAAGTTCACTTCATGGACCTGCGATCTTGGATTAGCATGCCTGCAGAGGCTGATAATGTACCCCATCTTGCTGTAACATTACAGCAGCAGGCATCAGAGACCCCTTTATCTGCCATTTGGTGTCTCATTTGATTAAAGGAGTAGAATTAATATGGTTAGTGACAAGAAATCTGAAATGATTCTCTCCTGCTGTGCTCCTTGAAGTGCACAGGAAAGTGGTTTGTTTATATTTTAAAGGTATTCATATGATACAGTGCCAAGTGCATTACCAGTAAATGTTTGAACTGTGTTGAAGTGCAGATACTACTGTAATCTTGTTTCTTTTGAAATAGGGGTTCGAGTGTCCCTGAAAATGACCGCTTAGCATCCATAGCAGCTGAGCTACAGTTCAAGTCACTGAGCCGACACTCCAGTCCCACTGAAGATCGCGAGGGTGAGGAAGTGAATATTGAATATAGTGCACTTAAGGCGTGGTGTTTTATAACACAGCCATACTGAACCCTGCCCTGGCCCTGATCCATGAGATCTACCTCCTCCTCTTGCCAACCTACTTGTGTCGAACAGCTGACCACCCAACTTCCATTCCTCGCCCCCATGAGAGCAGATATTGTTGACAGTTTCCTCTCCAAACATATTATCCCTCTCTCCTTCAAATCTGATGCCTTCAGCTCCTCTAATAAACAAGCCTGGACCCTGTCCACACACACACACACACACACACACACCACCACCAACAACTCCCCACCCCTGCAAATTACCACCTCTATTTCCAGCCTCCCATTTTTTTCCTTGAAATGTACTGTCACCTGCCAAATCACATTCATCTTTTCCTGCAGCCTCCATGTTTGAACCCCTCCAGCCAAGTCTCTGCCCCACTACAGCACTGCAACAGATCTTAAAATGACATCCTACATGACTGTGCCCGAAATCACAGCATCGGGTTCCACATGTCGCCAGACGACAGCCATTTCTCCCTCCCCACTATCTCTCTCAATCCCTTTTTTGTCTCTGAATTACAATGTTAACAGTGCTGTAAAATGTAAGTTATTAATATTCCTCTCCATTTCTTGGTGCCACATGTTAGTAATGTAATGTCAGAAGCTGAACCGTTTAACTGTCCTATAACTGAACAGATTTTGGAAGTTTGGCTGAAACCACTACGATCTGTGCTATTTTTGTGCTTTGTCTTCACAGTAACATAAACAAATTCATACCAGAAGTAGCAGATAAATAAGAGGCTAATAAGAATGAAGAACTTAATTAACATCAGCAGAAGAAAACATATTGGAGAAATTTAGGGAACAAAAAACCAACAAGTCTCCAGCACCTGATGACCTAGACCCACGGTTCTGAAAGCAACTCAGAGATAGTGGGTGTAATGGTTATGATTTTCCAAAATTCCCCAGATTCTAGAATGTTCCCAGTAGATTGGTTAGCAAATGTAACACCGCTATTCAAGAAAGGAGAGAGAGAGAAAAGCGGGAACTGCCCTGACATCAGTCACTGGGAAAAGGCTGAAATCTGTTATTAAGGAAGCCTTAGAAAGCATAGCACGATCAGACAAAATCAACATGGTTTTACAAAAGGAAGACTGTATTTGACAAATTAAGAAGATGTAACTAGTGGGGTAGGTAATGAGGAGCCAGTACATGTTTTCTTGGCTTTCCAAAAGGCATTTGATAAGGTGCCATGCAAAAGGTTAATATGCAAGATAAGGGCTCATGGGTTTGGTAGTAATATATGCAATTGGATGGAAGATTGGTTAAAGAACAGGAAGCAGAAAGTAGAGATACACAGGGCATTTTCAAATTTGTAGGCTGTAACTAGTGGAATGCGGCAAGGTTCAATATTGGGTCATGAGCTATTTACAAACTATATTAATGATTTAGACAAAGAAACTGAGAGCATTATTTCTAAGTTTGCTGACAATACAAAGTTAGATGACAATATAAGCTGTGAGGAGGACCCAAAAAGGCTGCAAAGAGGTATGGACAAATTAAGTGAGCAAGCGGCAAGGTGGCAGATGGAGTACAATGTGGAGAAGTGTATAGTTATTCACTTTGATAGTACAGATATAAAAACAGAATATTTTTTAAAAGGTGTGAAACTTTTAAATGTTGAAGCTCTGAGAGACTTGGGTGTACACATACAAGGAGCACAAGGTTAGCATTCAGATACAAGCCATTAGGAAGGCAAAGACATGTTGGCCTTCATTGCAAGGGGATTGAAGTATAATAATAGGAAAGCCTTACGACAGTTATAAATGTCTGTGGTGAGACTGCATCTGGAGGAATGTGCACTGTTTTGGCCTTCATATTTGAAGAATAATAAACTTACATTGGAGGCAGTACAGCAAAGGTTCACTCGATTGTTCCCTGGGATAGAGGAAAATCCTGTGATGAGAAACCAAGTAAATTGAACCTATACTCTCCAGAAAAATGAGGTGAGCTCATTGAAACGTACAAGATTCTGAAGGAGCTTGACAGGGTAGACAATGAAAGGTTGTTTCCCCTGGCTGGAAAATCTAGAACACTGGAGCACAGTCTCAGGACAAGGATTTGATCATTTAGGACTGAGATGAGAAGTTTCTTCGTTCAGAGGATTGCTAATTTTGGAATTGTCTCACCCAGGGGATTATGGATGCTCCATTGTTGGGTATATTTAAGACTGAAATCAATAGATTTTTGATTGTTTCAGGAAATCACTGGATATGGACAGGAAAGTGGAGTCGAGATAGATCAGCCATGATTGTATTGAATGGCGGACCAGGCTCAAGGGGCAGTATGGTCTACTCCTGCTGCTATTTGTTATGTTCTTATGCTTGGTATATTCCCACCATTAGTCACTTTGTAATTGTAGAATTCATGACTGTTTTAATTCATTCTCTTCCCCAGAACCTATATATCCTAAGGGAGATCCAAGTCTTAGTGCAAGAAGAAGCTGGGAGTTGCGATCTCTGTTGAGTCAGTCAAAAGGTAACAGCATCATTCTAAGAATATGCACTTGATGACATTTGATGGTTGTTCTGTAAAATAAGAGAGTTTTGACATTCTAATCTCTTGTAGTTTTACTTGCTGCCTTGGTTTCATTAAAATAACATGCCTTGAGTTTTTTAAGAGTGAAATACATGGTTATATCACACCTACACATTTTCCTAAGATAACTAATTTGAAGTAACTTGTTAAAAAAATTATACAGAGCTCTGCTCATTCATATTTAATAATATATATTTTGATGATCCAGGCACCCATGGAATACATAAAATTAATTCTGTGAAGAGTTATAATGGGAGACGTGGTATGAGATGTTTTGCTGCACAATTTTTTTCTGGCAGTCTTATTAATTTCAATCAGGTCTTTGAAGTTAATTTTGATAGGGGAGCAATGGTTTGTATATTGTGCATCTGTGGTGAGAGATTGGGAGTATTAATCACTCAGATCAAAGTACAGGTTAGATCTGTGCTACACTCCTTTACCCTGCACCAAAATGTACTGTGAACACCTAATGATGACTGGTCTACTACCTTGTTTACTGAAATGTAGTTGTGGCTCCCATGACCCAGCCTGCAGTTCCAAGTTCCACGTGCTTTATTCAGTATCTGTAGCCTTGGGTTATTTACTGATTTAAAGAGGTGTACGCATTCATGTCCTTCAGCAAGAGATATGAACCTGTGCTTGTAAGTGTGTCCTCAGGAGCCAACAGTCTACATTTAACACTGTCTGCGGTAAGTGATCTCTGTATTCCAGCTTTAAATTCTTCATGGAGCCTTGACTTAACCAATTAACATGCACAAATCTCCAAGGCAAAATGGCCTTGCGCATCAGCACAAAATTAGACCGACTGATGTGAGAAATGAGGGGTGTGGGAGTAAAGCTCACACTGATGAGATGAGGGTAGGGTGTTTACTTAAAGTTTATTAGGATCGGGCAGAGGGAGCTTTATTTAGAACCTGGCTCACACCCTTCCTGACCTGAGACTGCTTTAATTCTCTATGTTCTTTACTCTGATATCTCACCTTGAATGTAAAATAATTACAAGAACTTGGAAACAGGAAAAAAGATGAAGGAAAGGAGAGAATGTATTATTGGCCCTGCCGTAGCCGGGCTATTCTGCATGTCAGTAATATTGTTGTACTAGCCAAATATTTGAGAGATGTAATGTAGTTTATATTTTTTAAAAATTTGTTCCCAGTTTTAGAAAAATATCCACCTGACTTTAAGGCCATTATTTCATGTAATTTTTTTCCATTTGTGAATGAAGGAATCAGAAATGACTTCTCCAAATTTGCAGGTTAACTACTAGTAACACAATGCTTGAAGAAGGCTCGAAGCAATGTACAAGAGATTACACTTAAGCTTTTTGAAGGAACAATTACCACTTTTAGAATGAGTTTGCATTTGCTACAGATTTGTTATAATAGTAAATGTACTGTTCTTAATGTTATGAAGCTTTTTTGGCCATTTGTTCCCCACCCCTTGCCATGCAGTCAACCGGGTGACCCTGCAACCCCTAGTGAAGTAGGCTGTCAACTGTAGAGAACATTGTAGCCAAGCCCTATCCTGCTGTAACCCAATGTTTGTGCTTTCCAGGAATCAGTCTGTAATGACGAGTGGAACATTCCAAGCTTTTCCTTCTCTCTTCTCTTTCCAAGACCCTAACTTCCTCAGGAGTGCTGTGGCCAATTGTATCTGGCTTGTTGCAGTGACTGAAATCAGCTGATTTGGTGTAGACTCTGTCCTCAGAACTCCAAGAAAAGTCTTGCATCATTAGTTCATTTATTGACTGACTATAAAAAAAAACCTGCATCAGTAAATAGGAGCTGTTGATTACTCTAATAATAACTGCATTTAGTGTTCTATGGCATCGATAGATTAATGCGTAACAAGTGTGTAAATAATTTAAACTGAAGTTATTTCTTTAAATATTGCATTATGATACTAACCATGATAAATAGTAATTTTTTTTTTGTTCACTGATAAAATGCAATAACATAAATCTCCTCAAAATATGTCATCATACGGTGCATGTGATTGATGCATTGCTATAGAAGCTCCACACACAGTATCAACTCATCATTTTCTTAGTGAAAATATTGTCTTGTGAAGCAAAAGTTTCGAGGGTCTTTTATATATGAAGCTTTCGCTCGCCTGGAGTTTAGGTTTTTATTTTTCCCAGTGACTGTTTCTTGTAACCCAACTGATCTCACTTGCCATTGTCTTACCAAGTATGCACTGGTGCTTAATGATACACAATTGCACTACAGCTTGATTCTGCACTTTGTACCTCACTGTGTTTCAGTATAGTGAAATCTAATTGTGAATGTAGTTCCTCAATTACAACAAAATATAACCCTCTGAACGTGCTGACACCCCAGTTGACATACCTGTAAATTGCTACTGAACTACCATTAGCACAGCTTATCAATAAGATTATATTTTGTTATAACATCTAATAACCCGTGTTAGTGCTCTGAAACCAGTGCTTAAATCAGTTTCAATTGTATTTATACCAGACAACCATTGGTAAAATAATAGCGATTTAAAAGGCAGACAAGTGAAAAGCTCTGACTGTTTTTTCCTATTGTCAATTTTTCTCCATTCTGCCTTCTCCATATGACATTTGGTTGTGTGCTGGGGTATGGTTTTATGTGCGCAAGACGCCACACAATACCTCAGCCAAGTCACCATGTCCCTTGGGCGACTTTTGATGATAAATGTCAGCTGGTTGCTAGAAAGCAGTTAAACCACAATCAATCTTGCCTTCAGCCCATTATGCCCACATACAGAAGTCACTGTATGTTGATCAGGAGCGGTAATTTGATAGACTCCACCAATATTCATTACAAGCCTACTGACTCCCACAGCTACCTTGACTACAGCCCCACATACCCCACTTCCTGTAAGGATCTCATCTCATTCTCTCAGTTCCTTCGCCTCCATAGCATCTGTTCTGATGATGCCACTTTCAAAAACAGTTTCCCTGACGTCTTCCTTCTTCCTTAACCACGGTGGTTGACAGGGCCCTCAACCGTGTCCGGCACATTTCCTACACATCTGCCCTCACACCTTCCTCTCCCTCCCAGAACCATGGTAGGGTCCCCCTTGTCCTCACTTATTATCCCACCAGCCTCCGCATTCAAAGGATCATCCTCTGCCAACTCCAGCATGATGCCACCACCAAACACATCTTCCCTTCACCCACACCGGCGGCATTCTGCAGGGTTCATTGCCTCCGGGACACCCTGGTCCACTCCTCCATCACCCCCTACACCTCAACCCCCTCCCCCTCCCACTGCACCTCAACCACCTCCCCCTCTCACTGCACCTTCCCATGCAACCGCAGAAGGTGTAACACCTGCCCCTTTACTTCCCACGTCCTCACCACCCAAGGGCCTAAACACTCCTTTCAAGTGAAGCAGCATTTCGCTTGCACTTCCCTCAATTTAGCCTACTGCATTCGCTGCTCCCAATACGGTTTCCTCTACATAGGAGAGACCAAACGCAGACTGGGTGACCGCTTTGTGGAACACCTTCAGTCTGTCCACAAGCAAGACCCAGACCTCTCTGTCGCTTGCCATTTCAACACTCCACCCTGCTTTCATGCCCACATGTCCGTCCTTGGCCTGCTGCAGTGTTCCAGTGAAGCTCAACGCAAACTGGAGGAACAGCACCTCATCTTCTGACTAGGCACTTTACAGCCTGCCGGACTGAATATTGAGTTCAACAACTTTAGATCATGAACTCTCTCCCCCATCCCCACCCCCTTTCCGATCCCCCTTTTTCCATTAATTTATATACATTTTTCTTTTCCCACCTATTTCCATTATTTTTAGATGTATTTCCATCCATTGTTTTATCTCTACCTTTTAGCCTATTTCGATCCCTTCCCCCCACCCCACCCCCACTAGGGCTATCTGTACCTTGCTCGTCCTGCTTTCTACCCTTAATGTCACCATTAGCACATATCTTAGCTAATATCACCACCGTCAACACCTCTTTGTCCTTTTGTCTATGACATCTTTTGGCAATCTCCACCTATCCCTGGCCCTCTATCCAGCTCTACCTGTCCCACCCCCCCCTCAAAGCAGCTTATATTTCACCTGTTCTCTATTTTTCCTTAGTTTTGATGAAGAGTCATTTGGACTCGAAACTGTGTTCCTCTCCGCAGATGCTGTCAGACCTGCTGAGTTTTTCCAGGTATTTTTGTTTTTGTTTTGGATTTCCAGCATCCACAGTTCTTTGCTTTTATTATAGCCATAATTTGCTTGTTTTTTTCTCTTCGTTAAACTAGGACTGTAAGCTAGTTGTACTTCTCTAGCTGAGTTCAACTAGGCATTGAATGTAGGAGTGTTTTGATCCACTAGATATTGAACGTAGGAATGTTTTCATCCTTAGTGAGTCAGGTACATACTGGATAAATTTGCTGTACCATCTGGGAAGGCTAATTTTTACCTTTGTATTGAAACTTATAGCGAGCTCAGATATGTTCTTGAGTTTTTCCTGACAAGTGCACTTATGCTTTGGTTAGTAGTACAAAATTTATCACCTTCCTAGCAGATTTTATTTTTATTTCTTAATTTTCTCCTCTGCTCCCTTCCTCTCATCTGGATGGTCAACAGTCAAGCAAAGGTCCGCAAGGTTTAGGGCCCTCTATTAGGTTGCCTAAGGGCTTGATCTATTGCGGATTGTTTGACTATGTGGTCACCTGTATTTGATACCAGCACAAGTTGCTGATTAGTGTTCGGGAGCAGCATCCTTGTCCGGTTTCCCTTCTGAAGCCAATGCAGAAAGGTCATTGGTCCCTAGCTGAGTTTGATTTAACTTGGCACACACTGAAGATTAAAACAAGAACATTCCTGTTCTGGCCGGCTCATTACCAAATTATGTAGTGGATTTCTCCACTCAGCCTTGATACCTCTATCTCTGATTTGCATCCATCTCTGTTTTATCTTTGCTCCTTCCTTTCATAAAGCAGATAATGACAATTAGTCTGAATGAACAGCTGACAAACATCAGAGAAAGCACAATTTCTATAAAATAAATTTGAACCTGTGAAACACAGCAGCAAATTGCAAAATAATTGAATCATTCTATTTATAGAATGTCATCTAATCCACAGGTACCTAATGCAGGCACTTTGTGCTGTGGGGGAAGGAGAATCAGGAAATCTCTCTAATTACTGTAGGTCGTCGTTTGTTTGATACATGTTACAAATTGAACGTGTGTTTAATTTCCTAGATATAGCTGCCAAGCAGAGTCGAATTGATGCTGTCCGAAAGTCAATTAAATCCTTTGAGGAGCAACAGAATCAGCAGATGAAGCAAAAGAATATCATTGGCCAAGTCTGTGATATTCCTAAATCTTATGATAATGTCATGCAAGTTGGATTAAGAAAAGTGACATTTAAATGGCAGAGGGGAAATAAAATAGGTAATTTCTGAATTTTGGATGTAAAAATGAGCATTCAGTTTACGCAGCTGTCTTGCAGAAGTTTGAAAATGTTCATTTAAAAATGAATCGGTATGCTCCTCATTTCTGCTAGGATCCAGACTCGCAGCAGGATACTGACTCTCAGGTGGTGGTAACCTTTGTGCCTTTCCCCAAATATGAGCAGGAGAGTTCTCCATGGAGGCTATTGCAGCTGAGCCTGATAAAGAAAGACTTGTATTAATACAGTGTTTTTCACAACCACCAGCTGTGCCAAAGTACTTTTTACAGTCAACAAAGCACTTTGAGTGTTCTGTCTGTTGTAATGTAGGAAATGCGGCAATCAGTTTGCACACAGCAAGCTCCCACAAAAAGCAATGTTTTACAGGCCAGATAATCTGTTTCAGTGACGTTGCTTAATGGATAAATATTGGCCAGAACACGAGGGATAATAACTCTGCTCTTTTTCCAAATAGTGGCATTGGATCTTTAACATCCAGCTTAGGACAGATTAGACCTTGGTTTAACTCTTCATCCGATAGACAGCACTTCCAACAGTGCAAAACTCCCTCAGCACTGCTCTGGAGTAGCAGCCTTGTATTTTTTTTGTACTCAATTCCTAGAGTGGGGAATTAAACCCACAACCTTCTGACCCTGAGGGGAGGGTGATGTCAGTTAAGCCTGACACATGACATAAGATTCTTGGCCTGGCCTCATCGTGAGGTCCACACATGCACTGCCATTTTAAGCAAGGGGCATGGGGCGTTGAACAGTGATCAGCAGTGCAAACCCAGCCCACCAATTGCTACAGTCTTACAGTTGTCTCAGCTTTGATCAGCTAACTTCACACATGTTTCATGGCTCAATCAAAGAGCCTCCTGTGTCAGCATAACCACAACAATTTAAAAAGTGTTTTTATTTTTGTAACCAATCACTTGGTGCATGACAAAAGATTTTCACTCAAAAGCTGCTGGGGCGCATTTTAGGAAAGTGAATGAACTTAATATCTTGACTTTGTATAGAAGAATAGGGATCAGTAGTGGAGAAAAACAAACTGTAGAATTAACGAAAATCTGTGAATGGCAGAAATCTGAAGTGGCGATAGAAATGCTCAAAGTGCCAAGTTTGCTGATCAGCATCTGAAAGAGAAATGTTTTGGCTGGGATCCTCCATCACAATTTGCCAGACTGTTGACTTGTATTTACTCTTTTCACACACTGTGCACTTCCACCCTTCTCTGTTTCTATTTACGAAAGATAACTGGTTGGTTTTCGTTTTTGCCTACTAAATTACTTATGGTAAAATGACCTATATTCACCAGTACAGCACTCAAAGCAAAAGTTCAAATTCAACCTGTTGTATAACCATCTAATCTGTGGTTTTCTATTATTCAGTTTTGTGCGAGCATTTTAATAAAGGTAGTCAAAATTACCATTTGATGCCTGATGTATCATGAACTTAGACAAAAAATTACAGTGTCCATTGTTTACCCAAAGTGGTCAACGTGCAAGTACTGGTGCGATAGTGATTTACAAAATGTAAAACGAATGCCCACTAAACCTGTTACACTTGATGTGCATCAAACTGCTAGATTTTAAAAGTGCTGTTACTTTTCAAGAAATATACAAGCCTCATTTGTACTTGGCAATAAAATCTGAGCTAAAAATGCAACTTGCAACTTGTTGGCTTGACTGTCATTATAACCCCAGTATATCTATCTTAAATACTGAATAAAGAGAGCAACTTTTTACTTGTGGCTTGAAAGGACAAAGCATTTGATGAGCAAAGAATTAGACTAGCATAAATTTCATAACTTAGATTAGGTGTTCTTTGTAAGTATTTTCTGATCGTGCATTGCTTCAGCCAGTAGTTGGTCACATCTATTTAAATAAGCTATTCACTTTACCATATTGTACTGAGTTGGCACAAAATTCTTTTGTGTAATGTAGACGATTAGAATAAGCTTCATGATCTTGTAATTCAGATGTTGCATTATTTGATTTTATAGATTTTGATTTGTGTAAAATGGCAATTTAATTTAAGACAATTTAAGCTAAATGGTTTAAGCATGATATTCCGCTGCTCTGATGGAGTCTGCATCTGTTTTATATAATGAACCAAGCTATTTGTAACAAATATGAGCCATCTCTCTCACTTAGTGCTACATAAAACTGCTGGAATTGATATAACAATAATATTCCTTGTCTCTCCAGGTGAAGGACAGTATGGAAAAGTGTACACATGCATAAATGTTGACACTGGAGAGCTAATGGCAATGAAGGAAGTAAGTATTTTTTGTTTTTAGGAAAGTTGTTTTCTATGTGCTAACAGTTTTCTGTAGCACTGTATGCTGAATTTGGTGATTTTCTGTCGAATAACACCTGGAACTGGATGCCATCATTGGGTACTGGAAGGGGGAGGGAATACCTTTCGCAGGCACTGGGATATATTTTGCAGAAAGCTGTTTAGAAATCAAAGTAACTAAACTCAAAAATCATAATATCTCTGGCATTTATTCACTTTCAGCCTTAATAGAAACAGAACTATTATTTGTTCCTTCTCTGTAAACTTTGCTCTAACTGCATTAAAATGAGTCCTTTCCAAAATTAACGATATTTTTTGCTTTAAAAAAATCAGAAGCATTATAGGCAAATCCGTTTCTGGCTGGAAAATAAAAGTGACTTTTCTGTGACTTCACCTGTATTTTTTCGAATTCCTGCAGCAAGTCTTTGTCTTTTTGTTCCATCCTCTGTTCTGTCATATTACCCACTCCTTACCCAACATTGAAGAGCAGAGGTGTTCTACCCAGTGCCCTGACCAATATTTATCTACAACCCAACACCTAAAAAAGTACACTTGATCTGATTGCTGTTTGGTAGATCTTGCACACATTGGCTGCTGGGTTTCCATGGCAGCAGTGACAGCTTCAAAAACAAAGTATTTAACTGTCTGTAAAGGACTTGGGGCATCCTGAGGTTTAAATGCTATATAAATGCAACTCTCTCTTTAATAACTTCACATTTTGTCCTTCTTTATATCTATAGATCAGATTCCAGCCAAATGATCATAAAACAATCAAGGAGACAGCAGATGAATTGAAAATTTTTGAAGGTATCAAACACCCAAACCTGGTTAGGTATTTTGGTGTAGAACTGCACAGGGTAAGTAATTTGAATACTCTCCAATCACAATGATTCAAATCATCTTTTCACTACCTATTGCAGTGAAAAGCTAATTGCTTTGACTTCTATATTTCCAAGTACCAAGGCAGCGTTTTAAGATATGAAAAGCACAGGGGCAGAGAGCTTCTATAATTCAGGCGAAGGGAGTCAGAGAGGAGGATTAAATGTTCTGATTGAATACTATACTTTCAGACTCAGTTGAGAACATCCTGATCTTGGGCAGTCCCAGGGGATCAAGGATGACTTGGTTCTACTCTGCTGTGATGAGTTCTAAGATGACTGATAAGTCCAGTGCTTGATTTTCAGACTCTGTCACATGTGGGACCAGTGGTGCTTGAAGAGTTGGGTGGATGGGTTTGTTTAGGGAATTGTGGGCTCCCTTTGACGTCTCGACTTAGACTGTGCAAATTCCCGACCAAGTCTATGTTCAGGGCCTTCCCAAATGAGCCTTCTCCATTTTGATCAGTTACAAGCCAGGGTCTCCCATGAGTTGGAGGATGTGTTTGACCTCTTCAGGGATGCTTGCCGGACAACCCCAAAGCTTTTCCACTGTCTTCCTAGGAGCCTCCTGCCACGACTGAGTTCCGAATAGAGCAGTTGCTTCAGGAGTCTGGTGTCAGGAGTAAGAACAATATGTCCCACCCAGCAAAGCTGGTTTGGAGTGACTAGCACCTTGATACTGGACAAGTTAGCTTGGGAGAGGACCCTGCTGTTGGACCACCTTTCTTGCCACAGGACTGGGTGAATCTTGCAAAGGCACTGCTGGTGGTACTTCTCCGGTGATTGGAGGTACCTGCTGTAGGTTATCCAAGTTTCCAAAGCATAAAGGAGCTTGCGGATCACTACTACTCAGTAAACCACGACCTTAGTTTTGGATTTGCGTTCCTGGTTATCAAATACTGTTTTCTTCAATTCACCGAAAGCTGAGCTGGCACGTTGAAGGCAATGAAAAATTTTATCATCTGTATGCCTTTGTCGAGAGGAGGCTCCCAAGATATGGCAAAGGGTCCACATTTTCCAAGATCTCACCATTGATCTTAATGCATGAGGGTTGTGGGGGAGGTGTTTTGCTGTGAGCGCTAGTTGGAAGATGACCTTAGTTTTCTGAATGTTTAGGGAAAATGCTTTGACAAGGAGTCAACAGTGATCTAGAGCTCTAGTTTCTGAGTCAGCGCATACACAAGCGTCATCTGCATACTGTTGCTGTATTACTGAGGTTGGAGTGGTTTTGATTTTGGATTGAAGGCCCCATAGGTTGAACAGTTTCCTGTCTGTTTTGTAAATTATCTCCACACTTGTGGCTAATTTGCTGGAGGTGAGGTTACAGCGAGGAAAATAGAGAAGAGAGTTCTTCTTTCACCCCGCGTTTCACTGAGTTGGGATCTGTGGTGGTTCCATTGGTGAGGATCACCCATTGCATGTCATTGTGGAGTAGGTGGAGGATGGTGACAAATTTGAGGGCAGCCAAATTTGAGGAGGATACTCCCTGAGCCTTTGCAGTTGACAGAGTCAAAATCTTATTGAGGTCAAAAAAGGCCATGTGCAGTGTTTAGTCCTGTTCTTGTACTTGAATTAGCCATGCAGTGATGCCTCTCAATGGGTGAAAACCGCACTGTGACTCTGGAAGGAGCTCCTTGGCCATTGAGAGGAGACAGTTGAGGAGGATCCTTGCAATGATCTTCCCCGCGGCAGACAGCACAGAGACTCCTATGTAGTTACCACAATCTTACCTGTCTCCCTTCTTGAATCTAGTCACGATTATAGCATCCCTGAGATCCTGCAGCATGTGATTTTCTTCCCAGGTGAGGGATATAAGAGTGTGCAGCCATACCAGGAGTGTATCTCTGCTGTGTTTCAGAATTTAGCAGGGATTCCATCTGCTCCAGGGAATTTGTTGTTTTTCAGCTGTCGAAAGGCATTTTCAACTTTACCTCAGACCTGAGGTAACACCAAGACCAGCTGGATGGGGTATTGAGGATGGAGTTGGGGAAGTTTGAGTCGAAGACAGGGTATCAGTTAAGGAGTTTTTCAAAATGTGTTCTCCAGCGAGTACTGACTGCCTCCTGTCCCTGATGAGCTCTCCATGCTTGGCTCTCAGCAGGGTGGGTCTTTGAGTGCTTGGGCTGTGAATTGTCTTGATAGCGCTGAAGAAACTGCTCATGTCATTGGTGTCTGCGAGTTGTTGGTTCTCCGTGTTCTTTCTGCCCACCATTTGTTTTTGATGTCACATGTTTTATGCTGTATTGCTGCTTCCAGCCATTAAAGCTTTGTTCGTATAACTTGATTAGGTCCTGTATCTCTTGTCGTTTTTGTCAAACCAATCACGATGTTTCCTCATAGAGGGACCAAGGACCTCTTTGCAGATGCTTGTTATGCTAACTTTAGGGTTAACCAGGCACTATGGGCACACTGTGGCTCCTGGTAGCTGGAGATTGAGGATAGCCGTGAGATACTGACTGAGAAGGGCCACTTTGGTGGGATCTTTGAGGCGTTGGATGTAAACTTTCTTGCGGCATTGTTTCTATTGCCTCTGGTTGAGGATCCTCATGACATAACCAACCAATGTCCCCTCTAGAGTTTTGACTAAGGGGTGATCTTTGAAAATGCCAAAAAAAGAAAGTTCAATGAAGACAGAGAATGAACAGTAATTAGCCGCTGAATTTTCATTTAAGACAGTTCTTATATTTTCACAGTTATAAATCTTTCATTTTTAGGCAACAACCAATCAAAGGCTGAAGGTCTTTCTACTGTGACTGTCGACTACCAGCAGTGCTTCATGTACCCTGTTTTCTATAAACTTTCGTTAAACAACTCCTTAATTCTGGTGAAAGATTATCAGCCTGAAACATTAACCCTACGACCTTTTTTAGGATATTTCCTGACCTAAGTGTTTCTAGCATTTTCTGCTTATTATAGTTGGTCAGTGCTAGACAAGATAATTCCAGATTAAAGGAACACTGCTTTCATAAGTTACATAGTGTTTATCAAAGTACAATTGCAGTCAACTTGTGTATACTGACAGCTTCTTTGTATGTATGTTTCTTGGCTTGCAGCTTGTGCAAAGGTTGAGAACTAAGTCAAATTATGCAAATGTTACGTACTTTCCCTCCATTCCTGGCTCATTGATTTGCTCTGAGATGAAATTAATGCTTGCTTCTCTGGTCTATAATTTAATAACTATTAACAAGTTAAGCCTGCATCTTTTCCTCTCCTGAATTGCAAATTACACTTTAGCACAACTACGAAAGTTCAGTAGAGGTGAAAACTAGTTCTGAGTCAGGTCCCTTGCTATTTGCACTGTCAGTGGCTGGAATTTCCCTTTCATAGACAGAAAAGGACCAATATTGCACTACTAGGCCGGAGTTGTGTTTGCATGAAGCCTGTGGGTCTCTTCCTATTAAAAATAATGGGTGAAAATTATACCTTTGAGCCTGTGATAATTTTCCTGTGAGTGTTACTCCCAATTGTGTTGCAAAATCACTATCAGAAATATCTGTTCGTTCACTTGACTTTCTGAAGCTGTACTTTAGATTAAAAAGAAGTTCCTCACCCAAAACAATGGTGCCTTTTAAGTTTGCATGCATGTGTTTCTTGGATTAAATATAATACTTACCATGTGTCTCAATATTTGGACCCCATGCAGCCACCTTACATGTTAACCGTAGTGTTTATCTTTTGGATCAGGAAGAAATGTACATCTTTATGGAGTATTGTGATGAAGGCACACTGGAAGAGGTGGCTAGGCTGGGTCTCCAGGAACACGTAATACGATTGTATACAAAGCAGATCACCACAGCTATCAATGTGTTACATGAGCATGGAATTGTACACCGAGATATCAAGGGTAATGCATTTACACACAAGCACATATAATTGAAATTGTAGAGCAAGCTAATTTGAGTAATTGTATGTTATACCTAATTGTATTCTAAACACGCTTCCATAGATTGTGACATAGTATGTATAAAATAGAGGGCAGTTATTTATAATTAATGTAAGTACCGATCATTATCTCCCACAACAATGTGCAATTGTTTGATAATGTGGAAAAATTTGTATTTGTTTTCCCACAAATCACAAAGGGCACTTGTTTAGATTTACAATAAATTAATGACTACGTGAGCCAGTTTCTGCTGGAGCTGATTAAAGATCAATGCGTCATCATGTAAAATATGGATTTGGATTAGTCTCAAATTATGGCCTGAATCTTCCAAGCAGCAGCAATGTTTCACATGTTGATTCTCACAGCTGCATGGTGCTGCGCGTTTCTTCTAGGATCTCCTGATTCCGGCTGTCACAGAAATGTGCTGGACGGCAACCCTCAGGTAACTCCATTGAATCGAGCAGAATGGAGTCAGGGCAAGACAAGACACGCTCGCTTTTTATGCCACTAGCTGCTGTTTTCTAGTATTTAAAGGTCTAGGTTTAATCAGTGTTAGCGCATGGGGTGGGGTGGTGCGGTGGTCAAGTTGAGGAAGGGGGAGCGTGGTCAGATCTGATAGGTGGGCAGTGGGGATGGTTGGGTTGGAGGTCTGGTAAGGTCCAGGGGTTGGTCGGTGGAGGGGTTGGGGGAGGTCGTGTGGTTGGTTGATGGTTGGTGGGGGGGGGTGCAATGTGCAGAAAGCAAGTGCTTGGCTGATGGTGGGGGAAGGTGGGGGTAGGCCGTGTGGTCAGCCAGTGGCTGGGGGAAATGGGGGAAAGTTCTGTGGTTGGGAGGGTGATTGGGTGTCAGTAGTGGAGTTACCTGGGTCTTTGACCAGGTTTTAATCATAGAGTCATAGAGGTCAACAGCGCAGAGTCTGTGCTGGTCAACAAGTACCTAACTATTCTAATCCCATTTTCTAGCACTAGGCCCATAGCCTTGTATGCTATGGCATCGCAAGTGCACATCCAAATACTTCTTAAATGTTATGAGGGTTTCTGCCTCTACCGTCCTTTCAGACAGAGTTCCAGATTCCCACCATCCTTGGTGAAAAAATTCTTCCTCACATCCCCTCTAAACCTCCTGCCCCTTACCTTAAATCTATGCCCCCTGGTTATTGATCCCTCCACCAAGGGGAAAAATTTCTTCCTGTCTACCCTATCTATGCCCCTCATAATTTTATACACCTCAATCATGTCCCCCCCCCTCAATCTTCTTTGCTCCAGGGAAAATAACCCTAGTCTATCCAATCTCTCCTCATAACTAAAACTCTCCAGCCCAGGCAAATCTCCTTTGCACTCTCTCTAGTACAATCACATCCTTCCTATAATGCAGATTCCAGAACTGCACACAATGCTCTAGCTGTGGCTTAACCAGAGTTTTATACAGTTCCAGCATAATCTCCCTGCTCTTATATTCTATGCCTTGGCCAATAAAGGCAAGTATCCCATATGCCTTCTTAACCACCTTATCTACCTGTCCCGCTACCTTAAGGGACCGGTGGACATGTACACCAAGGTCCCTCTGATCCTCGGTACTTCCCACGATCCTACCATTCATTGTATTTTCCTGTGCCTTGGTTGTTCTGCCCAAGTGCATCACCTCACACTTATCCGGATTAAATTCCATTTGCCACTGATCAGCCCATCTGTCCAGCCCGCTTATATCCACCTGTAATCTAAGACTATCCTCCTCACTATTTACCACCCCACCAATTTTCGTGTCATCTGCGAACTTACTGATCAGCCCTCCTACATTCAGGTCTAAATCGTTTATACCACAAACAGCAAGGGACCCAGCACCGATCCCTGTGGAACCCCGCTGGACACAGGCATCCAGACACAAAAACAGCCCTCGACCATGACCCTCTATTTCCTGCCAATTCTGGATCCAATTTGCCAAATTGCCTTGGATCCCATGGGTTCTTACCTTCATTATCAGTCTCCCATGTGGGACCTTATCAAAACCCTTGCTGAAGTCCAAGTAGACTACGTCAAATGCATTGCCCTCATCTACACACCTGGTCACCTCTTTGAAAAATTCAATCAAATTGGTCAAACATGACCTCCCCTTAACAAAACCATGCTGACTGTGCTTGCTTAATCCCTGCCTCCCCAAGTATAGATTAATTCTGTCCCTCAGAATTGCTTCCAATAGTTTCCCCACCACTGAGGTTAGACTGACTGGCCTGTAGTTCCCTGGTTTATCCCTTCCTCCCTTCTTGAATAACGGTATTGGCTGTCCTCTGGCACCTCTCCTGTGGCCAGGGAGGTATTGAAAATTATTGCCAGTGCCCTTGCTATCTCCTCCCTTGCCTCATTCAACAGCCTCGGATACATTTCATCCAGGCCTGGAGATTTATCTACTTTTAAGACTGCCAGACCACTTAGAACCCCCTCCTTTTCTATGCTAATTTCTTTAATTATATCACAGTCCTTCTGTCTGAATATCATACCCACGTCGTCCCTCTCACTTGTGAACACCGATGCAAAGTATTCATTTAGAACCCTACCTACGTCTTCTGGCTCCACACTCAAATTACCACAATGGTCCTTAATGGGCCCTACTCTTTCCCTAGTTATCCTCTTGCTCTTAATGTACTTGTAAAATAACTTTGGATTTTCCTTTATTTTACCTGCCAATGTATTTTAATGCTCCTTTTTTGCTCTCCTAATTTCCTTTTTAAGTTTCCCCCTCCACATTCCGTACTCCTCCAGGGCTTCTGCTGTTTTGAGCCCTCGGTATCTGCTGTAAGCCCCCTCCATTTTTCTCTTTATCCAATCTTCTATATCCCTTGACATCCAGGGTTCCTAGGATTTGTTGGTCCCACCCTTTGTCTTTACTGATAACGAATAACTTATTCATAAGTTATATGATGGCCATGTACTCTCCCCTATTTCCTTCTTGAATGATTCTTACTGCGCTGATGCAGATTTATCTAAAAGTAATTACTCCCAGTCCACTCTGGCCAAATCATATCTGACCTTATTAAAATCGGCCTTCCCTCAATTTAGAACTCTGATTTCTGGCCCATCCTTGTCCTTTTCCATAACAACCTTGAATCTAACGGAGTTACGATCACTACCTGCAAAATGCTCCCCCACTGATACCTCTATCACTTGTCTGGCTTCATTCCCTAAAATTAAGTCCAGGACCGCCCCCTCTCTTGTGGGATCTTCTACATACTGGCTTAAAAAGCTCTCCTGGATGCATTTTAAGAATTCTGCTCCCTCTAAACCTATCACACTATGACTAACCCAGTTAACGTTGGGGAAGTTGAAATCCCCCATTATTACTACCATATTGTTTTTACACTTCTCTGAAATTTGCCTACATATCTGGTCTTCTATTTCTCTCTGACTGTTTGTTTGGGGGCCTATAGTACACTCCCAGCAATGTGATTGTTCCTTTTTTGTTTTTCAGTTCTACCCATATGGCATCATTTGAGGAGCCTTCTAAGATATCATCATTCCTTACTGCTGTAATTGATTCTTTGATCAATATTGCGATACCCCCTCCTCTTTTACCTCCCTCCCTGTCTCACCTGAAGATCCGATATCCTAGAATATTGAGCTGCCAATCCTGCCCCTCTCTCAGTCATGTCTCTGTGACAGCAATTACATCATACTTCCATGTGTTAATTTGTGCCCTCAAATCATCTGCCTTATTCATCAGACTCCTTGCATTAAAATAAATACCATCCAACCTTGCCAAACTCCCTTGTACCTCAACTGGTCTATAATTTCTATGCCTTCCAGACTCATTCGCACTCTCTTCTAATTTTAGCTGTGCATCTCCCCCTGCTGAACCTCCTCTCAGGATCCCATCCCCCTGTCAAGTTAGTTTAAACCCTCCCCAACAGCACAAGCAAGCCTCCCTGTAAGGATGTTGGCCCCATTGCGGTTCAGGTGCAACCAATCCGCCTTGTACAGGTCCCACCGCCCCCAGAAATGGTCCCAATGTCCCAGAAATCTAAAGCCCTCCCTCCTACACCATCTCTCCAGCCACGCATTCATCTGGACTAACCTCCTGTTTCTATACTCACTAGCGCATGGCACCAGAAGTAATCCAGAGATTACTACCTTTTGAGGTCCTGTTTTTCAATCTGTTTCCTAGCTCCCTAAATTCTAATTGCAGGACCTCATCCCTCTTTCTACCTATGTTGTCAGTACCAATATGTACCACGATCTCTGTCTGATTGCCCTCCCCCTTTAGAATGTTCCGCAGCTGTTCAGTGACATCCTTGACCCTAGCACCAGGGAGGCAACATACCATCCTAGAGTCACGTCTTCAGCCGCAGAAACACCTGTCTGTTCCCCGTACTATTGAATCTCCTACCACTATTGCTCCCCCCCAAGCCGGTGCCGGTGCAGGTGCAGCTGAGCCACTCACAATGCCATGAGCATGGCTGCACTCCCCAGAGGAACCGTCACCTCTCACCGTTTTCCAACACAGAAAAATAGTTCTCGAACGAGATGCGCCCTGGGGATTTCCTGACTACCTGCTTGACACCTTTCTTCTGACTGATGGTCACCCAGTCCCTTTCTGTCTGCACTTCCTTAAGCTATGGGGTGACCACATCTAACAGCGTGCTATCCACGAAACTCTCAGCCTCGCAGATACACCTCAACGCCTCTAGCTGCTGCTCAATCGCTGAAACTCGGTGCTCAAGTAACTGCAGCTGGTGGAACTTCCTGCACACGTCAGTCAGAGCGCAAGGAGCATCTAGGACTTCCCACATGTTGCAAGTGGTACATAACACGGGACTGAGTTGCCTTGCCATGCCTCTAGTTGAAACAAAACCCCTTACTTTAAGATAAATACAGTAAAAAAAAATGTTAAATTATTTATGCACTTCAAATAAAAAATAGAATCCTTGTCTTTCCTTAGCTTAATCTATTTTAAACTGGAGAAAAACACTTACCACTACTCGCCAATCAGCTCTCACCTTTGTGCTGACATCACTTTTTGAAGTGACTACTTCACTGCAGTGCTGAGAGTGTCCTACTCTTCCCAGGTTGCTTCACTGGGATGCTGACTGCAGGACATTCTTCCCAGATGGCTTCACTGCGATGCTGACTGCAGGACGCTCTTCCCAGACTGCTTCACCGTGGTGCTGACTGCAGGACGCTCTTCCCAGACTCTCTATAACATTGCTAACATTGTCTAACTCTGTCTAACCTTAATCTGTCTAACATTTGCTGCGTAGCTATCCAGGTAGACCAGCGGATTTCTCCCAAGGCTCAGACTTTAGATCAGAGTTAGAGACATTCACAGAGAGTCTCGGGCAGCAAGGAATTGCCCATCGGAAACCCAAACTTCCTAGACAATTTCTATGTATGTCTGCAGGTCAGGACTTGCCGCAAGGTCCTGTAGAGCATCTTCAATCATATATCCAGTCTCCAGCAATCCAGAGACTGGAGGATTTTGTCCATTGTTGTGAACTTCAAATGTGTGTTTCAATAAGGGGTTTGGATACTGGATTTTTTTAAAATTAAAGAATAAATCACTACTAATCCATCCACAGATCAATTATAACTGCTTTATGCCTTTTTAAACTAACTAGGAGTTGGGTTTAAAAAACGCTAACACTTTTTCGAGCTAATATTATGAGCTAAAAATCCCTAAGTAGCCAAAGCAGACTAACTAATTCTGATAAGATCACTTCACTTGTCTGTAGGAAAGTGGATACACTGGATGTCTAAACTATGGAGGGTGCCCTTTAGTATTGAGGGTGAAGCTCATTTAAACACTTAAAGAAGCAGTAGCCACTTGCTTTAATAGATGCTCAAAGGTATTTAGTGTAAAAAAAGACTAAATGTGTTTAGGTGTTGTTATAGCTTAATGCTTTTGCATAAAGGAAACTGGAATTGTACTTCAAATATTCTATTTAATGGGATACTTAATGTTTGTTTCATTGTGTTTGGCAATATTACAAACATCTTGTAAGAATGAATGGCAATTACGTTCTTCACATATTATACATTCCCCCCTCCACCCCCTGTGGTGGAGATAATAGTTATTTATGGATTTATTTAGCATGTGCACAGTCACAGAGCCAAGCAATAGCCTGTTCAGTGGCTAGGTGGAGTTCTTTAAGCCCGCCTTCAAGTTTAGCCAACAATGTGAGTCATTGTTTGGACTGCACTATAGCTACAGCCTGGATGGTCTTGGTGATCCCACTGATGTTGGGTGGCAGCAAAGAGACCTTGGCCAGTCCCAAAATGGTTTAAAAGGGCTCACTGTCACTGTGGAAGATCAAAGCTGGGTGGACGAGCAGTGGGTCTACAAAGAAAGTTTGGTTTCTGGTGGATGTTTTCTCTTGCCTTAATCATATGGGGTGGCATGAGAGAAAATGTGCTGCTGGTGGGTTGAGGAGGTCCTCGAATAAGGGCAGACTTGGCTTGAAGTAAACCTTCTCCAGTTGCTTGCTTGTTGCAGTTACCCTCCTGATGTTGGGGGCAGCTGAAGGGAGCACATTGTTGCGAAGGTCTGGGAGCCAGGGGAGGTGAGTTGGTTGAAGAGTACTTGTGATGATGCGCATTATTGAGTTGAGTTGCACATTGATATTGGTATAAGCAGATTAGTGCCACACTGGTGTGCAGTATTCTGCAGTTGAATATATGATGACAAGAGTAGAGGTCCTTAGTGTTTCATCCTGTGATCTCTGTGAAATACCAGCCAGTTTACTGAGGAAGTTGTTGCGTGTTCAGTTTTTTCTACAGTTGTGGGTTCAGTTTTTTCTACAGTTGTGAAGAGGTGCCGTATGTAAGTGAGGATTCTGTCAAGGGTGACATCGAGATAAACAGGATGGGAATCATGCCTCAGTCTCTGACCATCCTGGATGATGTTCAGTTTGCTCTTGGCACTGGCATTGTGAAGGTGGAATAAAACTTCTGGGACCAGGTTGGGAATAGATTGTTGGTAGGGGTTGGGCCTAAGACAGACCGTTGGGGTATCCCATTCATCTGCTTCCTCCAGATGCTAGACTTGTCACCCTTATGCACCCTGAACTGTCTGTCCTGGAGCAGCAGTTCAATGGTATCAGTAACCCAGGGAGGAAGAATGTTTGATATTTTGACAAATAGGCCAATGTGCCACACTGTATCATATGCTGCAGTGAGGTAAAAGAAAATTGCCCCTGGTTTAAGATTCATCGTGCCACCCATCAGTACCCAGTCTACACTGGGGAAGCTAATGATCCTCTTAGCAAACCAAACTCAACAAGCCTGCAGTTAAAGAATCCCAGCATCACTGAATTAACCACCCCCCCCCCCACCCCCGTCCCCCCCGTCCCCCAGCAATATGACAATACAGTGCCCCATTTTCATGAAATGGCAATCAGCTACATAACTTCATGACACCATTTTGGCAGCAACATTAGCTGCTGTCTAGGGAGGTTGAGAACATTTACCATCAACCCTTTAAAACCAGCTAAATCACCCTCTGGAGCCTCATTGTTATGCAGTGGGAATCTGTTTGCCTCAGGAGAAGGAGCAATTTAAAGACTGGTGATGGGCTACATTTATTCATTCAGTGTAATTATAAACTTGAGAATTCAGTCAGCAAAGATTACAGAGGCACTAGGGGATAGGATTAATTTCTTGCTCTATTTTGCCAAAACTAATTCAGCAAATAAAATATTCAATGCAGCTATGCTGTAACAGACTGTTTTGCAATAAGTGTGGGGATTGATTTAGTAACATAATTTAATACAATCTTAAGTGACTGCTGCCCTGAATCTTTTGTGATGCAATTACTGTTGACCAAGTAATTCTAACTAATTCAATTAGAGTACAAGCCTTGAATCTCTTCGGGGAATGTTGTTCTTAAATACTTTGATAACAGGGCTTGAACATTTTTGGCATAAGTTCATTATTTTCCTCACTGACCGACCTGATTTATTTTTTTGGCTTTCTTTCATCCATAATCCCTCCCAAAGTATCGTTTTTCACAGCCCTGCACCCTCACCACCACCCCCACTCACCCCTCCAAAAACATTCTCAGGTATAAGCTCCTAATAGTAACTTGCAGCTTATAATGCTGGGCGAACCTGTGGTCTGCCATTCTTTCACTACATCATGCTCTCTCTACCCAATACTGTGGCACTGCTAGATTGTATGCAGTGGGATGGTTTCATCTGAAGGTGACCATTTCTTAAAGACTGCTGCAATTTGTTATGTTGATGCCAGTTTACGACAACCATTCCATTAGCAACCAGAAAGACCTGTTAGCTCCTGTGCAACTTTGTCCATCAATTTATGTCTCCGCCAACCCCATGACTATTTGCTATGGGGGCATTGTGTAGGAACCCTGGGTGATTATTATTTTTCTCTTTTTCTCCCCTAACCCTAGCTAAGGCCAACGATAATCCACCCTTGCACTGAGTTAGGTTAACTCAGCAAAGACCAGGCATCAAAATCACAGATGAACATGATTCTACCCTCAATTGACATTCATGTTCCTAACCTTCATACCATCACTAGCCCACAGGCACTGAGGCCAGTTGTAGCACCTGTACCACCCTGGATGAGATATCTGCCTTAGCAGAACCCTACTGTCAAAGCTAGGACTTGTGATCCAGCAAAATTCACTGTGATTGAGCTGGCATTTGAACATTGGGGGTACACTGTTATCAGGTACAGTATATATCTAGCAAAGTACACACAAATTCTGCAAGAGTATAAAACAAGAGGGTTACGGTGAAGAAAAATGTTTTTGTTGCCTTTAAGCACTGTTTATGTTTTGGGGCCACTTGCTGCATATCCTTCTGTAAGATGAGCTGATTTCCTTGTTTTCAAGTTTGCAATTTTCTACTGCAGGGCAAATTCTCTGTTGCAATGCATAATAGATCAAAATTTTCCCATTCTGGCAATGAACCTGTCCCAATGTCAGTGAAAGTGCACATTGGCTATGATGTTGAAAGGACACTATGGCCTGTACAGCAAGCTGAAGATTTCAGTGCCTCTGGTGGCACTGCTGTCATGTAATACTAAAAATTTCTGTAGCGTGCTTGTCTTTAGAGATTACCAGATGAGGTGGGGTGTTTCTTTCCACTATTTCAACTGCAATCTTGCACTGATTTTGCTTTATGCCACTGGCTGCTACAACTCTGAATCAATAGAATGTCTTCCAGGGAGTATTGAAATTATATTTATTTGGCAGTAATGTCCTTTCTACTTTATGAAGTGCTAAAATTGAAGCTTTCTTCATATTTTAGGTGCCAATATCTTCCTCACCTCATCAGGTCTAATTAAATTGGGGGACTTTGGTTGTTCAGTAAAACTGAAGAATATTGCACAGACCATGCCTGGTGAAGTGAACAGTACCCTTGGAACTGCTGGTAAGAGAATTCTTTGGGGAGTTTGCTTTTCACCTATAGTCATCCAGTTAAATCAGTGTATATATTATTCATTTGATGCAAATGGTTTCAACTTCACTTGATTCAGACAGTAAAATGTAATTGAGGTCAGAGGTTGCTTTTCAAACTTCATTTTAAGTTTTTGGTATCATTACCCCAAGGTCTGGTTGGTTCTCTGCTAATATTAAGTTTTGACCAACATTGGGATGGTAGGAGAGTAGAGTTCTCTCTCTGTATATAGGCATTCATGTAGATAGATAAACTCATTAACAATATGCTCCACAAAGTACAAGGACACCCTAAGAATGGGGTGCAGAGTGGGATCTGGGTTAGACTGTAAGTCTCCATGCCCAGCTGTATAACTGGTTTGGTGGTTTTGACCTTACACAGCAACTGAAGACATTTACTCTGACCTCATCATTCTCACCCTACCTTGGTGAAACTATGCCATGGCTCCTATCATTGAACTCTTGAATTTCATTGCACAATATGGATGAGAATCTAGACAATGCTTGAATTGTAGACGACAGAGCATATTTTGTATACAAAATAAAGCTTACTACACCAGGGATAGGCACTTAGTATAATAATCCTTATTGCATATTTTGAAAAGCCTTGTTTGAATTTTTTAGAGATGTAGTTAGTTGATTTACTGTTCCCTATGCTCAGCTCCAGAATGATTCAATACTGAGCGTTGCAGTGTTGAGCCTCTCGGGTGTGAAGTGTTGTTGGGACCTTTCCTGGAGAGCCTGCTGTAGGCCTGACATTTTCCTGTTGCCTTGATTTCACGATTTATATTTGTTTTAATGGATCGTAATCAGTGTCAATTTAGAATAATTTAAACTTCTAAAATTTCAGCCGACTCAAGTTTAATTAAGAACATGAAACATGGAAATTGTAATCGTGCAAAATATCCTTAGATTCCTATTTTAATGCTAGCATTAACCTATTTATTTTGTGGGTTAAAGCAAGACAGATGCATGGCATATGTATGTTAATCAGCTGGTAACATAGCCAATGGTAATTTCTAGATGCCTTTGGATTTAATGCAATGAATAAATCAACATCCTATTGCTCGTTCGTAAATAAACAGCTCCTTATTTTCCATCTAATGTTAGTTTTACCCATCAATTTCAAACTGAACTACAGTGGAAGAACTTTTGGGGAGACTGGATTGGAGATTGGCCTTTGGGATGTTTGCTGTGTGTATAGAATGTGCAAACTTGCTGGCTTAATTTTTTTCTAAAGAATTCTTCCCAATCTTTCCCTCCTAGAGGGCACTGATTCATAGTAGGGTAGGGTTTTTTTTGTGCTTTCAGCTCTGTGTAGTCTAGCCCACGGCGGGGCCAGCTCTTGTATGAAGTTAAATACTAAGCATCAATGGATTGCATAAATGTTTGAAGGCAACTCATCTGCAATCCCTCTCTCAATTTCTAACAGGAGTCAGTATCTAGTGATTTGGAACAGGACCCCTGACTGGTTTCCCCCTCTCTAGCCCAGGTGCATTAGAGGCAATTGTAGCAACTCCAACACTGCTCCATGTGAGGTCAGCTAAAAGCGGGTGTCAAGCCATTGACTTCCTAGCCTGTTTGACTCTTCCATGTAGGCATTACACTTATCCACTGAGCTGGTACCTTTTTTCATTGTTTAATTGGCAAAAGTGAAAAGGAGTCTGGAATGAGTATGTGATTGGTCAATCAGTATATGGTAGGTTTTTATTCTTTCATTGGATATGAGCATTGTTGGCTAGGCCAGCATTTGTTATCCATCCTTATTTTCCCTTGAAAAATGGCGGTGAGCCACCTTATTGAATCGCTGCTGCAATCCATGTGGTGTAGGTACATCCACAGTGCTGTTAGGAAGGAAGTTCCAGAATTTTGACCCAGCGACAAGAAGTGGCAATATAGTTCCAAGTGAGGATGATATGTAGCTTAGAGGGGAACTTGCAGTAACGGTCTTTCCATGTGTCTGCTGCCATTGTCCTTCTAGGTGGTAGAGCTCGCAAGTTTCCAAGGTGCTGTTGGAGGATGCTTGATGAGTTGTATGTGGTGTGTCTTGTAAATGTACACACTGCTGCCAGTGTTCTTCAGCAGTGGAGGTGAGTATATGTTTAAGATGTTGGATGAGGTCCCATTCAAGCAGGCTGCTTCGTCCTAGATGGTGTTACTGAGTGTTGTTGGAGCAGCACACATCCAGGCAAATGCAGAGTAGTACATCACACTCCTGACTTGTGCCTTGTAGATGGTGGACAGGCTTTGGGGAGTCAATAGATGAAATACTGTCCACAGAATTGTAGCCAAAGTATTTAGATGCTGGTCCAATTCAGTTTCTAGTTAATGGTAATCCCCGTATGTTGATAGTGTGGGATTCAGTGATGGTAATGCCATTGAATGTCATGGGGAGATGGTTAGATTCTCTCTTCTTGGAGATGATCATTGCCCAGCACTTGTGTGGCATAAATGTTACTTGCCACTTATCAGCCCAAGCCTGAATGTTGTTCAGATCTTGCTGTATGCAGAGTGGTGAATGGTACTGAACACTGCAATCACCAGCAAACATCCCCACTTCTGACCTTATGATGGAGGGAAGGTCATTGATGAAGTAGCTGATGAATTCCTGCAGGAACTGGCCTCCAACAACCAGAACTATCTTCCTTTTGTGCTAGGTATGACTCTAACCAATGGAGAGTTTCCCCTAGATTCCCATTAACTTCAAATTAGCTAGGGCTCCTTGATGTCACGCTCTGTCTTAATGTCAAGGGCAGTCGCTTACACCTCATCTCTGGAGTTCAGCTCTTTTGTCCTTGTTTAGACCAGACTGTAATGAGGTTCAGGAGCGAAGTGGCACTGATGAAACACAAACTGAGCATCTGTCAATTACCCCTTCCATTACTTTGATGATTGAGAATATACTGATGGGGTGTCACTTGGCCAGATTGGATCTGTCCTGCTTTTTATGGACAGGGTACACCTGGACAATATTCCACATTATTGGGTATTTGCCAGTGTTGTAGCTATACTGAAACGGTTTGGCTAGGGGCGTGGCTAGTTTTGGAGCACAAGTCTTTAGTTCTATTGCTAGGATGTTGTGAGGACCTCTAAACTTTGCTGTGTCCAGTGTCTTCAGCCATTTCTTGGTTTCACGCAGAATGAATCAAATTGGTTGAAGACTGGCATCTGAGGAGGCTGAGCTCAATCGTCTGCTCAGCACTTGGTTGCAGATGCTTCAGCTTTTTCTTTTGCGCTGACCTCCTGAGCTCCCTCAGTGTGAAGGTGGGGCTTTGTCTCCACAGGGTGATCGCTGTTACCAATGCTGCCATGGACAGATGCATCTGCAACAGGTACATTGGTGAGAGAGGTCAACTAGAATTTTCCCTATTTTTTTTTTCTTCGCCGCCACCTCCCACAGGCCCACTCTGGCAGATATGTCCTTCAGGACTTGGCCACCTCAGTCAGTAGTGGTGCTACCGAGCCACTCTTGGTGATGGACATTGAAGTCCTTACCTAGAATACATCCTGTGCTCTTACTTTCTTCAGTGCATCTTCCAATGGGGAATAATTGTAGAGCATCCTCTTCCAGTTAGTTCAATTGTCCACCATCATTTCCAGTTGAATGTGGCAGAGCTGCATAATTTTGATCTGATCTGTTGGTTGTGAGATTATTTAGCTCTGTCTGCCAAATGCTGTTTCCACTGTTTGGCATGGTTGTAGTCCTGTGTTGTAGCATCACCAGGTTGGCACCTGATTTTTAGGTATGCTTGGTGCTGTCCCTGGCATGCTTTCATGCTCTCTTCATTCAAGCAGGGTTGTTTGCTGGCTTGATGGTAATGGTAGATTGGGGGATATGCTGGACCATGAGTTTACAGATTATGGTTTTATACAAATTTGCTGATGGCCCACATCATCTCATGGATGCCCACTTCTGAGCTACTACATCTGTTCTGAATCTATCCCACTTAGTACAGTGGTAGTGCCACACAATAAAATGGATGTTATCCTCAGTGTGAAGGTGGGGCTTTGTCTCCACAGGGTGATCGCTGTTACCAATGCTGCCATGGACAGATGCATCTGCAACAGGTACATTGGTGAGAGAGGTCAACTAGAATTTTCCCTATTTTTTTTTTCTTCGCCGCCACCTCCCACAGGCCCACTCTGGCAGATATGTCCTTCAGGACTTGGCCACCTCAGTCAGTAGTGGTGCTACCGAGCCACTCTTGGTGATGGACATTGAAGTCCTTACCTAGAATACATCCTGTGCTCTTACTTTCTTCAGTGCATCTTCCAAGTGGTATTCAACATGGAGGAGTACTGATTCTTCAGCTGAGGGAGCGTGGCATGTGGTAATCCACGGCAGGTTTCCTTGTCCATATTTGACCTGACGCCATGAGAGCATGGGGTCCAGAGTCTATGTTGAGGACTCCCAAGGCAACTCCCTCCCGAGTGAATGCCACTGTGCTGCTACCTCACGGATAGTGATGGAGCTGTCTAGGGCATTGGATCTAAGGTGAGCATTACTATGTTAGGCTGTTGCTTGACTAGTCTGTGGGACAACTATCCAAATGCACAAGTCCCAGATGTTAGCAAGAGGACTTTGCAGGGTCGACTGGGTGGGTTTGCCATTGTCGTTGCCAGTGTCTAGGCCAATGTCGGATCGTCTCTCCTGTCTTATTCCTTTTGACTTTTCTGTAACAATTTGGTACAACTGAGTGGCTTGCTAGGACATTTTCAAAAGGCATTTAAGGATCAACCACAATTTTGTGGGTCTGATGTCTCCTATAGACCAGGCCAGGTAAGGATGGCAGATTTCCTTCCCTAAAGCACCTTAGTAAACCAGTTGGGTTTTTATGACAATCCGATAATTTCATCATTACCATTAATGAGACTAGCTTTTAATTCTAGATTCATTAATTGAACTTAAATTCCACCAGCTACCCCAATGGGATTTGAACCTGTATCCATGCATTTGCCTGGACCTCTGAATTACTGGTCCAGTAGCTTAACTGCAATGCAACTGTTGCCCCCAAACCCCAAATCCAAATAAATGGGCACTGGTTTTTCTTTGAAGAAATGGTGGTTCCAAGAGTGCAAAACTTCCATAAAGTACATACCAGGGCAAGAAAAAACTTGCCTTTATATTGCACCTTATAAGCATCTTAATATGCTTCATGTTGAATGAGTTATTTTGAAGTGCAGCAATTACTGTTGTGTTAGCCACACAGCAGCCATTTGTAAACAGCAAGATCCCCAGAAGATTAATGAGGGGAGTGTAAAGTGAAGAATTTTTAATTAACTTGATTTGTCTCACTTTTGTTCTTTTAAAGCTTATATGGCTCCTGAAGTTATCACTAGAGCAAAAGGTGAAGGGCATGGACGTGCTGCAGATGTTTGGAGCTTGGGGTGTGTCCTTGTGGAAATGGTCACGGGCAAGGTGAGATAAATTAAATGTTAGAAGGTATGTAGCTCAATATTGAGAATATATTTTAGTGTATGCAGCACTATGTCATAGCTATGGCAGGACACATGTGTGCTGTGTGCAAAACAGCACTGGATGCATGAGTATGTATCAGACCTATGCATTTGTTTATAGATCTAGCAGCCCCCAATCTCCAAACAGGATTAATGAAATGAGTTTGAGCAGTTCCTGCTTAATATTTAGTGGACATTCATTCAGTCCCTGACTGCCTCAGTTGATGACCTGTTTGCTTAATGCAGTAAACCCTGAAGTGGTGATTGTGCATGTGACAGGAAACACCACCTCCCCACATTGTGCCTGACTGGGAGTTCTTGAAGCCTTTGCTGGATTTGAATTAGATGTCATCTTCAGTTCCATTATCCCTCAATTTTTCAAGACACAAATAAACAAGTTTAAAATTGTGTAGTATATGCTGTGTGGAATTCAAACTCTTGTTATGCATTTCAAGCTGTTTTGTTTCTGGGTGTAAACTTCAATGACTCATTCAAGTACCCAGAGCTTTACTCAAATGCCTTAGAATATGAATCATTAAAGGTTGTGGTCTCTGAAAAGTAACAATGTTTTGAGTGGCTCCTTCAGCCTGCACATTCAGAAAGGAAATGTTTGCTCCAGAGTTGAATCAGACCACACCCTATCGAGTGCCAGAGATGAATCAGCCTGTTGAAACTCATCACTTACTGTTGTCTTAATTTTAATTGAGCAGTTGACGGTGGTTCACAGTCTTGAGAAAGTTCTTTGACTGTAGGACAAAAGAAATAGATGTGTACAGGGAACTCACCTCCTGACTCCATAGTGTAGTACCTATCTGTGTATTTTAAGACATTGATAAGAGATGAGTATAAATCAGCTGTTGCTTTCTTTGATTGAATTGAAAATTATAAATGTGCCCCTCAAGGTGCAGTGAAGTAATGCCTCATATTCACTGTATGTTTTACAATGACTTTACCTTTCTAATGGCTAGCTAGGTGTAGTTGGGAATAAGTAGATGCTGCATATAGGCGATTGGATTAAAGTCTAGCCTCTCAAAGGAATGTAATTTACATGGTTGTGGTCACTTGAATATTGCAATACCACTTTCTCCACAGAATTACTTTTGATGTGAATTAAGCCACTTAAGCATATCTTTAAAATAAAGAAAAACAAAATACTACAGATGCTGGAGATCTGAAATAAAAGCAAAAATTGCTGGAGAAACTCAGCCAGTCTGGCAGAATCTATGGAGAGAGAAACAGAGTGTAAATATTTTGAGTCCAAAATGACTCCTCTTCGAAACACGCTGATGCTACCAGACCTGCTGAGTTTTTCCAGCACCTTTTGTTTTTATTTAAAATAATGAACTTACATTTCTGGAACCTCAGGACATCCCAAAAGTATTTTCGGCCAGCAGGGTAATTTTGAAATGTTTTATATTGTATTACACACTTGTGCTGTGGAGACCAGTGACATATCACGAAAGGAAATAAATCCTGTTAAAGAAAGAAATATGAAAGACTTGCATTTATATAGTGCCTTTCATGACCACCAGATGTCTAAAAGCCAATGAAGTACTATTTGAGTGTAGTCAGTATCGTATGGTAGGAAACATAGCAGCCAGTTTGCACATAGCAAGCTCCCACAAACAATATGATAATGACCAAATATTTTTTTCTTTGTAATACTGAGGGATAAATGTTAACCAGGACACTGGGGAGAACTCTCCTCCTCTTCTTTGAAGTAGTGCCATGGGATCTTTTACATCCATCCGGTAGATGGAGCCTTGGTTTGACATCTCACTCAAAGGACAGCACCTCCCACACTACAGTGCTCTCTCAGTACTGCACTGAAGTGTCAGCATAGATTTTTTTGTTCTCAAGCCCTGGAGTATGATTTGAACTTGGAACCTTGTAACTCAGGTGATGGTCTGAACCACTGAGCTAAGGTTAACACTTTAAAGGTAGTTTTACTATACAGGGTATTGAAGAGTGTTGATAAGTCTTTTTGGAGAAGATGTTCTGAATGCTCAAAGGCTTGTGTGGTCAGACATATGCTGTCTGTTTCTGTGAGAGCTACAGGATTGTATTCTTTCTTTGCAGAGCCATCTCTGTTTTTGTTTATCTATTTATAAGTTATTTTAGAAAGATATTCATCAGCCATGAAGGAGCCTCTGCAAGGTTGCTGTTGCAAAGTGACTTGTACCTGGCAATGAGGGGCTAAGAACATTGCCCTGTATAGCCAGGAGATTGCTGGCTGGTGAGGTGGCAATGCTGCCCTATAGACTAATCCAGGAGATTATTGCTGAGCAGATTAGAGCACTGCCCTGTGCACAGATCCACTAGATTGCTGTGGGAGTTGAGAACCAGCACATATACAAAATTGGAGGTAAATGGCTGAAAGATTTGACAGCAAGAGAATGTATGCTCTCAAAACAAATGCATTACATCACACTTCTCTGACTGAACTCCATTTGCCACTGTTCCACCCACCTGCCTAGTCCATTGATATCTTCCTGTGGTCTACAAGTTTCTTCTTCGTTATCAACCACATGGCCATTATTTGCAAACTCCTCAATCACAACCCCTACATCCAAGAACAATCATTGGTATATACCACAAAAGCAAGGGAACTAGTACTGAGTCCTACTGAACCTCACTGAGAATAGCCTTCAAACATTTGTCGATTATTACCCTTTGCATTCTGTCTCTGAGCCAATTTTGAATCCAACTTGTCACTTTGCCTCTGATTCCATGGACTTTTACTTTTGGTGGCCAGTCTGCCACGTGGGATCTTATTAAAGGCCTTGATAAAACTCATAGACTGCAACAAGTGCACTACCCTCATCAACCCTTCTTGTTACCTCCTCAAAAAATTCTATAACGTTAGTCAGAAACAATCATCCCTTAACAAATCTGTGCTGACTGTCTTTGATTAATCAGTGTCTTTCTAAATGGTGATTTGTGCTGTCCCTCAAAATTAAGCCAAATCATGCAAGGCCATGGTGTAGGGTCGCATGAACTCTTTTCAGAGTTACAAAAAAGATTCCCTTGTTTGAGCAGTTTCAGCTGAAACTGCACTTTCTTATTGGAGCGAGACTTTTACTTAAATTGAAACTCAACTTTTGTAATATGATTATCAATTATATTGATTCATTCATTATAATATAACTCGATCAAGGTTTATTACTTTTATAATCTTCTGCCTCAAGACTGGCCACTACTTAATACAGTCATATAAAATGGCTTCTTCAGCCACATGCTAGTATTAAAATGACTTCCTTGACCTTGTTAGTGAATATAGTATAAAAATGGTCAAGTTGAACAAAAATCTAACTACCCCAAGCTTGCTTATGCCCCCCACGATGATTAAACTGTCTGATCTGTAGTATCTACGCTTATCTTTATACCCTTTTTTGAACAAGGGTGTAACATTTCCAATTCTTCAGTCCTCTAGTACCACCTGAGTCAAAGGTAGATTAGAAAATTATATCAGTGCCTTCACAATTTCCACACTCACTTCCCTCGGTATCCTTAGGTGCCACTCATCTAGCCCTGGCACCTTATCAACAGCCTTTCCAATACTACCACCTTATCAGTTTTAAACCCTTCAGGTGTCTGAACTACATCCTCTTTCACCATGACCTGGACAGCAACATCTTCCTTGGTCAAGACAGATACAAAGTATTCATTTAGTACCTCAATCATGCTTGGTATCACAATGCGTAAATCCCTTTTGGTCCCTAATCAGCCCCACTCCTTTTACTACCTTTTTACTATCTATATACCCATAAAGCATTTTTGTATTTCCTGTTATGTTAGATGCCAGTCTCTTCTCATACTCTCTTTTTGCTTCTCTTATTTGCTTTTTTCAATTCCCCTCTGAACCTTCTATATTCAGCTTAGTTCTCAGTTGTATTATCTACCTTATATCTGTCATGAGCGCTCTTATTTTCTGCTTCATCTTAATCTCTATATCTTTCATCATCCAGGGAGCTCTGGCTTTGTTTGCCCAACCTTTCCCCTTGACTGTACCTGAACTATCTCTGCTTTAAAGGCAGCTCATTGTTCAGCTACAATTTTATCTTCTAATCATTGATTCTAGTTTATCTGGCCCAGATCCATTCTTACCCCATTGGAGTTGGAGTTTTCCCAGTTAATCTTTCTTACACTGGATTGTTCCTGTCCTTTTTCATAGCCACCATTATGATCACTGTTCCCTAAATGTTTTCCTACTGGCCCACCTGATTTCCAAGAACCAGGTCCAACAATGCCCCCTTTCTTGTTGCACTGGAAACACACTGCTGTAGAAAATTCTTCTGAACACACTGTAGGAGCTCTCACCCCTCTGTCTTCCACACTAGTACTAGTACTATCCAAGTCTACATTCAGATAATTAAAATTATAACTACTAACAATTCTTGCGTTTCTAATTTCCTTGCAATTTTTTTCCTCCACACCTTTCCCACTAATCGGTGGCCTGTAAACTGTACTGGGCAATATCATTGTACCTTTTCATTTCTTAAGCTCCAGACAAATAGATTCTGTCCTTGTCCCCTTTGGGACATCCTCTCTTACCAGGACCAAAAGGTCGTTCTTAATCAATACTCTCACCTGTCCCCCTTTTCCTCCTTTCCTGTCTTTCTAAAACACCTTATATCCAGGAACATTTAATATTTAGCGCTGACCATTTTTGAGCCAGGTTTCCATTATTACCACAACATCATATTTCCACGAGGTTTTCTGCAATTTGATTTAAAGCTCCCATGATGACTGCTATCGTTTTCGCATTTCTCAAGGATTTGCTAAAATATTTGTTCTTCTATCTCCCTCTGACTGTTTAAGGGTCCGTATCAGGGTTCAAAATATATGGTTGGCAGGCAACGTCACAATAACTCGTGAAATAGCAAAAACGGGGGGACAAAAATTCAAGCAAGTTTGGTCAGGTATATTATTACTTTGTTTTGGATCCTCCGTGGCCTGTGGCTGAAGAGTTGCAGGCGAAGGCACCTTGTTGAAGATGGGAAGGCATGCAGAGTTTAATTGGAAAAGTTGTTAGTGTGAGAGAGAGAGAGAGAATCTATCTCCCTCATTCTGCTGCTTTAATTTCTCCAATCTCAGATTCCCTTTCTGCATTTGCTGCTGCTGTTCCAGAGACAGAATCTATGGTTGGAAGAGCCAATCCTCCAATCATTGTGATTGGAGAAGCTGGAGCAGCAGCATGAGAAAAACAGGAGAATTGAAAAAAAACACCAAAAAAAATTCCCCATGTTAGAGAGAGAGAGAGAAAGGGATAGAAACAATTCCTTTCAGAAACAGAAGCTCAGAACTTCAGAGTCAATGGATAGTTGATACTTCGTAATTATTTTTTTACAATCCTTTTAGATTGTGTTTTTTAAGGGGACAAGGGGCTGTTGCTGGCAGTGGCCAGGGAGAAGTCCCCTCTGCATATCCACCCTCTCCTAGTTAACACAACCGTCTTATTACAATATAAAAGAGAATCGGTATCTCGGTGCTGCCATCAGAGCTTGACACGGGGGGACCAAAATGGTAGTGAATCCAGTACAGACAAAGTGACTTTGGTTGTGTTTGAGAGGGATGGGGACGGAGGGGAAGAAGGGAGAGAAAAACCGTTAAAGGAAAGGGGGAAATGGGGGATAGAGGTGGGTTGTCAGGGCACGCGAGAGAGAGGGTGAACTGAATACTGGGGGATCCTATTCTCTCTGCCCGCACATTTTTAAATGTGAGACAACCCCTCTGTAATGTACAATCCATGAAGTTCTCAGCCTCGCAGATACCCCATAGTGACTCCAGCCACTGCTCTTGCTGGTGACGATTCTTGTATATGAGGTTGTCTAGGCTTTCCCATGTGGCATAGGATGTACATTGTCTTTTGAAGGAGCTATTAAGTTACTTTCTACAGTTTGTCAAGATTTCATGACATTATTCTCGGCAGAGCAGGGGGACTTCAGTGGTGGCCTTGCCAGCATTCTTCCTTGAACTAATGCCATCAAAAAAAACTTTCTGATCATTCACTTCATTGCTGTTTGTGGGACTGTGTGTGTATTTGGCTGCCTTTGCCTACGTAACAGTGACTGCATTTCTAATGTTATTTTTGGCTAATCTGAGAACATGAAGGGTGATGTATAAATGCAAGTTCGTCCTTTCCAAAAGGAACTACTTAAAGAATACCTAATCCACGTTTCATGAGTTCTGTAAACATCTGCATACTAGGATCCAGTAGAATATGGCATTGTGGTATCTCTCTGTGACTATACATCAATACCTACAAACCTTTGTTTAATTTTTCAATAAATCAGTTGTTTTGTTCAGCTTAGTCATTCTATTAAGTACTTGTGGGTGTCATCATGACATCTCCTTTCATCTTTTGGCGCATTAATTTGAATATCTTTTCGGTACACTTCTCACTTTTACTTGTGAAATACCAGACGAGGTTAGAATTTGCAATTGCTTCTCTGGCAACCTCTTCAGTTACTTGAAGGTTTGAAATATCACTTAAACATCTGCTTGCCACCTTGTTGATGCTGGATTTTCCGGTCCCGCCAAAGTCTTTGGATTTTTGAACGACTCGCTGCATATTCTAGTCCCGCTCTTGCCACGACAGGGCCATAAAATTGCACCCAATTTCTTCATGTCCCATTGACGCACCTTGGGAATTACAACTGTATGAAACTAACTGACTGACAGGAAAAGGCCATCAAGGCTGTCCCAGACCGTAAAGCAACATGACCATCCGCCCCCCGACCAAATACACCCCACCCGCTCAGAGTCATGTATTCTCCTGGGAGGAATAAAAGAAACATTTTTTTAAAAGAAGATTTTGGCCAATTCAAAGGGGGGGGGGAATAAAATCTTCAAAATTTCTCTCTGCCCTGAAAGAGATCAAAACAAGTTCTAGGGACAACCACTGTCCCACCTGGCGAAACACTGAACTGGCACTTAACCTCCTTAACTGTAACCTAATTTTGTACATAAGTAACTTATTCGCAAATGCCTTGATTTTTCTTGACGTGTCTAATTCAAATAATTACCCATACAGACAGTCTAGTCCCTTCATTGTTTTAAATACCTCAATCAAATTCCCTCAAAATCTGTTTTCCAAAGTAAATAGATCCAGCTATCTAAACTTATTGTGGTAGTAGCCGAGGGCATTTAAATTACAATCGGCCTACTGACACTCCTCTCTCAATTTTCTGGGACATTTATATAGCCAATATATCTAGGGACAAAAATTGGCATGGTACTCTAAATGAGGCCTAACTAAGGTCTTGTAAGCGGACATTGTAATGCTTTTCCTTTCATATTGGATTATCCTAACAATACATCTCTGTACTCGTTAGCCTTTACTGTAATCCTGCAGCGCTGATACTGGTTCATCAAATTTTTTTAAAAACATTTTATCAAAAGAAAAGACTTACCAGAAGGAAAATGCATTATCCTACAAGAAGACTATGACTTCAAAGACACAATTGATCCGTTCATATATTGGCATGCACTATGCAAAGTGCACATCAAAACTGGAGATTTCAGATTAACACAATGTTGTGTGATTTCAGTCTCGATCTTAGTTTATTTTAAAGAGTGAAACAGTGCAAATCATATTAATAAAGCTTTGTTTTTCCAATTTTAGAGGCCCTGGCATGAGTATGAGCATAACTTCCAAATAATGTACAAGGTAGGAATGGGTCACAAACCTCCCATCCCAGAGAGATTAAGCCCAGAAGGCAAAGATTTCCTCTCTCATTGTCTGGAAAGTGATCCGAAATGCCGCTGGACATCTAGTCAACTCCTAGATCATCCGTTTGTTAAGGTGACTTATTCGAATGTAACACGTAGCAAAAGCTTGCTTATTTTACCAAACTTGGGACTTTTCAGTCAAGTTGGAAATTTAGTGGACTGTAAACATAAATGCAAGTTATTGTGTCATCTGTTTGGTAGCTTGGTCTGCTGAGCAATGTGCATACAGTCTTCCTCTTTAGAATTCACTGAACATCTCAGGCTGTGTTTGGCAAATTTTTGGAATATTCTGGTGCCACTTTTTAATACTCAGAACCTGTTGGTTGGACTGTGACTGCCTTATTATAAATGATGGCTATTCTCATTGGACTAAGTCTAAAGGTGATGCTACCAAGACCTTGTTTAGAGTAACAAGTGGATGCCAAACCCATCTTGAAAACTGGCACATTTTACCAATACAGATATCTTGGGATTGACCTCCAGGTCACATCTGTGTGTTACGACAAACACCCAATCCTTGATTATGTGCTACTTTTTTGGACTAAGTTGTTATCACTCGAACTCTAACTTAGCCTGAAATGCATGTTTTTTTTCCAGGTTTGCTGTGACGAAGAATGAAGCTGCCTGAGCGAGGGATCTAGTGATCTCACAGACACATGAGAAGCAATCACTACTGCAAGTGCCAAGAACACTGTACAACTGAGAACCGCACTGACAGCTGACAGGGGTCACTGTACCACTGCTTCCGTGAAGCTGATAGGCTGAGACTGCACATGTTGGGCAAATTGATTGTCTAGCAATTTAAAATAAGCTGCATGCTCAATTGGAAGTGCCATTACTACTGTACAGACTGGTGTGGTTTCTGTCCCTATTGCTGCCCCCCCCCGGCCAAACACCACACACACACACACACACACACCAACCCTCCCCCCCCCACCCTGCCCCCGGGTCACATCTGGGACCTGTACTACCGATCTATAGTATCTCAGTTTTCTATAGGTTCCTTACCGTTTTGTGTTGTCAAATATTCTGATTTGTAAAATGTTTTTATCTCGTTTGTTGTGCTACACACCCCTATTATACTGTGGAATAAGAATGCACTGACTCACGTGAACGTTAAGCATATTCAAGTTTGTTCTGGAAGGACTGTAGACTGATTCATGAAATACAATTGTTTTCCAATAAATTCTTTATTTTAGGAAAGCTGTGTTATTGATGTGAGAATGGTCTATTGTGGAGTGTCCTAAAAATGAAGGATACTGATTAAAAAGCATGAGCGCAGCCCTTAATGGTGACATTTTGTTGGTTCATCTTGTGTGATAGGAAGATCCCACTTTTAGAGTGAATTGTTTACTTTGAAGGTGTACAAACTGAAGCGTATGGTTTTAAAGTTGAACAATTTGCATATGTAAACTGGCACCAGCTCGCAGTATTTATTTACATTCATTTAGCATGGATGGTGCATCTTATTGAAAAAGTGCCAGTAAACCCATGCAAAAACATCCCATTTTAATTAGGCTCTTTGAACAGTTGAGCTAATGTGACTGGAAGATCTAACGTGAGCTGACGCAAAAAGATTACAGTAAATTACTATGAGGCTGTAATTAAAGTATGTACAGTACAACACAGCACACTACTGCTTGTTTCCCTTTTACTGTTTTTATTGGTTTCTTTTGTGATAAAATGCAAGTTTCAACTACAGTACCAGAATACTTTTTAAAGCAGGTTTTTTCACCAAATGAATATTCTGCAGTCCTGCAGAGTTATTGAGACTTATTCCAGCGCACTAGGGAAGGGGAAAACTTGCATTGTTATTAAGGAATTTCGGAATTCTATTACAGTATATTCAAACCCAAAGTCATTATGAGAAGTAACTTCGGGTGTTTGGGAAGATGGAGGTGAGAAATAAAAGCAATGCAACAACATTCCTTTTTTTTTTATTTGTTCATGGGATGTGGGTGTTGCTGGCTAGGCCAGCATTTATTGCCCATTTCTAATTGCACTTTAGAAGATGGTGGTGTGCTGCTGCCTTGAACTGCTGCAGTCCATGTGTTTTAGGAACACCCACTCTGCTGTTAGGATGTTCTGGGATTTTGACCCAGTGACAGTGAAGGAATGGTGATAATGTGTGACTTGGATCTGCTGCCCTTGTCCTCCTTGCTGTTAGGAGATAATGGGTTTGGAAGGTGCTGTTGAAGGAGCCTTGGTAAGTGGGGGGAGGCAGTGGTGTAGTGGTAATGTCACTAGACTGTCCTCTCAATTACTACTCCAATTAATGATCTGGGGACACAGGTTCAAATCCCACCACAGCAGTTAAATTCAATTAATAAATCTAGAATTAAGAGCTAGTCTAATGATTGCCACAAAACCATTGTCATTAAAAACCCTTCTGGTTCACTAATGTCCTGTAGGGAAGGAAATCTGCAATCTTTGCCTGCTCTGGCCTACATGTTGACTCCAGGCCCACAGCAATATGGTTGACTCTTAACTGTCCTCTGAAATGCAAGCCATTCAGTTATATCAAACTGCTACTTATTGAGAGTACTGATCCTTTCATGCATGGTGCAGTTGGGTTGTTAGCTTGCTTGATGTAATCCTCAAAGTTTATTAATTTGAAAATATGGAGGCTGCCAGGAGCATACTAAACAGGGAGGGTGGTGGGAAAAGCAGCCATGGACTGGAATGGATAAACCAGCTCTTCAAATAACTAGAGCTATCTCTGAAGCACTTTGGGACATGCTGCCATCCTGAAAGGCATTATTTAAGAAAGCAAGCATTTTAGGGGGATATGGGAGAGCAAATGTATGCTGGGATGGACCATACAACCTACTCTTTTAAGTTACCAATTGTAATTCTGTATTCCTTGAGACTGAAGCAACACACAGCTGAGAATACCGAATACTTAGCTGCTGCCAGCTCCTCAAGCTCATTCTGCTGTTCAAGTCAGATCATGACTGATCTACACTTAACTGCATTTACCTACATTTGCTCCATAGTCCTTGCAAGTATATCCACTATGGAAGGGTAGAAAATAGTTGTTAGTGGAAGCAGGCTGTACAATTTTTTGGTTGTTTACTTTTAAAACATTAGCCTCACTCATGGTTAAGACAGCCAATACAAGTGTTTAACAAAAAAGTTCATATGTAACAAGAATACAATGTACATTAGTTTGAAAAGTGGTATTTAGGTTAGTGCATTGGGCATGTAACTGGTGAATGCAGAATCTTTAAAAATGATCAGTTACAGTGCAACTGATTTAATTACTTTAGCCTCTTGCTGTATGATATAATAGATTTAAATGATTTAAGTTAATTGTTACACTGCATTGTGAGACCCTGCATTGGAAAATTTACAAGTCTTTGTGCAAAGGAAAGCGGGTGGTTGAAAACTCAATAAATTGCATTCCATAAATAATGTAGGACAGAACCTCCAAACTACAGTTCTTTATTTCAATACATCACCTTTAAAATTCATGTACAAAACCAGAGCTGAAGAACCACATACTATTTCTTCACCTTCTGGTTGTAGAATGTGCCAGTTAATTGAAAAAGCCAGAACAAAAAAATCTGTTAAGTAGACTAATTGTTGCCAAAAATGTAGTTTGAGGCCTGAGGCTACAAGTTTTAAAATTTCAGTCTATTGTATTTGAATAGGCCTCCTCCAACTAATTTTGCCAATTCCTGGAGCAGGCCCGAACTGAATAATTCTTAGGGGTGAGGGGGCAGTTGATTTGGGGTGGGGAGGTGGTACAAGAATTGGATGATGAAGAGCGGAGCTTAGCAGGTAGGACATGCAGCTTTCCAAGAATGGATAGGTCGAACTGAAATAAGGTTACCTAAGCTGGAAATGTCCATACTCCACCCCATCACGGAAATGAACCTGAGGGGGATTATGTATGAATTTATAGCATGTTTGTCACAAGGGTCTCTTGTGCAAGAGGGATTTAAATGACTCAGCATCCCTGGAACAAAACACCCAGTTGCAAACCCTTATACCAGGTAGTTCCTCAGGACTTCTGCTCCACCTCTGTTTAAAAAGTCATTTGGTCCATTTAACTTTGTCTGAATTCAGGGTAGCAGAACAGGAAATGACCTGAGAAACACCAAATACTACAACACCCCATTGACGCCAAATTCTGTTTTGTAGAAATGTTACGATCTAAACTTCAGCTGGTTACTTAAAGCCAGTTTTTTCCCTTCACCGTAGCATTGACAGTTGCTGGAGTGTGATTCCATGAAATACAACAGTCTCATACTGATCTATGCAATGGTTAACTGGTGAAGTAAGGGTCAACAACTGTGGAAAACATCAAAAACAATCTCCAGTGTTGCAATCACTAGCCAGTGATTAGCAGTCCTGATTTTTCTTAAGTAAATAATACTGAAGTTGCTAAGAATCAAAAAATGTTGGAAATACTCAACAGGTTAGACCAGATTTATTGGGAAACGAGTTAACATTTCATCATTTATCATTACTGGAAAGATTTAGAAATGTTTAGACAAGTACAGAGGCAAGGAAAGGGAGGAGAGGGTAAAATGATAAAGTCTATGATACTATGAAAGGCAGGAAAAACGAAATGACCAAAGGGATAATGGTAATTGGACATGGAAGAAACCAAAGATAGGTCTAGAGGAGATGTACATGGTTATAGCAGTCAACCGTTGCCATTTAAGAAAAAAATGGGGGCACGTTAGTATCAGGGTCTGGCACATAAGGGTTAACATGAGACTGAGTACAGTACCACTCTCACACTGATGTAAGAGAACACGTAAGGTGGGCATGGTAGTTTATGGCTTTGAAAAGAATAACATGCCTGGAAAAACTGCTTAAAAGTTGGTTTTGGTTGGGCTTGGACAAGAGAAAGGACCAATTGCATGTGAAAGGAAGACAGCAGCCTTTTTTACAGTCCAGAGCCTAGGGGTTCAGTCTGATGTTTCCCACAACCATGTGCACAAACAAGCATAGAGTCAGCTGCAAGCTTGAACACTTTACTGCAACTAGGTACATAGTTCTTGTAGTTAATACACACATAGTTAAACTACTTAAGACTACAAAGTCTTCATTTAGACCTATCGAACAGTATCCAACACCCTACAACATGGTGGCAGTGAATGGAAAAAACCAAAACCTCAAAAAAAATGCAGACAAAAAAACTAAAACCTTGCTAGACTAAAGAGAAATTCAAAGAAACATTCTGACCTGAAGAAAAGCTCAAGCTGATATGTAGAGAAAAATCACCAGGAAAAAGCTCCAAAGAAAGATTTGGAAGCCGAAGGCAGAAATTTAAAATTCCTTACTGCAACAGTGGGCTCCATAGGATCTCTTGGTTCAATTCTGTCATGAACGCTGTGATCACAGAAAATGGCTCATGTTCAAGGGCTAAGAACATTCTGGAAGAATGTGTGTTTTAAAAGATGCTGTTCCTTAAAGGGTTAATGCCAGGCTCTCATTGTTATTCCTGTAAAAAAATCTTTTACAAGAAAAAATAATTAAGCAGCTTTAAAGAAGCTGGAAACCTCCTGACTCTGGTCAGCATGGTAGTTTATGGCTCTGAAAAGAATAACATGCCTGGAAAAACTGCTTAAAAGTTGGTTTTGGTTGGGTTTAGAGAAGACTGCTTGTGAAATGAAGACAGCAGCCTTTTTTTTGCAGTCCAGAGCCAGTCCACAGGCAGCAGTAAATATAAGCTGCTCCTAAGATGCTACATGCTGGAAGAGTACCTGCAAGTTTTCTTGGAGTCTACCTGAAAAGCAGTGCAAGAGTCATTAGTTTCACATATCAGCACAAAGACCAACTATGTAACCCAGACGCCATTTCAAGGACTCAACTATCTTTCCTTTTCCCTTGAACCATTGACTTATAATCTTTGGCAGAGTTCCTCTCTTTTTATTTTATGATATTTTTGGTGTGTGTGTGTGTAAGACTTAGAGTATCTCGAAAGAGTAATTAGTATACTTTCACATTCCATACAGAATGTTGTAAAGGAAATATCATTTTAAAATATTTTGTATGTGAAAGTATTTCCATGTGTACAGGATGGAGCAAGCAAAGATGCTAAAATTTTAAGGGACACAGGGGCTATTTATGGGATAGTGCTATTTATTGTCCAGAGGGGTATTGCAAGAAATAAGTGGAATTCATGGAGATGCTAAACCTATTCAATTTTAGAAGGTAAATTCAAAAAGTTGAAGACAGGAGAGGTGATTGTTGGGGTACTGGAAAAGTTGCCCATTGCAGAGGTTCAACTTATCCTAGGTAATGATATGGTCACAGATGGTGGTGATGCCTACTGTGGTTGAGCAGCCTGTGGCAATGCATTCAACAGATGTTGCAGAAAGAGCATCTTGGATTGTTTCCAGATTGTGTGGTGATCACAAACTCAGGTTGAAAGAGGAAGAGGAGGAATCTAAAAGACAGGGGAAGGATGCTGACATCCAATTAGCTGGATCTGTCTTTGAAAAGATTGTTCAGGAAGAGAAGGTTGAAGAGAGTGAAGCTGAAGTGTTTAGCTCAGTGAAATTGGTAGAGTTACAGCAGAAAGATCCACGAATAAAGCAGTTATATCAGACAGCTTAATTGGAAACAGAATGTATTCCAGACTGATATTATCTTAAAAGGTAATGTGTTAGTGAGGAAATGGAGACCTGTCTCAAATTCCAGCAGATGAGAAACAGGTGGTAATACATCAAATAATAGTATCACCTGGATAAAGAAATGAAATATTGGGAGTGGCTCATGAAATTCCAATAGCTGGACATTCAGGAATTTGGAAAACTCAGGCGAAAATACATAAACATTTCTATTGGCCTGGACTGCATAAAGATGTAGTCAAATTCTGTAGAATATGTCATTCAGGTGACCAGGAAACCTCAAGCAATGATTAAACCTGCACCTTTAATTCCAATGAGCATTTAAAGAACCTTTTACTAGGTTGATTGTGTACATCCCCTCCCCAAGACCAAAAATGGAAATCAGTACTTGCTGACGGGACAGGGATTGAGGGATTCCATTCTTGTTATTTGCAATTAGGGATGCCCTAACGAATCAACCGGGCTTAGTCCTTTTGAATTAGTCTATGGTTATGAAGTAAGGGGACCACTTAATTTGATTCAGGAGAAACTAGCGGGTCAAAGTTCAGTAACTACTCTCGGATTATGAGACAAAATTCAGAGAAAGATTGAACAGAGCATTTGAACATTTAAAAATATCACAGCAGGTGATAAAGACATTTGCAGATATGAGGACAAAAACTCAGTTTTGTTGCTGGAGAGGTGTTAGTATTGTTGCCAGTGTCAGGCTAACCATCAAAGGCAAGGTTTAGTGGGCCTTACAGGATTGAAAAGAGATCGAGTGAAGTAAATTATTTAATAAATACTCCAGATAGAAGAAAGAAGCAGAGGGTGTGTCATGTAAATATGCTTAAACAGTACTTTGACAGGGAAAATAACCAGAAGGAGGTATTAATGGTGGTAGATTCGGAAAAGGAGGTAGATATGAAGGATTCTGAAATTGACATTCCTTTAATTAAATTGGTCAATGAGGGGGTACTTAAAAATTTAAATGTAATACTGAGTTACCTTCCAGACAAGTGCCAAAGTGATTTGAAAAGGCTATTGCAGTCACACAAAGCTATTTGTGGGAATAAACTGGGGAAAACAAATTTAGCTGTGCATTATGTAGATGTGGGAGATTTAGTTTCAATAAGGCAATATCCTTCTAGATTAAATCCATTAAAATTAGCTCAAATGCAAAAAGAAATTCAATTCAAGCTTCAGAATGACATCGAGTCTAGTTGCAGTAACGGGTTCAAGTATTGTGATTGTGTTCCATCTGGATTCGGCACCAAGACTGTGTGGATTATTGAAAAGTAAACACAGTGACAAAAGCAGATTCAAATATTCCATGGTTGGAAGGTTGTATTAAGAAAGTGCGACAATCAGAATTTATCACAAAGATTGACTTGCTGCAAGGATATTGGCAAGTACCGTTATCAGAAACAGCAAAAGAGATATTAGCTTTTGTAACACCAGATGGACTATATCAGATTAAAGTTATACCATTTGGTATGAAGAATGCACCAGCAACATTTCAAAGACTGACCAACAAAGTAATTGCAGGACTGAGTAATTGTGCTGTTTATATTGACAACTTGGCACTTTTCAATCAAACTTGGGAGGAACATTTACAACATCTGAAAGGACTGTTTGAGTGACTGCAAGAAGCTAATTTGGCGATGAACTTGGCTAAGAGTGAATTTGCAAAAGCGCAAGTTACATATCTAGGCCATACCATTGGACATGGTCAGGTGGTCCCACGAGATGTGAAAATAAAAGCAATCACAAATTTCCCAATGCCTACAACAAAACAGGAAGTTTTGAGATTTCTGGGAATGAGTGGATTTTATTGGAAGTTTGTACCAAATATTAGTGTCTTTGCTCCATTGACTGAGCTACTAAAAAACACATGAAATTTCAATGGACATTGAGTGCTACTTAAATCCATGCTCAGCTTTCACTGTTCATTCACTGCTGGAGATCAACCATGTTTGAAGTGTACTTTTGAGAGACACAAGGAGACTTTCAAGATCACTTTAATAAAAGCAAAATACTGCAGATGATGGAGGTCTGAAATAAAAACAAAGTGCTGGAAAACGTCAGCAGGTCTAGTAGCATCTGTGGAAAGAGAAATGGGGTTAACACATTAAGTCCAATATGACTCTTCTTCAAAATAGTTCTGAACCCCATTATTGAAGATCTTGTAGGAGTGACAAGTGCATTTTGCTAAGGTTTTCAATTAGTCTGGAGGAGGACAAGGCCAGGTCGAGCAGCACCAGCTGCTGCACAAGAGAGGAATAGAATAGAATAGAATACGCCTTTCTCCCTTGTGGGTATAGTATATCCCTCCTTCTATGGGCCTCCTCTAATACCATGTCCTAGATGCTCTCCCTCGGTCCTAGAGCCATCCTGAACTGTTCCATTGTGGGCCAGTCAATGCACTCCACACCATCAGCAGGAGGTGAGAGAGTGGAGGTGTACTCAGCCACAAAAACTGCATCTGAACAAATGTCTGTTTTCACGTCTCCAGTCATGTTTAAATCATGGAATTCATCAATTAGCCAAATCTGCATGCTAAAACTAGACTTTCAAACAAGTATCTTAGCACAGCGCTCGGTGTCTTTTTTTCCCCCACATTTCACCAAAACAACCCCATTTTTCATATGAGAAACTATTTTGAGAAGTTTAAACAAATTCAAATTGGAGAATATTCACATTCTCATCCTTCCTGAGGCCTAATTCACAATTATTAAACTAACTGAACTGAACTTCACATCTAACTTCCCCATTCAAAATTGAAATACACAGCATGATTAGCCAAATACAAACAGTTTTCACCTTAGGAGGAAAGTTTGCCACAAATTTTTTGTTACCATATTTGGATACCACTAGATGGCACCATTGCACCTTGCACATTAATTTCTGACCGCAGAACCTATAGTAAACCTTGTAACTTAATGCAATGGCAAAAGAACAAACTACATAATGCTCCACTGATGCTGCCAGACCTGCTGAGTTTTTCCAGGTAATTCTGTTTTTGTTTTACATAATGCTCACATTTGTTTGAAATTTGAGGCACAACTTTTTGTTCTAAACTCTATAAGGTGTAGAGGAATGCATACTTTCAATAAGATGCACTGCAGGAACTCACCAAGGCTCCTTAGAGAGCAGCTTTCAAACCCACGACTGCTACCATCTAGAAGGACAAGGGCAGCAGACACATGGGAACTCCAACACCTGGAAGTTCCCATCCAAGTCACTCACCATCCTGACTTGGAAATATATCACCATTCCTTCACTGTCGCTGGGTCAAATCCTAGAACTCCCTCCCTATTAGCACTGCGGATGCACCTACATCACATGGACGTGCAGCAGTTCAAGAAAGCAGCTCACTACCACCATCTCAAGGGCAATTAGGGATGGGCAATAAATGCTGGCCTAGCCAGCGATGCCTACATCCCTTGAATGAATAAAAAAATTGATATCAGTTATGCACATTGAGCTCAATGACATCTTTTCAAAAACTGCTTAATGCAATTCAGTTACAGGAATAAAATTATTGTAATGGATTACACTTGTCTGTGAAGTATGCAGTAATTTCAGAAAATGACGTATCACCTTGAAAATTACTGCAAAGATCTGTTACAAACTGAGCTACACAATTCAATTTATCTTTTATCTAACAATTCAATACCTGGACTTTCATTTTATTCCCATTTTGGTCAGCAAAAAATACATTCAAATGGCACATAACACCGAATAATTTTAAGCAAGGTTTCACTTAAAATACAATTCCAGATGTTTTACAGAAACAATCAAAGCATCAACAATCAAATAATGGGGAATATTATTGTGCTGTTATTTAATTTTAACCTCAAACTGTTAATAATGGATGTTAATAATCACCTTACACTCACAATGGTGATGAGCATGCTTTTCAATCAGGATACGTAGCAGTTATAGACCAATGAGATTCTCACAACTTTGCTTTTATTTGTGATTGGTTTTCCTTTTGAAACTTCATTTGGCCAAGTACAGTGTACAGAGCATAAAAAATCAGCACTAGCTTTTCCACTGTCCTCCTGGGAGTCTCCTGCACGACAGTTCCGAGAACAATTGCTTCAGAAGTCTGGTGTCAGATGTTCCACTCAGTGGAGCTGGTTTTGAGCAATTAGCGCCTTGATGCCAGACATGTTGGCTTAGGAGAGCACACTACTGTTGAACCGCCTTTCTTGCCACCAGATTTGGACAATCTTGCGAAGGCACTGCTGGTGGTTTTTGTGCAGTGCTTTGAGGTATCTGCTGCAGGTTATTCCAAGTCTCCAAAGCACATAAGAACGTGGGAATAACTGCTGCCAGTAAACTATGACCCTGCGTTTGAGAAAAAAAGTGTCCTCAAATACTCTTTTCCTCAATCAACCAAAGGCTGAGCTGGCACATTAGAGGCAATGATGAATTGTCGTCATAAGGAGACTCCCCAGATATGGAAAATGGTCCACATTTTCCAGGATCTCGCTGTTGATCTTAATCAACCAGGGCAAGTGTTGGAAGGGGACCTTAGTTTTGCAGGTCTTTAACTGAAAGCCCCATTTTCTCATATGTTTCAGAGGAGTTGACAATGATCTGGAGCTCCGTTTCTGAGTAAGCACCATCTGCATGCTGAAGCTCAACGAATGAAGTTGGGGTGATTTTGTTTTTGGATTGAAGGTTGCATAGGTTGAACGGTTTTCGCATCCATTCTGTAAATTACCTCCACACCTGTGGACATGCTGGAGGTGAGGTGCTGTATTGCAGCGAGCAAAATGGAGGGTTGGTGCAATGACACAACCTCGTTTGACCCAGTTTTCATTGTGGCAGTTCTGTTGGTGAAGATCATAGCATGAATGTAATTGTGGAGTAGGTGGAGGATGATGTCTTATTGCAGCCAAATTTGAGGAGGCTTCTCCATAAGCCTTCACGATTAACAGAGTCAAAAGCTTTCGTGAGGTCAAAAAAGGGTATGTACAGTGATTGGTGCAGTTTGTTACATTTCTCTTGAATTTGCCGAGCAGTGAAGATCATGTCTGTGGTGCCTCTCAAACGGACAAAAACCACGCTGCAATTCTGGAAGGAACTCTTCAGCCACTGGGAGGCAGCAATTGGAAGATCATTGTGAGGATTCTCCTCATGTGGAAGACAGCAGGGCAGAAATATGTAAACACCCTCACTAGCAACAGGAAATTATTGATATTCTCTGCAATTAGCAAGGATGCAAACTAATGCTATTAAATGACATTTGGCACAAATTACATGCTCTTTTTAAAGCAAAACACTTGGAGAAATCTTCTAATGGCTTTTCATGGTTATAGTTCTCAGGTTATTTATGATGACAGATTTTCAAAGACCAACTGTGCACTCGTCACAACTAGGGTCATTTTAAAATTCAGGCTCAGTCGTAATTCCAAATTCCTCCTTATTCGTTCACATTTTACGTAGTTTCATTTCAAAAACTACAATTGCAAAGAAAAGTAAACCCCTGATGAATGTTAACTAATGCCATCCAAGCTGCACACAAGCCCCTCATTAAGGAACGTCTTTTGCAGGTATCAGAATATTTCCAAAGTGATATGAAAATGTCTGATGACCTGAAGATAGACAAAATTAGAATATTCAAATTGCACTTCTCTAAGTTTGCTCTGAAGGGTACAAAATATTACAGAAATGCTGTGAGAAGGATAATGTTTACAAAATATTTGTCAGATAAAACTAATTTTACACATTGATTAATGTGAATACTTAAAAGATTATATCCACAGTTTGGTCAACATAATACTCACTTTCCTGAGTTATTGGCTCATTTGATCAAAGGCTAACCTGTTTTTTCCAGTGAAGAAAAAGGTACACTTATACCACAGTGCTTTGAGAAGCTAATGGGTGACAAATTTACAATATTCCAAACATACACATGTAGAAGTCAATCTTGGCCATAATTTTTGGCTTAAACATTTGCAATTTTTAAAAATATACGCCTCAAGTAAAAGTTGCTATTATTATGGAATTGCTCAGAGATGATAGCCTGAAAATTTCAGAACCAGAACATAACTAGGGGATCTTTAGGAGGCTAAAAACATTCATTAAGGGCAAAATATGAGAGCATCCTCATTAGCAACATTGTATCAATGAGTCATGGGCTTGTGGAATGAACTTGGTCCTAATATTGTCAAAAATTCATTTCTAAAATGTGAAATATCGAATGTGCTCATCAGAACCAAGGATGATTACTTGTGGGCTGATGTCGAAGTTACTATGGATGATGATATCGCTTGTTAGTTTTACATGCTTTCTTCATTTCTACTAGAATTTGTTGGATCGTACTTTATTCCATTGATAATTTAAAAGATGAAAGCTGATAGTAGAATTTCTTTTCATGCAACAAGGAAAATAATAACTGCCAACATATGAAAGTAAGCCTATGACTTTGCAATTTTTAGTTGAGAGAGTGATGATCTTTTTTGGAGTTCACTCCAGATTTTGTTTGTCTTTGTTTCATGTCACGTAGGGTCAAATCTAACACTGCTGTCAAACCCTCAAAAATATTACCAGTGTAAAAGTTGACTCTCAAATTTTTGCCTAAAAATTTGGTCTCAAAATTTAACTTTTACATGGGTACAATGCCATATTTAATACTAAACTTGCCCGCTGGTTCTGGTGCAATACACTCTACACTGCCTGGTTTAATGAGACACAAAGGCTTTGTAAGAGAAGTTGGTAGCGCTTGCTTCCTGTCAATACAGTTTAAAAATGTTCAGCATTGGGACAACTTTGTGCGCATGCAAATTACAGTGCCTCAAATTACTACTGTGAAATGTTATACTGTCACCACTACAAACTGATTATCTGATCAGTGATTCAAAAGTTACCCACTGGTTGCAAGATGTTTTGGGATCTGATAAGGTACAACTCTTTTTCCTTTACTCCTGCAAGTAGTATGTGACTTGCTCAGTACATGATATTCATAATAAATTCACCAGCAATGTTACCACTTAATGACAATTTTCATTGAAGGGTTTGAAGCACCCAATTATAGTGGGACTCTGGAGACTCTACCAGTTTCACTGCCGCAGTGAACAACATCCAATTGTGACACTCATTGTTTTAACAGACTAGTGTCTTACACAGCAGTTCCTTTCAATCTGTTTCCCAGCAGGCAAAAAGTATTGTGTGTAATAATATACACACTGGATAAAGACAGAAAGTAAAGGCAAAAATCATGCTAGCAAGGGGACAATTTAGCATCTTATATTGTACACGTTGCATTATATTATTGCAATCATTAAATCTTAAAAGTTGTGCTTACATCAGCAGAGGTTTATTCTCATCAGTTTGACTGAAACAGTAGATGCATTCATTGAAAAAAGAACAGAGGAAAGATACCCCACAGGGAACTCTAACAGACATATCTCTAGCTGTCTAGGAGGGAGACAGAATAGGAAGTGGATTTCAAATCAACAGAGGACTGTTTTTACACACACAGTTTAGCTAACGACTGTATTTCTGGACTGGAGTTGGAATGCTCGATTCTCAGTTCATCTCCAGTTTCATACACCCACGTGACAGGGATAAGTGAATCACTGGCAAAAGGGATGCATTCCCATTCACAATTGGTGACAATTCCACCCTGATCTGCTGCCAGCCAATCTCTGAAAATCTCAACAGTTAGTGGAAACATCTGAAGCTATAATATTTCCAGGGCAATGGAAGCACGGATGGCCAACTAGGCCACCAGAGGTGCGGGTTTAGAGAAAAATAAGGAAATTAAGTTTCTTTTTCACCAAAGGAATAGCAAAGAATTAGCTAATGCCGTCAATATTGTTCGATTGATGTGGATATTGTTCTGTTCAACACCTCAGAAATGAGGTCCCATAGAACTCACCAAAGATTATATTATTTTGCAATAACTTTTCCAAGGAATCGCAGTGATTTCATTCAGTTTTTCCAATCCATTCTATGTTACTTTTCATTACATTCTCAGTATTGTATTCCAGAGCCTAGCAATCTGATAGGCACTATGACAATATCTCTGTTAAGCTGACAGAAGTCCTGTGAGATGAGTTATTGTACTGGTCACGTGAACCTTTTTAAACTGTTTAAATGATAGGGAATCACTAGAACAGATTAGTGGAATCTTTAGGAGCTATCCACAGATTCTTTCACAGAAATTTACTTTGCACCATGTAAGGAGACCAAAAGCACTGAGAAATGAAAATGTCACTTTCTTCCCTCCCAATACTTAACTCATTATGCTCTTTTTTTCTCCCCAAATTCATATATTAAACAATTAATCTACTAAAAATCAGCTGCAAGTTGCATACTCTGGGTAAATAAGGTCCTCTGGAATGGATTAACCATTTAGTTTAGAGTTCTTCCTGCCCATATGTATTTTCTCTCTCCTTGAGTCACACCATTCTCTTGCTAAGATGGCCAGCAAGTAACCCACTCCCTTTCTAATGGCACCAAAAACTACACAACAGCAGAGCAGCTCGAGGTGGAAAGCCCATGGGGAAGTGCCTCACCTCCATTCATTTCTCAGGGCAGACTACAAGACAACCCCTGGCAGACTTTGAGAACTCGGATATGAATCTGTTAACTTTGACCCTGTGATACAGCATCAATCTGCAGCACCAAGTCTACCTACTTTGCAGATCAGTCAAAGCATTGCCCTCTGTCGGGGATGGGGCCACATGTCAAATGCTGTAACACTTAAATGATGAAAGACACAATCTTGATTCATGTAACTCTTAAGAATGACTCAGATTCAGTAAAATACAAATGCATTTGAATAAGTTAGAAGCACAATTTAATGTTATTAGAAAAAGAAGGCTGAATTCTTCAGTTACACCAGGTTTTCTTTTAAAAAAGTCATTTCCATTTAGATTGAAATGTCATATAATATTGAAAGCCTCAATATGTCAGATCTGTAAGTGACACTATTAGTGTGGCATTCTCTGACAATATCCAATTTCACCATTTATTACTGTGTGAATAGCTTCACACACCACATATATCACAAAAGGATACCAATTCATTTTGTCCTTTTGTGCAGATTAAGATGCCACTCTACACAGTGATCTGTACACTAAAGAAACAGCAATTTAGATTCTTCTTCCCCTTGACCCTAGAATCTGCCACAACTCCTCTTCAAGAATACATAGGTACTAGCAGTCTCCATGGAAATTAATTTTTTCGGTTCATGCCATTGTTGCCGTAACTGGAGCCTTTTTCTATTTCTGTCATTCCGATCATCCATCGCATACCAACGGAGGCTGGAAAACAAACACAAGATTTTCAAAACATTATACAGATACATCAGTGTACTAACTGTAAGAATACAGATTAATTACACTTTTTTGCTTGCAAATTTACAAGTCCTTTAAAGGCAACCTGTCTAGGTTAGAAATTAAATTAGATTTGGTTTGTCTTTGGTCAACAGTTCACAGAATTGTTACAGTGCAGGAGGCCACTCTGCCCACCATGCCTGCACTGGCTCTCTGCATGAGCAATTCATAGGGCCTGAATTTTTCAGGCGGTGGGCAGGCTCAGCAGGAACAGTTGGAGGCAGTCGCATAGCCGACTGCCACCCGTGATCGGCTCCGTGCTGCCATTTTATGTGGGCGGCCAATTAAGGCCTGCCTAGCTTAAGACGCGAGCGGTAGCACTCAGCGCTACCTGTGTGGGCGGGGGGAGGAGGGAGAGTCGGAGCCATGCGCGTGAAAAAGCGCTTCAATCTCCCTGAGGCATGGAGCTGCCTCAGGGAGATTGAAGGGATTTTGAAATTATTAAAGGTTTAAAAATTTATTTAAACATGTCCCCTCATCACACAAGATGGGACATGTTTCTATATTTATGAAATTTTAAAAAATTTATTTATTAAAAACTTTAGGAAACCTCATCCCGCTTGTGGATGAGGTTTCCTAAAAAACGTGAAGGCCGCTTGGCCTTGTTGCCTCCCGCCAACCTTAAGGTTGGACGGGTAGTGTTTATAATGACCTTAATTTGTTCCTTAATGGCCTTAATAGGTCGTTTACATATTAGCAGGTGCTCAGCCGACTCCAGTGCATGCCTGCCGAATGAAAAATCGCAACTCAGCACAATGACAGAGATGCACGCCTGACGTCATCGCCTGTTGGCGTGTTGGGCTCACCCTTGCACGCCAACTGAAAAATCCTGCCCCTAGTGCCATTCCCCCACCTTCTCCCCAAAGCCCTACATATTCTTCTTTTTCAGGTAGCAATCCAATCTTGAATGCTCAACTGAACCTACTTCAACTACACTCTTGGACATTGTATTCCAGAGCTTAGCCACTCACTGCATGCAAAATCTTTTCTTTACATCACCCATGCTTCTTTTGTCAATTACTTTAAATCCATGCCTCTTGTTCTCGATCCTTTCACAGTGGGAACAGTTTCTCCCTATCTACTCTGTCCAGGCCCCTCATGGTTTTCACATTAAATATCAAATGGCAGTGAGTGCACAAAGAGGCAAGGGACAAGAAGCAGAATGGAGAGCCAAATGGCTACAAGACAGAAGGCAGGGAGTAGGGATAAACAGCAACTATCCAAAGTGGAAAGCACAAGGTTCAGTGCTGGGACCACAGTAGTTCACAATTTATATTAACAATTAATATTTCTAAATACAATTTCTAAATTTACAGATGACACCAAATTTGGAGGAGGGGAATAGTCAATATGGAGGACTACAACAAACTTCAGGATGACAGTCATAAACTTTGATTGGCATATAATGGGCAAAATGAATGCTAACATTAAGTGTGGCCTATTAAAATTTGGTTAAGAAAAATAAGGAAGTTGCATATTGCTTGGAAAATAAGAATCTAGATTGGGTAGAGGAGCAAAGGAAACTGGGAGTACAAATACACAAATCATTGAAGTAGCAATGCAGCTTACTAAAGCAAACCAAAAGCAAACCAAAGCACTAGGGTTTAGTTCTAAAGGGATATAATTGAGAGAGGTTATGTTTAACCTGTATCAAACCTTGGTTAGTACTTGGATACTGTGCACAGTTCTATGATTCTTGACCAGACCCCCAAGTTTTGGGTACGATCCTGTTTGGGACCAATAATGTTTTGTTTAAAGTAGACAAAGCTTGAGATCCAAGACACTTAAGAGAATAAAGCCACAAGATTCCATGGGCTTTGAACAAACAAACGTAAATTTTACTACACAAGGTTAGAATGTTAAGACAATTTACAATATCGACCTTATACTCTAACATTCAGGGTTAATATAAGGTACATGTGAATTAACAAGCAAACTATGCTTGAACACAGCACAATAAAAGACAAATGTGACCAAGACAGATTCCACAGATTTCTCCAACAACCCACCCAAATGTCAGAAAACCAATCTTGTTGAAACACTCTTTTACAAGGGTTTCCAGCCTTCACTTTCTAAGATCTTGCCTTGGAATTCTCTCCAAAAGTTGCTCCAACTTGGACAGTGTCAACGACAGCCCATCTTGCAGGGTTTCAATCTAGTCTCCTGAGACTCCATTCCCCTGCATGCACTCAGGCATCAACTCTCAAGCACAATTTCAGTTCTTCGGCCATGCCAAGCAGAACACGACAGCTCTAAAGGGTTACTTTCACCCCAAAGGTCTGCAGCACAGTCACCAAAATTCTGCTGCCTTCTTCAATCACCACGGCTTCTCATGAGCACTCTTCACTTAAGGTTTGCCTACCGCACCCCTCTTTCTTCTTGGAGCCGCTTCCTCTGCTCTTCTATCTTGTTAGCTTAACTGGGATTTCTCCCTGTTCCCAACCCAGGACTTTTGTCCAACATGGTGCACCACTTCTAGGTCACCCGACCCAGTTTTCTCTTTGCACAGGCCTGTCCTCAGCCCGAAGAACTTAAAAGTGCTGAATTGCACCTGCACAGCCTGTTCTCGGTCAACGCATGTGTGTAAACTCCCAAGGACTGGTTGGAACTTGGAACCCCCGGACCCCTGCTCTCCAATGAGGTAAGTCTGGGTTTCATAACACCTCACGCCTTGGAAGAAAGCAAGTTTCACCATAGTGAAGGTTTGTTTACAATGGCTTTACAATTTATTTTATAAGAAGTACTTAACATCATAAACTTCTAACAAATAGATTACATACTGTACAGTCTTGACCAGCTTGTATTGCTATTTTGTATCATGGATTTTCAACTTTTGTGATGCAACTGCAAACCAATATTCTGGAGGTCTTTCCCTCTTTACATAAGATGTATATTAGTCATGCTATGTATACAAGTAATTGTCACATAGGTTTCTCAACTTTAATACAGAACAGCAGGGTTTTTTCTTACTCTTCTCCTCCTTTAATGGAAACATACCTTCAATGAGTTCTTTAAGTTTGCTACTGAAACAAGTGCATGTTTGTTTGACAACCAGCTTCAAAAATGATCTTTTCCCACTCATTTCCCTCACAGCATATTTTGTCGTTTCATTGTTTTGATCATGACCAGATGAATAAACCTGCACTGAGGGAGCTTCTCTCTCTTTACTCTCGTCATTTTCTAGCTTATCCAAGAGATGTGTCACAGCATTCTGCACACGTTCATATTCTTCTCATTGACGTTTCAAAAAAAAAAGGAACCTTCATTTTCACTTTTTACAATTTCACCCAAATATTTGTTTACTCTTATTTTCCAATTCTTTTCCAAGCTTATTAATCTTCTCATTCATTTCAGCAATTCTGGCAAGTTCAGTTGTCTTTGGTATCAGAGTCATCTGCAGAACTCTTATATAAGCTTAACAACTTCATATGGGCATTCAGTTCATTCCGGAATCTTTCTTCTGTGGTTACCTGACTGCTCCCTGAACTTTTTCAACTCACTCATTAGGTCCTCAATCTCTGTTTCTTAATTTTTTCCTTATCTGCTTTTAAAGTCTGGATCTGGTCTTCCATACCACACATCTCATCCTTCTTGTTCTCCAGACGGCATCTGAATTCAAGAATTTCATTGCCCTTTTCATGATAAAATTCCAATAGTTCATACTTGGTTCTTAATTCTGTATTCAACACCCTGTACTGATTCATCAACAATTCCTTTCCCTATTCAAGGCATTTTTCATGATAGTTAGAGACTTCTGTTCCTTGAAGTTTCATCAAGTTTTAATTGAAGATCTTTGTTGAATTTGCTCCTACAAGCTTATCATTTAGACTTTTCAAGTCTTCATACAAGTGTCAGTCACAAGAAATAGAACAAGTGTTCTCACCAGTTCTCCTTTTTTCATTAATAACTCATCTTTAGTGTGAAAGTTGGTTCTCTACACTGGTCCACCTTTCCTTCAATTGCTCGTTATCAGCCATAAACTTCGTGTTTGGCCACAGCAATTTTGAGGAGTTTGCCCAAATCTTCCTTCATCAAAACATCTGGAACACAAATTGCATCATCAGTCACTATCAATGACTGATCTGCCCCAGTATCTTTTTACAATTCATATAAATGGCTTGGATGACGGGACATGAAGAATGGTGGCTAAATTTGCTGATGGCACAAAGACAAGTAGGAAAGTCAATTAAGAAGAGGACGTAAGGAGGCTACAAAATGACATAGATAGGTTAAGTGAGTGGGTAAAGATCTGGCAAATGGAGTATAATGTGGGCAAATGTGAAATCGTTCATTTTAGCAGGAAGAATAAAAAATGAATCTGTTATCTAAATGGTGAGAGACTGGAGGAGCTCAGATTTAGAGGGCTCTGGATGTCCTAGTACATGTTAGTATGCAGGTACAGCAGGTAATTAGGAAAGCTAACAGAATGTTATCATTTATTGTGAGGGGAATTGATTAAAAAAAGGTAGGGAGGTTATGCTTCAGTTGTACGGGGCATTGGTGAGACCACATCTGGCGTATTGTGTACAATACTGGTCTCCTTATTTAAGGAAAGATGTAAATACGTTGGAAACAGTTCAGAGAAGGTTTACTAGACTAATACCAGGAATGAGCAGATTGTCTAATGAGGAAAGGCCAGACAGGTTAGGCTTGTAGCCACTGGAATTTAGAAGAGTAAGAGGCAACTTAACTGAAACCTTTAAAAGTCCTGAGGGGTCTTGACAGGGTGGATGTGGAGAGGATGTTTCTCCTTGTGGGAAAATCTATAACTAGGGGTTACTGTTTAAAAATAAGGAGTTGCTCATTTAAAACAGATGAGAATTTTTTTCTCTTAGAAGGTTGAGTGTCTTTGGAACTCTCTTCCTCAAAAGTGATGGAAGCAGAGTCTTTGAATATTTTTAAGGCAGAGCAAAATAGATTCTTGATTCACAAGAGGGTGAAAGGTTATCAGGAGTAGGCAGGAATGTGGGGTTGAAGTTACATTCAGATCAGCCATGATCTTATTGAATGGCAGAGCAGGCTTGAGGGGCCGAGTGGCCTACTCCTGCTCCTAATTCGTACGTTCGTATGCTCTCAAAATATTAATTTGTTTACTGTTTTGATGGAAAAGTAAGGGAACACTTTTCTCTGTCAAACAAAACCTCTAAAACCTCCACTAAGCCTGACTCATTTTATCAATGTTCAAGGAAGAACCCCTCGGCTTTTATTTAGAGCCGCATTCTCCATTCTAGTAGGCTCTGAGGTCACATGTTTCAGTTGTACCATTGCTGCCACTGTTAAACACCCATTTCCTTTACTGGTACAGCCTTCTCTGAAGGCTCCTTAAGTGTTCCTATTACTCCTATCAGTTTACTGTTCAACTTCCAACAACTGGCTTTGAGATGCCCTGTCTAATGGCAATAAAAGCATACTGGTTTCTTATCAATTTTATCCTCTACACTGCTATTTCTGTTGGCTAGAACAGCTTCTGCCTTCAACCTAAAGCTAGACTCCTTTCTATTCCTCCAACTTCCCTGTGAGTTTACAAATGAAGATCTACCGCCCCTAGTTTATGTTATATTTCACACTGATCTGCTAAAACCGACGTGTGCCATACTTCAGAAACCCTACGATTGTTCAAGTGTAAACTAATCATTATTGAGATGTTATTTTAAAATTCTTCCAGTATTATTAGTTCCCTCACATTAACATCCTCAAAATTTTGTTCTAACTTCAGTGATCGAAACCACTGGTCCCATAACATTTCTTTCTTCCTAGCAAACTCTACAAAGGTTTCATTTGGTCTTCTCTTTAAAGTCCAAAATTTTAACTGATATGCTTCAGGGAAAAGCTCCTAAACATTAAGCACCAATTTTAACACCTCATAATCTAAGGATTGTCCTTTTGAAAGGCCAGAATACACATCCAAAGCCTTCATGATCAAAACACTTTGCAAAATGAGAGTCCATTTGTCCTTTGGTGACTTTAGCTTTGTAAGCATCTTTTCAAATGAGATAAAATATCTCTCAGCTCCATCGTCAGTGAATTTAGGCACTATGCTTAGACTCTAAGTTAAATCAAACTTCCAAATGGGGCTTCCCTCCTCATCCGAACTACTAGACGCTTTCACCCCATAAACCTAAGAATTTCTTTCACCAGTTCACACATTGCATTCTTTCCCTCTTTGAAATTCTTTCCCTTTCCTCATTTCTATCCTCCCTTGCTAACCTCTTTCTGGAGTTCAAGTTCAAACATTTGCATTTCTCTTTCTTTTACCTCTTTTTCTCTTTATATCTCAAGCTGCTTCATCTTCAACTGAATTCTAGCTAATTCAACTGAATTACCATCTGGATTAACTTTTCCTTCTTCCAATTCCAAATGCTGTGCTATTACCTAATTATGTCAGCCTTCTCAGCCCCTACATTTAATTCTAATCTTAACTCTTCTGCTAGTGCAATTAGCCAAGCCTTGGTTAATTTTTGCAAATCACTCAGGCATAAATCTTCCCTCTGCAAAAAAGTCATATCAATTCACAAAGCCGTTCTGATTTTCAATCAGTATAATAAAATTCACCGTGGAAATCTTATCAACATTAACCTCAGCAATTACCAGCAGTTGTATCTATCTGTGGATTTGAAATCCTGCAAGAACCCCTAATTTATGTTATGATCCTTGACCAGGCCCCAAGTTTTTGGTATTATCTGGCTAGGCACCAATATCGTTTTGTTTAAAGTAGACAGTTTGAGATCCAAGTCACTTGCTAAGAGAATAAAGCCACAATATTCCATGGGTTTTGAACAAACAAAGTGATAAAATAATTTACAATATCTTTCTTATGCTTTAACATTCAGGGTTAATATGAGGTCCATGTGAATTAACAGGCAAACTGTGGTCGAACACACCACACTGCAAAATAAATGACTGATGTGACCAAAACAAATTTAATGGATTTCTCAACAACCCATCCAGATGTCCGTAACACTAAGTCAACTCATCTCACTGAAATTCTGTCTCTCTCACAAGGGATTTCAGTCTCAACCTTCGAAGATCTTACCTTGGAATTCTCTCGAAAAGTCATTCCAACTCGGACGGCGTCAATGATGGCCCACCTCAATGGGCTTCAATCTCATTTCCTGAGACTCCATTCCAAGTATGCACTTAAGCACCAACTTTAGCTCTTCAGCAACGCCGAGCAGAACACTACTGCTCCAAAGGGTTACCTTCACCCCAACAGGATACAGCACGGAACACCAATTTTCTTCTGCCTTCTTGGATCGCCAGGGCTTCTCCCATGCCCTCTGCTCCAAGGTTTCTCCTGAGCCCTCTCCAGTTAAGGCCTGCCAACCGCAGTCTTTTTTCTGCTAGGAACCTCTTTCCCTGCTCCATTTTTTTCTCTACTTAACTGGGACCTCTCCCTGTACCCTGCCTGGGACTCTTCCCCAATATGGTGCCCAGCTTCTGGGTCACATGACCCAGTTTTCTCAGTGTTTTCTTTTTGCAAAGGCTCGCTGGGCCCATCCTCGGCCCAAAGAACTTAAAATACTGAATTGCGCGTGCACAGACTGCTCCCGATTCGCACATGCATGGAAACTCCCAGGGACCGTCAGGACTTGGGGTTCCTGGTTCCCTGATCTCCAATGAGGTAAGTCCAGCTTTCATAGCGGTCACCATATTATGAAGGATATAGAGGCACTGAATCAGGTGAAAAAAGATTTACAACGATGATGGAAAGACCTTACAGAACTCAGTGGTACAAAGGGACCTGGATGTCCTGGTACATGAATCAAAGTTAACATGCAGGTACAGAAATTGATTAGGAAGGTAAATGGAATGTTAGCATTTATTGCAAGGGGAGTAGAATAGAAAAGTAGAGAAGTTTTACTGCAGGTATACAGGGCCTTGGTGAGACCACATCTGGAATACTGTGTACAGTTTTGGTCTCCTTAAAAAAAAATATAATTGCGTTAGCAGCAGCTCAGAAAAGGTTCACTCAACTCATTCCTGGGATGAGGAGCTTATTTTATGAAGAAAGGTTGGATAGGTTGGGCCCATACCCACTGGAGTTTGGAAGATCCTGAGGAGATTTGATAGGGTAGATACTGGAAGGATGTCTCCACTTGTGGGAGTGACTAGAATCAGGCAGAGATTAAGAGTGAGGTCTACCAGTTAAGACAGAGATGAGGAGAAATTTTTCTCTCAAATGGTCATTGGTATGTGGAATTCCCTTCCCCTGAAAGCAGTGGAGATTGGGTCATTGAAGTTATTCAAGGCTGAGTTAGACAGATTTTTGATAAAGGTCTTGAGGGTTATGGGGTTCAACGGCAAAGTGGAGTTAAGACACAACTGAATCAGCCATGATCTTATTGAATGGCAGAGCAGGCTCAAAGGGCTGAATGCACTACTCCTGCTTCAAAGTCCTACATTCCTATATATACCAACAAGCAAGATTATAGCTATCAGAAAAGGACTTAAAGGCTGGGTTTTTCTTCTCTTGAACAGAGAAGGCTGACTCCAACTGAGATCTTAGATACAGAAGAGTGTTTCTATTTGTTGGGAACATCAAAACTAGAGGACATCAACACAAGATAGTCACTAAGAAAACAGTTAGGGAATTCACAGGAAAACCCTTTAACCCAGAATGTGATGAATTACCAAAGGGAGGAGTTAAGGAGAGTTGTATAGACATATTTAAAAGGAGGCTAGGTAAGTATGAGGGAGAAAGGAAGAGAGGGTTACGCAGTTAGGAGTTAGATGGGGAAGGACTGAGTAGATAATGAATATCAGCATGGACTAGTTGCGCCCCATGACCTGCTTCTGTAGATGAGCTGTGCTGTACATCTTATGCAAATCTAAGTATGCCAAAACATCGCCTAAAAAATCCAAACACTAATCTAAACCTATTTTAATATAACTTGTTTATCATAATTGTCAAGTTTCTCAATCTTCCTGACTGGGGAAATGTCTGATTATTTTCCACTAATGACATGCACCAAATTACAAAAACATTTCTTCCTAACCACATTCTACCCAACATGTATAGGGGAAATAATGTCACCACACATTCCAATCAATCTCAGAGAAGCAAAAATCTTTTCATAAATAATTGTAGCCTAGTATCATGTAAAGGTGAGATTAATGGAATTTACATACACTTTTAGAGTGATTACCTAAACAAACTTAGCTCCACATTCAGAGCACACTGATGTAGAGATGGTACCCACAAGCCTCAAGAAGGTCACAACCTGTTTCTTGGCTATGCTCCATGTCTAGTCTTGCTTACGCTCTGTTCCAAAACTTAAGCCCAAGAACTGGTCCCAGCAGGCATGTAGTCAAACTCCTTTTTAAGCCATGGGCTATAGCATCAGAAATCCTTCATTTTGAAATATTTCTTTTTGCTTTTTCTCTTCTATTGCCTCTACCAAAAAGAGTTCCTTGTCATAACATAGCCTTCAGATTGTAGATGATACCAGAAAATTGCTGCAAATGGTGGTTGCTGCGCTCTCAGCAAAAAGCAATATACTAACAATGGGGTGGGGTAACTCTCTCTTATTTAACTCCTCCTGTAATCCAGAGATCAACTGGAGAGTCCTGCCTACTGACAGAACTGGCAATTGCATCCAAGCCATTGCTTGGTGGCTCAAATCATAACCATTTTAGGGATTAGGGAGAGCTAACAACAGCTGTAATGGCCTAAATTGCCACTATACATTTATTCAAGGCTGGGTTTGTACAAGCAAAAAAATTCAAATGATCCAAGTTCCTTCAAAAAGTGAATGTACAAAAACATTTGAGAAACCGCAGGTCCATGTTTGAAAAGCAAACATTGCAGTGAATATGTCATTGGTATAGACAATGTGAATGCAAGAGTCAGAATGAATAATCAAGTATTTACTCAAGCTCAATAAGTTATTTCCATTCAAATTTAGAACTGAATGATAAAACTTATCCTAAGGAATTAATGAAAGCAAATCTAAAATATATATTTGGTGCAATGTGTTAACTCTTGTGCAAAATGAGTTAGATGCAAATTTGATAAGACCTGGAAATGAATGCAGGGTTGTCCTAGAAGTGCATAGCATATAAAACAAAATCTGAACAGTTCCTCCTGGTCACACTATCAATTTATATTTACACTGCACCATCTTTCAATCACAATGTCAGCAGATCACCTCTGTCCTTGCAAACTGCCACTCCCACTCCAACCTCCCTTTCAAAGTTTTTGAACATGCTGCTGCCTTCCAAATCCATACATATCTTTTCTGCAACTCCATGCTTACATCCCTCCAGTCAGGTTTCCACCCCTGCCACCATATTGAAATGGGTCTTATCGAGCTCACAAACAACATCTGATGCATCTGTGACAAAGGTAAACCATCCTTCTCAAGCTGTCTGTAGCTTTTGACAGGATTGACCACAATATACTCTTCCACGCCTCTCCTCAATCGTCAGCTGTGTGGGATTGTATCTCTCCAGTAGTAATCAGAGAATCTCCTGCAATGACTTCTCTTCCCACTTTTACACAGTTACCTCTAGTGTCCCCTAAAGGATCTCACCTTGGTCCCCTCTTATTCTCATCTACATGCTGCCTGCCCCCCCCAGGGACATCATTCAAAAACACATCAGGTTCCACACATGCACTGACAACATGCAGCTCTATCTCATCACCATCTCTCTCTGAATTGTCAGACTGCTTGCCCGATTGTTCAGTACCGGATGAGCAAAAATTTCCTCCAACTTAATATTTGGAAGACCAAAGCCACTGACTTCAGGCCCCAACAAACTCTGTTCTCTTGCCACCCACTCTATCCCTCTTCCTGACAACGGTCTGAGGTCGAACCAGACTCTTTGCAACTTTGGTTTTAGTATCTGACCACAAATCCACACTATCAACCAGACCGCCTATTTCCACCTCCATAAAATTGCCAGACTCGACCCCACTTCTGCTTTTCTGCTGCCAAAACCCTCATCCATGTTTTTTTTATCTCTAAGTTGACGAACCAAAACTCTGTTGCTTGCATTGCACCAAGTTCTGTTCACCTATTATTCCTGTGCTCGCTAACTCCCAGTTAAGCAAGGTCTCGATTTTAAAATTCTGATCTGTGTTTTCAAATCCCTCCATGGGCTCCCCCTCTCTTAAGTATAACCTCCTTCAGCCCTACAACACTCATATCTGCACTCCTCCAATTCTGGCCTCGAGCACCTAGATTTTAATTACTCCACCACTGGTAGCCGTGCCTTCAGCTGCCAAAGCCCCAAGCTCTGGAATTCCCTCCCTAAATAGCCCCACCTTTTCTTCCTCTGTTAAGAATCGCTTTAAAACTTAACTCTGACCAAACTTTTGTTCATCTGCCCTAACACACTCTTATGTGACTCAGTGTCAAATTTTGCCTGATAATGCTCCTGTGAAACATGTTACCATGTTTAAAGTGCCATATAAACGGAAGTTGCTGTTGGGCAGCCCTCCTGAGCCCACCTAGAAAGAGGAAGACAGGAGACGAATGGAAACACCACCACCTTCAAGTCACACATCATACGGACTTGGAAATATAATCTCTGTATCATCATCATCCTTGGGCCAAAATCCTGGAACTCCCTACCCAACAGCACTGTGGAAGTACCTAAACCACACTGACTGCAGTGATTCAAGGCAGAGGCTCACCACCAGCTTCTCAAGGGCAATTAGGGATAGACAATAAGTGCTGGCCTTTCAAGTGGCACCCACATCCATTGAATGGATTTAAAAAGGCATGAGCAAAATAGAGGAGGCCTTGAAAAAAAAAAATCTTGAAGATATAATAGATGGAAGGAGAGCAGAAAAAGAATAAATTCTGGAGGTGATCACAAAATATTTACAGAGCAAGTCCTTTTGGGATAGATTTTCAGCCTGCCATCTGGGCATAAAAATAATTGACTATCCACACTTTTTGTCTGTCTCTTTAAATCCAGTCACAAAACACAATGGGCAGAATTTTGCCCACGGTTGGCGGGCGGGCCCCACCAGCTGGCGGGCAGCCGAACTCCGCCGCTGAAACGGGGCCCGCCACCATTTTGAGTGGGTGGGCTAATTAAGGCCCGCCCAGCGGCCTGCCTGACAGGAAGCACTATGCGCTTCTTGTGCAGGGGGTGGAGGGATTCCCCATCTGTTAAAGTGTGCTCTTTCGCGCATGTGTGCGAAAGAGTGCACTGCTCCCTGAGACTAAGTGTTCAGCACCATTCGCGACTCCTCAGCTCCTGAAGCAGTTCATGTCCAAATGCAGCAAGACCTGGACAATATCCAGGTTTGGGCTGATAAGTGGCAAGTAACATTTGTGCCACACAAGTGTCAGGCACTGACCATCTCCAACAAGAGATAATCCAACCATTGCCCTTTGATGTTCTATGGCATTACCATCACTGAACACCCCACTATCAACACCTATCATTGACCAGAAAATGAACTGGACTAGCCACATAAATACTGTGGCTACAAGAACAGGTCAGAAGTTAGGAATTGCACGATGAGTAACTCGCCTCCTGACTCCCCAAAGCCTGTCCACCACCTACAAGGCACAAGCCAGGAGTGTGTCCACTTCCCTGGGTGAGTGCAGCTCCCACAACACTGAAGAAGCTGGACACCAGGACAAAGCAGTCCACTTGATTGGCACCACATCCTCCACCACCAATGCACAGTAGCAGCAGTGTGTACCATCTACAAGATGCACTGCAGGAATTCACCAAGGCTTCATAGACAGCACCTTCTAAACCCGCGACCACTACCACCTAGAAGGACAAGGGCAACAGACAGATGGGAACACCACCACCTGGAGGTTCCCCTCCAAGTCACTGACTTGGAAATATATCACCGTTCCTTCACTGTCGCTGGGTCAAAATCCTGGAACTTCCTTCCTAAAAGCACTGTGGGTGTACCTACACCACATGGACTGCAGTGGTTCAAGGCTGCAGTTCACCACCACCTTCTCAAGGACAACTAGGGATGGGCAATAAATGGTGGCCCAGCCAGTGAAGCCCACATCCCATGAATGAATAATAAAAATAATCAAAAAGTGTTACACTTGGTACATCAGTGTTTCAGTAATTAATGTCAGTCTGTGCATACAATATTTTACTGGACCAATATCCTTAACCAATGCGAAGCACTCCACAAACCAAAGCTCTCAAACTCAATAGGAGTTGTCCTTATTTTAAGGTGAGTCGCCCTTTGTAGGTTCATTGGACAAGGACACCTAAACACCAGCTGAGGTGCCAATTTGTAATGTCACACAAACATGGGGACAACTTTCATGCATAATGTCACCAAAGGGTGACATGTAGATGAGAAATAAGAGAAGATCAAGGACAGAACTCTGCAGCTGATCGCAGAGGACCATACAGTCTTAAAGGAGAGATAACATACTGGTACCAGGAGAGAAAAATAGATCGTGGGAGAATTGAATAATTAACAGTACCAAAAATGGTGCAGAGGTTAAGGAGGAACAAAGGTTATATTATATTGTAACTTGCAAAAACGAAGTAAATACCACCCGAATGAGCAACTCAATCTGCAGCCAGGCAGATGGCATGTAGGGTCATCAATAAATCTAAAGGGTGTCTGTGCTCCAGGGTTATAACTGGGCACTAGTGAAGAGCCAAGTCACTGGTTTGATTCTTTTTTAAATCATTTTTATTTTTAAAAGGCAACTATTGGCAAATAATGTGAAAGACTGTGGTAGAAGCTTTAAATCAATAAGAGAAATTCATTTTGGTTTAATGAATAAAGAACCCACTTACTTTGAGGTCATAAACCTTGCTTTTAGCATTTATCAGATGACCACCATTAAAAGAGAAGATTTTACAGTACAAGAGACAGTCAATTAGTTGAGGAGCACTTTGGCCTTCCTGTAGCATGGTGCCCTTATAATGAAATATACTCTTAAATGCTGCTGTGTTTCCAGGGTTAGAACAACATAGATCCAGTAGAGTGAGAAAAATGACAAATAGGGAAATAGATGTTCCATCACATTCAGCTCATTTAAAACAGAAATTAGAAAGAGAAATCAAGCATCAATTTTCCTTTTCTTATATACAGGATATCAATAAAACAGAATCATAGCGAGCGAAAAGACATCCTGAAACATTCATTGAGTGTATCTAAATTGAATTCTTACAGTTTTATATAATCTTGAGATTGTAACAGCACAGGCTTAACAATGTAGCTTAACAATAGTAAAAAAAATTACTGGTCAAACAGGAACTTAGAAACCATCACTACTTTGGAAAGACACTAGACCACAGCAATAGCTTGTGTGTTATCAAAAGGGAACTAGTAAAGCACATGAGAGAAAAGGGAATAGAAGGATATGCTGAAAGGCTGAGAGATAGTTGGAATTATAAACAGCACAGACTAGTTGGGCAGAATGTCTGTTTTTGTGCAATATTGTAATACATTATATTTAAAACACACAAACAGCGCATTTGGCTTTACAGGTCTATGTCGGTGTATCTGCTCCACACACGGCTTCTGCTAACCTACTTCTGTTAATCTCATCAACAGATCCTCCTTCTTTTCTCTTTCTTGTTTATCCAGCTTCCCCTGAAACACATTTGGGTTTGTTGCCTCAACTACTCCTTGTGGTAGCACAATCCATATTGCAGTCACTTGTTGGAATTCCCTACTGGATTTATTAGCAACTATTTTATATTTATGACACCTCGACTCTGGTCTCTCCTGCTAGCAGAATCATCTCTACATTTATCCTATCAAACCCTTTCGTAATCTTAAAGGCCTCTATCCGGTGACCGTTCTATATTCTTTTCCTCAGAGTATGAGTGTCAGCCTGTTCAATCTTCCCTGATAGGTAATAACCTCTCAGTTTTGGTATCATTCTAAAATCTTTTCCCATCTTCTCCAGTGTCTCCATATCCTTGTTATAATATGGTTATGGTTCACAGTACCACAACTGAAGTCTAACTAAGGTTCTATACAAGTTGAATATAACTTCTCTACTTTTCAGTTTTATTTCTCTCAGAATGAACCATATTTTGTTTGATATTTTTATGGCCTGGCTACCTGCATTGCTACTTTTAGGTGACATTTGAATCTTGCCCCCAGATCCCTCTGTTCCTGTATCCCATTCCAAACACTTACTTTCCAAGCCTCCTCATTCTTCTTGCCAATGTGTATTGCTTTACTCTTATCTATACTGAAGTTCATTTGTCAATTAAACACCCATTCTGAAAGTTTGAGCAACTACTTTTAACCCCAACTCTGATTTCTGTTTTGTAGCTTGCTATCTATTCGACTACTTGTCCCCAACTCCACATTTTCCAACTTAAGTCATGAGTCTACTTGCATACCTTATTCAAAATGTTTTTTGGAAACCCAAAGATATTACATCTACTGCATTTTCTTTTACTACACATTTTGTTACTTCAAAGAATTAAGCAAGATTCATCAAGCATGATCTTCCTGTTTGAAACATGCATCAGTTGCTCTTCATTACATTTTAAGTTTCTAAGTGTTTTTCTGTCACATCTTTGAATGAGGATTTCATTAACTTTCCCACCGCTGACATTAAGCTAATTGGTCTATAGTTTCCCAGATGTGTTCTATTTCTCATTTTAAATTCAGGAATCACATTAGTTTTTTGTACATATTATATGCCATTCTTTTGTTCATCAAATTATGATGTGATGCCCACAGTAGAAAAAGGTACAACACTAACTTACTAACAGCAACCATATTATTACATGCATGCTTAAATTTAATCACACATTACATTTTGATCAGATTCACCCAGTCTCCATTCCGTTCAACATCCAAAAGATTCAACATGAATAATACTTTCAACATAAACACTTCTTGCATCAATTACAGCAGCTTTTTTTTATTTTAGAAAGGCTAATATAAAGAGGTTGCCAGTCAGGTGCATTTCGAGGTGGCTGGCTGAACGAAAAGTAAAAGGAATACTGTCTTGATATTTCCTTCCCATTTTCACACTCACCTTCTCCTTGGCAGGTCTCTAAATTTCATATTTGTTTCTATTAACAGACATACAATGTTAGCAAACATATAAGAACTTATCAATTCGGATTTATTGTGGCAGAATGGCCAGCCTTCAAAACTAACATTTAGTAGGCCCATCTACATTTGTGAACAATAAAAGTTGCAGTCTGGAATTCAGTTGTTTACAACATGCTTAGAGGGTAACAAAGCAACTGTTTTTAACCAGGCAGAATAGGAATGGGCTGTGACTTACAGAATATTATAAAAGCTTGATCCCAAATAATAGTCACTAGGTTGGTGCAACAATTTTTCACAGCACATATTAATCCATGTTTAAAAGTACATAGGAGGATCTGATCAACTCTGCAATGGAAATCTGTACTCCCATCTGAAGCAGAATGCATTTAGGCAGGCTTACTCTGCATTACTTTCTTTGTAAAGGGGAGATGATGGATTAGTGGTAATGTCAATGGGTGAGCAATCCAGGGGCCCAGACTAATGTTTTGGGGGCATGGGTTCAAATCCCACTGTGTTGGTGGAATTTGAATTCAGTTAATAAATCTGTAATATAAAGCTAGTCTCACTAATGGTTACCACAGCTTTTTTTTTATTTGTTCAGGGGATATGGGTGTTGCTGACTAGGCCAGCATTTATTGCTCATCCCTAACAAGGGCAATTAAGAGTCAACAACATTGCTGTGGTTCAGGAGTCACATGCGGGCCATACCTAAGGACAGCAGATTTCCTTCCCTAAAGGACATTAGTGAACTGGATGGATTTTCTTTTTTTTTTTTACGACAATCGAGGTGACTCCAGACCCACAGCAATGTGGTTGGTTTTAACTGTCCTCTCCAATGACCCAGCAAGTCACTCAGTTCAAAGGCAATTAGGGATGGGCAACAAATGCTGGCCTTGCCAGTCACGCCCACATCCAATGAAAGAATAAAGAAGAAAAAGGTCAGCACAAAAAAAAACACACAACAAATGATGTCTGCATTACTTAAAATGGTTTGATGTGTATCACAAGCGATTTTAAGTAGGCAAAGTAGGCTATTCAAAGTCTTCAGCTAGTGTCGAATTCTCATGGCCTCTTGAGCATCTTGAGATGACAACATGGAATAGTGAGGCAGAATCCCCACATAGCCAATATCCTGAATACAAACACAACATTGTATAAAATATGGGGAAGCATTTATCTGACAGTAGGCGGGAGGTTGGAAGGGAGAGAGGTTTGAGAGAAAAAAAAAAACAAGTTTCATCTCAGTATTCTTCCACATATACATACTACACCCCATCTTTGTTTGAGTGACATGGGCAGAGGTCTATCAGCAATTTGTAAAACAAAAACAGAATTACCTGGAAAAACTCAGCAGGTCTGGCAGCATCGGCGGAGAAGAAAAGAGTTGATGTTTCGAGTCCTCATGACCCTTCAACAGAATTTGTACCCTCACCAATAAGTTATCATAGTCATTTTAGTTAGTGTTCTAGGATGGATAGCAAGATTAAATTAAGCTTTTGACATGGTGGTCACACAAAACAGACAACACAGGAATTTAATCTTTATATTGTATTTATAGAATTTGCATTGTGTTATTTCACATCTGTGGTCTCAACTTTCATATCAAAATTGATTCCACCAATTCACATACACAAATATACGTACAGTGGGTGCTGCAACTCTGCTGCAGAATTTTGTGTGTAAGTCTTTCTAGGAGCTCAGTCTATCAGAAAGAACCACTATAAGCCTCCTTTAAATTCCAAACTTGAGAGAAAATATGGCTCAATATTGCATGCAGTACATCCCCCAAATGTAGGCTTAATCTTCCTTTTCCCAACCCTGGTGCCTATTTCTGCATGCATACAGACCTATCTTGGCCATTCACTGAAATTAAATTTTGATGTTGAGGTAAAGTAATGAAGTGTGGATGGAGTGTTTGGGGATTTGCACATGAGTATTAATAGAGCAAAATGGCACCAACAAGATATAGTAGCATTCTTGTATGCTGTGCTGCAGTTATGTTGAGGGCTGGGGCTAGTGCTCAGATTTATAAAAAGACACAAAAGTAGAATACTATAGTGTGCTCAATGGCATGTTCACACAGTATAACTGCATTGTGAACTTTACCTTTCAAATAAATAGATGAAGACCCAAACCAAAACCAGTATTTGAAGAGGTTAGAGCCATAAAAGCAAATATCTTATGCTCATAAATGTAAAGGGGTCTTAGAGCTCATTACCTTCATAAACCAGAGGTTTCATCACTTTGGTGACTTCACAAGTTCAGACAAGGTAAGCTTTACCAAACTAGAACAGATGAAGAAAACGATATTGACTGAAAAACTAGCAATATTCTGCACCTCTTTCACTGCACCATAGTGAGCTCACAAGCCAATCACACATTTTCCCAGATCAATTGGTAAAATTGCCCTTTGGGCAAAGCAAAACTTCTTAACAGCAGCAACACATGCAGCACACACATGCTTATCAAATAGATAGAAACATGATATTGTCTCACCAACCTTAAAGGAGTAGACCTGCATATAGGGAGACATAAAAGTCTTGAGGAAAAACAGCAAATCTGAACAAATGCCTACCCATGTTAGACAATAGCTAAAAGCAACCTATTTTTTCTATTAATCACATACTCATCTGATTTTAAATTATTCCTTGCTCAGGAAATTATGTTGTGAAGTGAAAAAGATTGAGCTCTTAACAATACATGTCCACTATTAACAAAATCAAGCCTATTTTGTCCATGAAAATGTGAGCATAGTTGCGGCCACAGTCATTAAACTGTGTTTGGAAATAAGTCCAGGCTATCCTGATGGTTCAAACTTTATACAAAGATTGGCTAGGCTAGGCTTCCAGATTTAATCTCTGCTGTTAGCTGATCCCGGCTGGGACAGAGGTAGGAACGTGGAAATTAGCTTTGAATAAGGAGAGGAAGAAATGTTTCTGGGATTCTCATCCATGATCACAGAGTAATCCCTACTTGAAGTACGCTTAAGTGAACACTGAATGAAATTGAGGTCAAGCTCAGGTTTATCAGTCTCCTGTCAAATAGCTTACCAACACTCACTGTGAAGGCTCACATATGAGTAATGACCACTTGGGTAAGGTACTGGGAGTCAGCACTGGCCCTGGATCTATCACTTAGCAAAGAGTCAACACCTTGAAATGGCAGGAGATTGGGTGAAAAAGTAAAAAGAGAAATAGCTCCAAGTAAAGTCACTGCAGAAAGATTTTTATTTGAAACAAACCAAAATCACGATCCACTGTAACAGTAAAAGACCACTTAATTCTGTTATTTAACACTTGCATTGCATTCAATGAACAAATGTCTACTTTAGATGTGCAATTTTGATTCCTTAAAAAGACCCAAACAGAGCCACAATCTCCGCAAAAAAGATTATGTGTAACAGTAGACCTACCACACACCGACTCAGCAGAATTTCAGGGGCAGCTGAGAAACACCCCCCCAGAAATGCCCTCAAAGTCTGTGGAACGAAAAGGACTTAAGTGGACCTTCCATGCATACAAGTTGCTGTGCTAATTACATGAAGCACAAACCCAGTAGACCCAGATGCTACTTCAAATGACACCCTGCAACTGGGATTTCATAATTTTTCCACCATACCTGACCTCTTGAGCCTTGCACATGAAAATTGAGTCCCTAAGGGGGCGGCACTGAGAAAGGTTTTTGTTGGTAACTAATTGTCTGCTATCGAAAACTGCCGGAAGGCATGACTTTCCTTTTGTAAGACAAAAGCCACATGCTTTTGTAATATTAACAATGCACAATTTTGACTGATGGCTAGAGAAAAACATGCATTCTCCCATTATTTCTTAAGTTTTTACAAGCACAGAACATGAAGGCAAAATTTATTCAAACTTTACCACTATTTCTTCCTCCTCTTCCTACACTCAATTTGCTCAGTGAACTTCTTGAACACATTGCATTAAGGTTAGGAGACTTAAGAAGCTAAATTTGACAAAACTGAAACCATAACACTTTCCAGAAGAGGTAGACAGTTAGTTTATGAAAAGAAAACTACTGCTTAATTCTAAATCTCTTAAAAACGAATATACTATTACATACTAAAGCTTTCAGGCTGCCTTAGTTATCCATCTACATCAAATTAAGCATAAAGAATAATGATACTTACCAGTCATCTTCTTTAAATATTTGACCCTTTATTTTTCTATTTACACTCCCCCTTAAATTTGTCTCTTTATCACTCAAACATGAAATAATTCTTCTCGACCTTCCCATCCTAGACCCCTTTCTCTTGCCATTATGCCTCCGTTCCTTTCTCTCTCCTCTCTTGTGCCTTCCCAAATCCCTCCCAACACTTCAGTACTTCTCAAGCTTCCTACACTCTTGCAGACATACCAAGTTTGAATCCTTCTTAGATAAACCTACAGCTTCCCTCTGTGCCTCTCTTGCCACTCTCCAAATGGTCCATCAAGACACTCATTGCTGCCTCATGAGTTTCAACCCAACTGCTCCATTCTACTCTCTCATCAACATTCTCACCCAGCAGGCTTGATGGGGGCTGACCATGCCAATCTACTTCCTGTTCAACTCACCTTTCCCAGTGCTGTGCCAGTGGTCCAGCTCTCATTGTCGCTTTCCACATCTCCCTCCTAAATGTCCATTCACTCACAAAGTCCTTGCAACCTATGAGCTCACTTTGGATGATTGCTTCAAAATCATGGCCATGACAGAAATCTGGCTGAGGATGATGCCACCTTCCCTATAACTGAAGTCTCTTTGCTTGTCGCTACCTTTCACCATTTGCCTCATCCAGACTGATACGGTGGTGGGGTGGCTCTTATACCCAAATCTCACCTTGCTCTATTCCCTTACTCCTCTGGCGCTTTCTCCTCTTTTGATCATCTCACCCTATTCCATTCTCTTACCACTCATTTAAATTCCTGGTTCTCTAAGGCCCACGCAAGTGCATGCCACTTATCTCAATGGGCTATTTTTACAGTCTCCGCATCGACTGGTTCCTCATCTTAGTTGATTTTAACCCCATCTCAATTTATCGTGTTCTCTTTCCTCAAGAGTTCACTGGCCTGCTATCCTCCCTCAATCTCATCCTCCATGTTTACTCCCCAACCATATTCATAGCTACAAGTTTGAAATTGTTATCTCACAAATGTTTGCTGTTTTTGCATTCTAACATTGTGTTCCTTGTACAAGTATACAAAAGCCCCTCTGAACATCAACATTTACGAGTTTCACATTTTCAAAAAAATACATTCTGCTTTTCTATTGTTACTACTGTGAATAACCTCACACTTCCCACATTATATTCCATTTACCACCTCATTGCTCATTCATTTAACCTGTTTAAATCTCTTTGCAGCTTGCGCGTCATCCTCCAATTTATATTCCCACCTAGTTTTGTACTACCAGTAAACTTAGAATCAATATCCTGTCTCTTTACCTAAGTCGTGAATATAAATTGTAAATAGCAAAGGCTTTAGCACTGATCCTTGTGGTGTTCCAGTAGTCACAGCCTGGCAGCTTGAAAATGCCCTGATTATCCCAACTCTGATTTTTGTCCACCAACAATCTTCCATCCTTGCTAACATATCGCCCCCAACTCCATGAGCCCTTGAATTTTATATTAATATTAATGTGTGACACCTTTTAGAAATTCAAATGTACTACATCTACTGGTTTCCCTTTATCTACCCTACGAATTACATCCTCAAAAGCTAATAAATTTGTCAAAAATGATTTCCCTTCCATAAAACCATGCTGACTTTGTCTGATTATACCATGCTTCAAGTGCATTGGGACTTCTTTAATAATAAATTCCAGCATTTCCTAGTGACTGATATCTGACTAACTGGCCTGTAGTTCATTGCTTTCTCTCCTTTCTTGAATAGCAGAGTTAGATTTGTTATCTTTCAATCCACTGGGACTATTCCAAATCGATGGAACTTTGGAAAATCATAACCAGCGCATCCACTAACTCTGCAATTACCTCTTTTAGAACCCTAGGATTCAAATAATCAGGCCCTGGGGTTTTAGTCCTCCAAGATTCTCCAGCACTTTTTCTCTGCCGACATTAATTAACTCGAGCTCCTCACTCTTTTTAACTCTTTGGTTACCTTCAATTTCTGGTAACTAATTTGTGTCTTCAGACACAAAATTTTTGTTCAATATTTCTGCCATTTCCTCATTTCCAATGATGGTTTCCCCTCTCTCTACCAACGTTTATTTAGCTATCCAGTTTCATATATTGTAAAGGCTCTGCAATCTGTTTTTAAAACTCCTGACTAGTTTGCTCGTGTTCTAATTTTCCATTTTTAGCAACTTCTTGGTGACTCTTTGCTGGTTTTAAAAAACACTCTCAATCTTCAGGATTACTACTATTCTTTGCCAAATTATTAGTCTCTTCTTTTCATGTAATATTATTAACTTCCTTAAGCAAGTCATGGAAGGATCTTTTGTGCTGAATTTTTGTCATGCAACAGAATGTATTTTTGTTGAATATTTTGAACTGAACTGTTTCTTTAAATATTTCCCACTGCTTGTCACCATACCTTATAGTCTATTTACCCAATCAACATGAGTCAGCTCTTCCCTCATACCCATATAATTGACTATGTTTACAATTCTTGTCTGGGACTGTTTATATCATTTTCAAACCTAATACAGAATTCCATTATATGAACGATCACTTTATCCCAGTGGATCTTTTACTATGAGATTACCAATGAACCTTGCTTCGTGGCTTCTCTTTGGACCGGAGAATACCATCTGATGCCAAACGGGCAATTTAACATGCAACTTAATGAACAGTAAGATCATCACAAGGAGATCTGCTCCATGGACATATAGTACCCTACTCTTTTCAGGCACAGCACCATTGTTTCAGGAGGCAATGCTTTTCCTGGTGCGTTGTTTTACTAAAGGTTAGTTTTGTTCTGCGGTTTAGGCGTTTAATATTCTTTAGCGGTTGGTGGATGGATGGTTTACTGTTTTGTTTAAATTGGATTTCATTTCCAATTTACTTTAAGTCATTTTTTTCCTGGGTAAAGGAATGCAGACCTCATGTTGCTAGTCTTTGCTTCTGGCCCAGAGAACTGCTCTTCAGAAGCATGGGCCGGCAAGGGGGGGGGGGGGGGGCGGAATAAAAAAAGTTAAAAATATGAAATATTTTTATAGCTACTTAGGTAAAGCGCTTTCACCTCCAATCCCACACCCTGAGCCCATCTCATCCAACACACCCAATTTGGTGAACATATGAATTAGGAGAAATAGGCCAGTTGGCCCCTTGAACCTGTTCCGCCATTAAATAGGATCATGGCTGATCCAATTGTAACCTCAACTACACATTCCTGCCTACCCCCAATAACCTTTTGTCCCCTTGTCAATCAAGAATCTATCTAGCTCTGCCTTAAAAACGTTCAAAGGCTCTGCTTCCCATTAATTAGGAAGAGTGTTCCAAAGACTCATTACCCTTACAGAAAAAAATTCTCCTCATCTGTCTTAAATAAGCAACCCCTTATTTTTAAACCATGACCCCTAGTTCTAGATTCTCCCACAAAAAAAAAGGAAAAACCCTCTCCACATCCATCCTGTCAAGACCTCTCAGGATCTTATATGTTTCAATCAAGCCACCTCTTACTCTTCTAAATTCCAGTGGCTACAAGCCTAATCTGTCCAATTTATCCTCATAAGACAACCTGCTCATTCCTGGTATTAGTCTAGTAAACATTCTCTGAACTGTTTCCAACGTATTTACATCTTTCCTTAAATAAGGAGACCAGTACTGTACACAGTACTCCAGATGTGGTCTCACCAGTGCCACGTGCAGCTGAAGCATAAGGTCCCTACTTTTGTAATCAATGCCCCTCACAATAAATGATAACATTCTATTATAAATTGTTGTAGCTGCATACTAGCCTTTTGTGATTTGTGCACAAGGTCACTCGGAACCCTCCAAATGTCAGTTCTGCAATCTCTCACCATTTAGATAATGGGCTTTTTTATTCTTCCTGCCAAAATGGACAATTTCACATTTGCCCATATTATACTCCTTTTGCCAGACCTTTGTCCACTCACTTATGTCCCTTTGTAGCCTCCTTATGTCTTCTTCACAATTTACTTTCCTACCTATCTTTGTGTCATCCGCAAATTTAGCAACCATTCCTTTGGTCCCTTCCCACAAGTCATTTATATAAATTGTAAGAAGTTGCGGCCCCAGCACTGATCCCTGTGGCACACCACTTGTCACATCCTGCCAACCAGGAAAAAAGACCCATTTATGCCAACTCTGCTTCCTGGTAGCCAGCCAATCTTCTTTCCATGCCAATATGTTAACCCCTAGTTCATGAGCTTTTATTTTCTGCAATAACCTTTGATGTGGCACTTTATCAAATGCCTTCTGGAAATCTAAGTTCAGTACATCCAGCAGTTCCACTTTATCCACAGCAAATGTGACTCCTTCAAAGAACTCCAATAAATTGGTTAAACATCCCTTTCACAAAACATGTTGACTCTGCCTGATTGCCTTGAATTTTTCGAAGTGCCCTGCTATAACATCTTTAATAATAGCTTCTAACAATTCCCCTATGGCAGATGTTAGGCTAAATGGCCTGTAGTTTTCTGCTTTCCATCTCCTTCCATGTTGTTTAAAGAGTTACATTCGCTATTTTCCAATCTAATGGAACGCTCCCTGAATTTAGGGAATTTTGGAAAATTAAAACCAATGCATCAACCATGTCACTAGTCACTTTTTTCAAAACCTGAGGGTGAAGTCCATCTAAGCCTGGGGATTTGTCAGCCTGCAGCCCCATCAATTTGCTCAATACCACTTCCCTGGTGATAGTAATTTTCCCCAAGTTCCTCTCTCCCTTCCATTTCCTGATTTACAGCAATTTCCAGGATGATACTTTTGTCCTCTATGGTGAAGACTAAAGCAAAACACCTGTTTAATTCATCTGCCGTCTCCCCAATTTCCATCATCAATTGCCCAGACACACTTTCTATAGGACCAACGCTCATTTTAACTCTTTTCTTACTTAAATATCCATAGAAACTCTTACTATCCATCTTTATATTACTAGCTAGCTTTCTCTCATACTCTTAATTTCTCCTTCATTATCAATCTTGTTATTCTTTGCTGTTCTTTATATTCTTTCCAATCTTCTGACCTGCTACCCGTCTTTACGCAATTATATGCTTTTTCTTTAAGTCTGATACTGTCTTTAACTTTTTTAGTTAACCACGGATGGTGGGCCCTTCCCTTGGAATTTTTCTTTCTCATTGGAATGTATCATTCTGAAATATCCCTTTAAATGTCTGTCACTGGACCTCTATTGACCTATCCCTTAACCTCATTTGCTAGTTCACTTTAGCTAGCTCTGCAACCATGCTTTCATAATTGCCCTTATTTAAGTGTAAAATACTAGTCTTGGATGCATTCGTTTCTCCCTCAAAATGAATGCAAAATTTAATCATATTATGATCGCTGCTATCTAGGGGTAGCTTCACTTCAATTAATCCTATCTCGTTGCTCAATACTGGTCTAATATAGCCTGCTCTTTGGTTGGCTCCAGAAGCTGCAAGAAACTAGCCCAAAAACATTCTATGAACTCCACGTCTACGCTACCTTTGCCCATCTGATTTTTCCCAGTCTATATGTAGATTAAAATCCCCCATGATTATTGCTGTACCTTTCCAACAAGCGCCAATTATCTCCTCTTTTATACCCTGTCCTACTGTGTAGTCACAATTAGGGGGCCTGTTACACCACTCCCACAAGCGACTTCTTGCCTTTATCATTTCTCATCTCAACCCAAACAGCTTCTACTACCTCCTGGCTTCCTGAACTTAGGTTATCCTTCTCTAATGTGTTAATACCATCATTCATAACAGACCCACTCCTCCACCTTTTCCTAACTTCCTGTCCTTCTTACCCTTCAATCTACGTCATCCTGTAGCCATGTCTCTGTAATGGCTCTAAGATTGTACGTATTTGTTTCTATTTGCGCTATCAGTTCATTGGTTTTGTTTCGCATGCAACGTGCATTTAGATAGAGCCTTTAGTTTTGTCCTTTTATTATTTTTGTAGCATCTAGCCTTATCTGCTGACTTATTCTTAGATTTGTACTCTCTGTCCCTTCCTGTCATGGTCTGCTTAACATTTCTCATATTAATGTCTTCCTCTCTTGCCTTGTCTCTACTCTTTCGTTTACCACATCTTCCCAAATTTGATCCCTTGCCCCCACTAATCCTGTAGAGAGGTTCAGACTGTTATGTATCAAGTTTTCTTTTTAAAATAATGCTTTAATCATATTTGCTCTAAAATTTACTGATTAATTGCTACTTAAGAGTGCATTTATACTACAGGTAGAGCACTGGTACAAAACAATTTCTGTTCCGTACAAATACTAAACTAGAAGCATAAATAAGACTCAGGGCTTGACCTGACCTGACCAGAGAGTGAAGTGGAGCAAGGTTCCCTGGAAGAAGCAGATTCATACCCCATGCCACTGACAAAGCAGTCATGTAAATAACCAACTACCTTATGCACAGCCGCTCTTTAGTCACTAGGAACACAGGTTCTTCTGTTCATCATCAAGCAAGTTAAAAGGTGACTTGCCACCCAGGAACCAAGAATGACAATACAAAGTGGTGCCAACTAGTAAAATTCATGTCAATTTCCTAAAGATCGTAAATTTCACAACGTAACATTTTCTAATGTGCATATCCTTGCGCAACTACAAAACTTTACTCTTCCTTTTCCTACTGCTCCTAAGTGGTGCAACCCCTGTGGCTTCAGCAGAGTTAGAGGCAGGTTGCTCAGATCCCTTCTCTATCATCCAAAAGCATTTCAGTTGTCAATCTCCAGGTTTCAGAGCCCACAAGTGCCCCACCAAAGGCTTCTGCACCTGCACCTGTGCAACAACAAAGAACCATCAGGACACAAAGTAGCATGTCAGGTACTCATTGAAGTGGGAATGGGTGAGAAGTGTAGTTGTCACACTTCACTGTTACTACCTCAGCTGGAGAGAAGTTTGGTGCAGATGAGTGAAGCCCTGTAAGGCTAAGATACCTGCCATCACATTTAAAACGGCAGACATGAGTGTCTGAGTGTGCACTGCTATGGGTCAAGATGTCCATCGAACATTTGTTGCCACATTTGATGTGCCACGGAGTTGACCATTCTGTGGAGAGAAACTTCAGAATGCTTCAGTGCAGAGGGGTCTGGGTGTCATCGTGTATGAATCGCTGAAAGCTCGTATGCAGGTATAACAGGCAATAAGGAAGGCAAATGGAACTTTGGCATTTATTGCTAAAGGAATAGAGCATAAAAATAGAGAAGTGTTGTTGCAACTGTACAAGGCATTGGTGAGACTGCACCTGGAGTACTGTGCACAGTTTTGGTCCCCTTACTTTGTGGAAGGATGTAGTTTGCATTGGAGGCAGTTCAGAGGAGGTTCACTAGATTGATTCCAGACATGCAAGGCTTGTCTTATGAGGAGAGATTGAGCAGTTTAGGCCTATACTCACTAGAATTTAGAAGGATGAGAGGAGATCTAATTGAGGTATATAAGATGCTAAAGGGGATAGACAAAGTAGATGTGGAGTTGATGTTTCCCCTTCTGGGGCATTCTAAAATGAGAGGCCATAGTTTTAGGCTAAGGGGTGGTAGATTTAAATCAGAGACGAGGAGGAATTACTTTTCTCAAAGGGTCGTGAATCTGTGGAATTCACTACCTCAGAGTGCAGTGGATACCGGGATGCTGAATTAATTTAAGGAGGAGATAGACAGATTTTTAATTAGTAATGGGTTGAAAGGTTATGGGGAGAGGGTGGGAAACTGGAGTTGAGGCCACAATTAGATCAGCCATGATTGTATTGAATGGCGGGCAGGCTTGAGGGGCTGAATTGCCTACTCCTGCTCCTAGTTCTTATGTCCTGCAAAACAACATTGCCACAATGCCATGCAACAGGATCCCACTCATGTTTAAGGCAGACTTTTCCAATCCCTCTACAAACGCAGTGCAATTGGAAGGCCAATCAGTATATTGCTACTCAAAAACAAAAATACCAGGAAAAACTCAGCAGGTCTGACAGCATCTGAGGAGAGGAACACAGTTAACGTTTCGTGTCCGTATGACTCTTCAACAGAACTAAAGAAAAATAGAAAAGAGGTGAAATATAAGCTGGTTTAAGGGGGAGGGGGGTGGGACAAGTAGAGCTGGATAGAGGGCCAGTGATAGGTGGAGATAACCAAAAGATGTCATAGACAAAAGGACAAAGAGGTGTTGAAGTTGGTGATATTATCTAAGGAATGTGATAATAAAGGTACAGATAGCCCTAGTGGGGGTGGGGTGGGGGGAAGGGATCAAAATAGGCTAAAAGGCAAAGATAAAACAATGGATGGAAATACATTTAAAAATAATGGAAATAGGTGAGAAAAGAAAGATATATAAATTATTGGAAAAAAGGGGGATCGGAAAGGGGATGGGGATGGATATGAGTTCATGATCTAAAATTGCTGAACTTAATATTCAGTACAGAAAGCTGTAAAGTGCCTAGTCGGAAGATGAGGTGCTGTTCCTCCAGTTTGCGTTGAGCTTCACTGGAACAATGCAGCAGGCCAAGGCCAGACATGTGGGCATGAGAGCAGGGTGGAGTGTTGAAATGGTAAGCGACAGGAAGGTCTGGGTCATGCTTGCGGACAGACCGAAGGTGTTCCAGTCTGCGTTTGGTCTCTCCAATGTAGAGGAAACCACATTGGGAGCAGCAAATGCAGTAGACTAAATTGAGGGAAGTGCAAGTGAAATGTTGCTTCACTTGAAAGGAGTGTTTGGGCCCTTGGATGGTGAGGAGAGCGGAAGTAAAGGGACAGGTGTTGCACCTTCTGCAGTTGCATGGGAAGGTGCCATGGGAGGGAGTTGAGGTGTAGGGGTGATGGAGGAGTGGACCAGTTGTCCCAGAGGGAATGATCCCTGCGGAATGCCGCCGGGGGGGTGTGAAGGGAAGATGTGTTTGGTGGTGGCATCATGCTAGAGTTGGCGGAAACGGCAGAGGAAATATTACTATTCCCTGCTGATCCTCCAATGAATATCCTTTACATCAATGGTTTCCAAGGAACTGCATCTGTGTTCAGCTGAATAGAGTTGGAAAGAACTGCACCTCTGACATGTACTATCCACAGCTGTCCCTGCCACCACTGAATGTTCCTGCTTACTTGTAAGCCATCAGTTGAAAACCTATCGGCCTTACTGACCAAAATGAGTATATCTGAGCTGGTGCATGGTAAGCACGAGTCATGCGACAGTGCGCCTGCAGAATGAATCATCATCTTTCTGTGAGGTGAACAGACTCATGCTCCTGTGGCTCTGGTGGAGAGAAAAGATATATATTAGTAGTGGCAAGCTAAGAATGCTGCAATTTATCATTATAATGATGATACATTTCACTTACTGCTTCAATCAAGTTAACATGACATTGTTATATGGCATGTGCTATATTTAACTCAGTCACCAGTTAGCTGTGGGATCTCCACCTCCAATGGTCAGGGATGCCAAGATGTCACTGATCTCCACTGCTTTCTCCTCTGCAATCGTCAACTTGATGATCTGTGGAGACATATCTCAGTTCGCTCCCTCTCCCTTGTGTTCTGCGCCCTTTTACCTGCAATAGGGGAAAGAGCAGACATACGAGTGAAAGTAATAGTGTGCCTTTGTCAAATGAGTGCAGTGCATTTAAAGTGAGGATGATTATTAGGAATAGACTGCAAGTTGTCCAAAGATGAGGGTAGGTTGCAGTGGTGAATGGATTGTTGGAGATGTGAGGACCTATATAGAAAGAAAACGTTGAGCACACTTGCAAGGTAGGTGAATGTGAAGAGTAATGTCACAGAGTAGGCTTGACAAGGCAGAAGGGATGGAGTGGAGTGATGTGCACAGCAGGATGTAGGCGAATGTGTCATTAAAGTGCTTCCTGTGCCAAACCAAGGAGCATGGCACAATGCTCTAGCTGCTGACCTCCTCAACCATCATATGTGACACCTTTTTGTGGAAGCAGCAAGTTTCTTCCTCCTATTGCTGGGGAAGAGAATCTCTCTCTGCCTCTTCACTCTCCCCAGCAGCAGATCAAAGAGGGTGTCACTGAAGTAGCGCAGAGCCTTTGACCTTATTGAATCTATTCTCAGTTCGTCTTCTCTTGCTTCTAATTCCCAAGTCCTCCAAACTTTACGTTTGGAGTGGCCCTTTAAATAGTCCAATTAAGGCGATTTCTTCATGCAATTCTGAACCAAGCCATCGGCACTAAACCTAGGAGTAAAACTGAATGAGGTGGCAGTGTTAAAATGTCAATAATCAAAACACTGAACTTACTTTTGAGTTTCCTATGCAATTTTAGGACCACCAACTTGCAACGTGCCTCCAAGTTATTAATGGGACCAAAGCCTCCAGACATGGAATTTTGAGGCAGATGTGTACTATGTGATCCTAATGGTACCAGAAAAATCTTTTCTAAAGAAAGAAATTGTGAACTTTTGTGAACTTTTCTAGTTCATTAAATAAACCATTATTGAAATGATGCTGCCCTTTTTATATTTATTTTCAGTGCTTCTGGGCCCACATTACAATAGTGACTACACTAAGTAAAAAGTAGCTTTTCTAACTTCAGTGCAAATGTAAATACAAACATTAAAGAAATAAATAAATATCAATAGTTTGTGTGCTATCTCAGCCACATTGTTTACCTATAACTGATTATTCAGCAGTGATTCAAACATCTCAATCTTGTAGAATATTAACATTACACAACTGGCTTTAACTTTAAAAAGTGGCTAAGCGTTAAATCATTTTCAGAATCAATCAACTCAGCCCATCTAAATTTGAATCATTCAGAAACAAATGGGTACAAGTATTTCTTTATGAAGGAAAAATGCACCACTTTTTTTATTCTTTAATGGGATCTGAGTGAGCTAGCAAGGCCAGTATTTGTTGCCCATCGCTAACTGCCCGCGAAGGTAGTCTGAGCCACCTTCTTGAACCGTTGCAGTCCATCTGGTACCGGTTCACCCACAGTGCTGTTGGGAAGGGAAGAAAGTCAACCATTTTAATATTTTTTCTATTCTGTGAAGCTCAGTTTAACTTCATTCACACATAATGGGTTGGATTGGATAATATTGGACTAATTCCTGAGCCACGCGCAAATTGGCAGAGGGCAAATAAGATTAGAGAGACGAATGCATGGCTCAAAGACTGGTGTGGGAGAAGTGGGTTCTGGTTTGTGGAGCACTGGCATCAGTACTGGGGAAAGTGGGGGCTATACCGTTGGGACGGTCTACACCTGAACCGTACTGGAACAAGTGCCCTCGCAAATCGCATTATTAAGTAAGTACAGAGGGCTTTAAACTAAACAACAGAAGTGAGGGATCGAGCTTGGGCAGAGGTAGTAATTCAGGTGTATAGTCAAGACAAGAGATCAAAGTAGTAATATGAGAAATGAGGGTTAGAGAATGGCAGGACGAGACAGAGAAAAAAAACCTAAGAATACATCAACAGTCAAGGCTAGGTGTTACAAAGGTAGTAAAAAGACAAAACTGAAGGCTCTCTATATGAATGCACGTAGCATTCATAACAACGTAAATGAATTGATGGCCCACATCAAGGTAAACAAATGTGATCTGATAGCAATTACGGAGACATGGTTGCAGGGTGACAAAGATTGGGTTCTTAATATTGAAGGGTACATGACATTCAAGAAAAATAGGAAGCTAGGTAAAGGTGGAGGGATAGCACTGTTACTCAGAGAGGGCATTGGTACAATAAATAGAGATGACCTTGGTTCAGGAGATCAGGATTTAGAATCTCTTTGGGTGGCAATGAGTAATAGTAGTGGAAAAAAGTAATTAGCGGGAGTGGTCTACAGGCCCCCTAACAGTAGCCAGAGTGTAGGACAAAGTATTCAAGAGAAAATATTGTGTGCTTGTAATAAAGGGGCCACAATGATCACGATGATTTTAATCTACACAAACTGGAAAAATCAGATTGGCAGTAGTAGCCTGGTTGACGAGTTTTTAAGAATGCTTTTGAGATAGTTTCTTAGAACAGCATGTTCTGGAACCAGCCAGATAGCAGGTTATATTAGACTTGGTATTGTGTAAAATGACAGGATTCATTAATGACCGAGGTAACCAGAGGTAGCAGCGACCACAATATCATTGAATTTCACATCCAGTTTGAAAGGGAGAATAGTGGCTCTAAGACTAGCATCTTAAACTTAAATAAGGGCAGCTATATGGGGATGAAAGCTGAGCTAGCTGAAGTGAACTGGGAAACAAAGCTAGAGGATAGATCAACACAGAAGCAGTGGCAAACCTTCAAGGGGACATTTCAGAGTGTTCAGAATAAGTACATTCCTACTATGAAGAAAAATTCTAAGGGGAGGACCCACCATCCGTGGTTAACTAAAGTAGTTAAGGAAAGCATCAAACTCTAAAAGCATACAACTCCACAAAGATGAGTGGCAGGACAGATGATTGGACAGAATATGAAGAACAGCAGTGAATAACTAAAACGTTAATCAGGAGAAAGAAATTAGAATATGAAGCTAGCTAGAAATGTAAAAACAGGTAGCAAGAGTTTCTACAGGTACTTAAAAAGGAAAAGAGTAACTAAAGTGATTGTTGGTCCTCTAGAGTGACAGCGGGGAGTTAATAGTAGATAATAAGGAAATGGCAGAAGAAATGAACAAATATTTTGCTTCTGTGTTCTTCACTAAAGAGGATAAAAAAAACATTCCAGTAATAGCCACAAATCAGGTGGTAAACTGGAGAAAGGGACTTGGTGAAATGGAAATCACTAGGGAAATGGTACTGAGCAAATTGATGGAGTTGGAGGTTGGCAAGTCTCTGGGACCTGATGGACTACATCCTAGGATCTTAAAAGAGGTGGCTATGTTAATTTTCCAAAATTTGCTAGATTCTGTGACGGTTCCATCAGACTGTAAAGTAGCAAATATTCTATTCAAGAGAGGGAGGCAGAAAACAAGAAACCATAGGCCAGTTTTCTTGATGTCTGTCATGGGGAAGTTCTTAGGACTTGAGGTTATAGCTGGGCACTTATAAGAGCTCAAGGCATTCGGGAAAAGAGTCAGCATGGCTATGTGAAAGGAAAATCATGTTTAACCAATTTATTGAAGTTTTTTGAAGGAGTGACATGTGCAGTGGATAATGGAGAGCCTGTAGATGTACTGTACTTAGATTTCCAGGAGGCATTTGATAAGGTGCCACAGCAAAGGTTATTATGGAAAATAAAAGCACACATGTAAGAGGTAACATATTAGCATGGATAGAAGATTGGCTGGCTGGCAGAAAGCAGAGGGCATGCATAAATGGGTTCTTTTTGGGTTGGCAGGGTGTGATGAGTCAAGTTCCACAGGGCTCTGTGCTGGGGCCTCAGCTTTTCATGATTTACATCAGTGAGTTAGATTAGGGGAGTGAACTCATGGTAGCTAAATTTGCAGGTGACAAGGTAGGGAAGTATGTTGTGAAGAGGACATGAGGGGGTTGCAGATGGATGTAAATAGGTTGAGTGAGTCAGCAAAGATCTGGCAAATAATGGTTAATGTGGGAAAATGTGAAATTGTTCATTTTGGCAGGAACAACAAAAAAAGCAGAACATTACTTAAATGGAGAATGGCTGCATAATTCTGAGGTGCACAGGGATCTAGGTGTTTAGTACATGAGTCACAAAAAGTTAGTATGCAGGTACAGCAAGTAAATAAGAAGGCCAATGGAATGCTATCCTTTATGACAAGAGGGGTTATACAGGGCATTGGGGTGAAACCACATCTCAAATACTGTGTGCAGTTTTGGTCTCCTTATTGAAGGAAGGATGTAAATGCAATGGAGGCGGTTCAAAGGAGGTTTACTAGGTTGAAACCTGGAATGAGTGGGTTGTCTTAATGAGGAAAGATTGGACAGGCTGGGCTTGTTTCCACTGGAGTTTAGAAGAGTGAGGGGTGATTTGATTGAAATATATAAGATCCTGAATGGCTTTGACAAGGTGGACATCGAAAGAATGTTTCCTTTTGTAGGTGAGTCCAGAACTAGGGGACATAGGTTTAAGGGGAGAGATTAGGAGAAATTTTTTGAGGGTTGTGCGACTTTGGAACCCTCTACCTCAGAAGGTGTTGGAACCGGGGTCATTGAATATTTTTAAGGCAGAGGTAGATAGATTCCCTTGCCAAACAAGAATCTTAAGGTTATCGGGATTAGATGGCAATGTGGAAATTGAAACAAAAGATGATCAGCCATAGTCTTATTGAATGGCGGAGCAGACTTGAGGGGCCGAAGGTTCTACTCCTGTTCCTATTTCTTATGTTCTTATGATTTTCTTAGAGTTGTGAAGCTGGGCTCAGAGGCAGATGTGCCAGCAAGTAGGTGCTATTAGCTGGCATATTCTCACCACTGGCATATTTTGAAGGAGGCTGCTTCGTTGGGTGGGGCAAGTGGCGGTGGGGGGGGGTGTGTGGGGTCGTGACAGCAACCCACCTGCAAGTAACGGGTAACAAATTAGACCAATTTTACATGGCCTATTAAGGGCAGTTTCCTGACACTACCTGGAATTTTCCAGGTAGCAGGCAGTTCCAACACTGAGGTAAAATCTCATTTCCCCTCCGGAATGACAGCCGGGCAACTGTGACCACTTTTCAGTTTAAAATATTGGAAAGTCTTGATGTTCTCCAATCTACATTGGCAGCGTCCACCTCTGCTGGCCACCTACTGGCCCTCCAGATTGGGGAGATCACCCACCATCGTTAATTGGACGGGGCACCCGGAGACAGCCACCTGTTTGGCCATCTCCTCCAAAATCTCCCTCTGGGTCCCATTGTCAGCATTGGTGGATTCCTGGTCTGCATTTTATCCCAAAGGTGGGATTGAGATCGGAGAATGAAAATCCTGCCCCAAGGTGTGTTGTGATTAAACCGGACCCTCACAAATTCCCCTGATTTACGTGAAAAAAATTGGAAATTTCACCAAGATCCATTGATCTAACATATTTCAAACACCTCCTTCAACTCTCTTCTTTTCTATCATCTTTTCCTCTGATGCAGAAGGAGTTAATAGATTTCTGGGTCTTCAAAACTGAAGTTTACTGCTCTGCTCCACTGCATCCTCAACTCTTTCCAAGGTCCAAACCCACAATAGTTTCTGTTCCATCTCCAACCCAACCCAACCTAACCAAAATATTGTACTCATCAATACTCCTTCCAAACCAGTTTTCAAGCAAACAACTATCGGTCCTGAGCTCAGTGTTCATATTATTTCCTTTCTTTAGGCATGCTTCCCCTTCTTAGTTTTCAAAACTGTCAACCATTACTTTCAATAGCCTACCTTCTCTGGAACTTGCCAACTATCAACTCATCTTCAATTTTCCTTTCTCTTTATGAAGTTTAAAATGTGACAAACAAAAATCAATTCTACTGGTTCCTGCACATTTGCGCATTACTTCATTCTATTCCCCTTCCCTGGCTACTGAAGTGAACTTCTGTGCCCTTTGAATTTGAGCTGAACTTCAAACCCAACAAAGTCGATGACCATTTATTTCAATCTCCAAATAACTGAGTATATCCATTTCTCACCGACCTCCAAATAACAGAAACCTCCTCCACAACTTTGTCATCTACAAGATTGCCTTCAACACCTTCCTTGCCAGAGTCAAGAGCTCCACCCTGCGCAAACTCCAACTCACCTAGAATACATCATCCACATTCTATCCTGTACTGAGGCCCACTCTCAAATTACCTCTGCTAACTTCTGGCTTCCCATTCCTCAGTACATTGGAGTTTCAAAATGTTTTATTTACAAATCCTTCCATAGTTTTGCTCAATGCAAACCATCCCACTATCTCCCCATGCTTTGATCTCTGCTCTAACATGCATTCCCATCTTTGCTCCACTTACTCTTTTGCTTAACCATTGGTGGTAGCTTTCTTCCATCTCATTGCTCTATTCTGGAATTCTCTTACTAAGCCCATTTGCCTCACTGCTCTCCTTCAATCCTTCCCCTAATCTTTCCACTTATTCTAGCTTTGATCCAATGCCACATTGAGTTTTGGTGCATTAAAATCACAAAAATGCATGTGCTTTGTCATTCAGAAAGGTACACCATCATGTGAATTTCAGTTGTAAATTCAAATCAATGTAATGGTTTTTAAAAAGCAAAACTTGTGAAACATTTTATCTTAAAAAGAATTCCAGTATGCAGATGCCCTTGCTTCACCTTTTTCTTTACTGTCTCTTCACCCTTCCTGAAGGTGTTGATTGCTTGCTAGTGTACAACTTCACAGGTGCCATTCATTCTCCTGCTCCTCACCCAGACAGCCATCACTCATGATTGAGCCATGACAGTGGTTGGTTACAGGTCATTCAATCAAGGGGGTCTTTGAAAATTATGCCCAAATCCAATCCTACCTTCATTAGCTGCATACAGCTATAGACTACCTTTAAATATGGGAAACGTGCCATGGTACTTAATGGATGTCAAGCAAAGGAGGGGGAAATCAGTGGAAGTAGTGCTTGAAGAAATGGTTTTAAAATGGATTTTAAGGAGAATTTTTAAACGAAGTGGTGATATTAAGGCAGAATGGTTTCTTGGGAGAGAATTCTAGAGCTTTGAGCAAGGACAGCCAAAAGCCCTACTAAGAGGCTGTTGTTGTTGGCTGTCCTTTGATTTGAGGATGAAGTCTACTCAAGGTCATTTGTTTCTGCCATGGGTCGTATTGTGAGTGAACAGGCCAATTCTCAACCCACAGATCTTTGGGCACATGGAGCAAGATGTCCCACAAGGTAGTGGGATCCAAAGTGCAGGATTTCCTTCTTTTTCTTTTCTGCTGCCACTTTGCCTCATCATTAAGGCATTAGGACTCAAAAGAGAGAGATGGACAAGCTGTCACCATTTCGAATGATTGGAAGCAAGCTCCTCCCAGTCATTAATGTCAATGCAGCTGTTCTTCAAGGAGAATTTCAGAGTGTCTTTGAAGCATTTTCTTTGCCCTGCACTGGAACGACAGCCATTTGAGAGTTGAGAAAACGAGATCTGGTGGGGGAAACACTTCCTGGCCATCCAGTGTCCAGTCTATCGAAGTTGATTTTGCAGGCATTTTGCCTGAAAGCTTGTGGAGCTAACTTCAAGAAGGCAGTAATTTTTGTTCGACAGTCATTGAATCGGGAGGATGCAGCAGAGGCACCGCTGATGGAATTTCGCTAGCACTCTTATATGTCACTGCCAGGTCTCACTGGGTACAGGGGTGTGTTGGCGACAACTGCTGTATACACGTAGCCTTCTGTTGATTAATGAGGTGTTTGTTGTCAAACACTCACTGCTGTAGTTTGTAGAAGGCTGAGCTGGTTCAGCTGATCCAATATTGGATCTCTTCAACAATGGTGTCCTTTTGAGAGAAGTGGCTGTCAAGGTATGGGAAGTTCTCAAAAGGAGCAATGAGGGAAGGGATATACAGGAAGCAGAAGAGTGGAGGATGTATGCTGACATGTAGGGATGGAGGAGCAATTTGAAGCAAAAATTTGTAGATCAGGATTAAGTTCAATGTTTTTGGGAAGGAAAGAAAATCATAATCAGCAGTGGCAGGTATAATAGAGGGATGGAGCTCAGTGCAAGAAGAGAAGTGGGTGTACAGCAACAAGAAATGGAAAGTTGGCTGATTATCCCCTGCCTAACCCAGGAATACTGAGGCTTCCTGCAGAGCCTTGGCAACCAACAAACAGAGATCAGCTAACTCAAGAATAGAAAGCTTCTATGAATTGATAATCATCTCCTTGAACTTATATATTGCCTAACAGTAATTATGACAGTTGCTGATCCAATCTTTCACTACAGATATGATTCAACCACAGGTAGCAGAGTTATAAATGAAGGATAAGGGAAATACACAAAGAATATGATTAAATAGGATTGAGGAACATCACATCCTTCAACCACGATGCCTATCTTCTGCCCAAGATAGCATGCACATGCATTACCATCAAATCTCTACATGCAATTATGTCATAAGTGACGTCCAAGAATAAATCTTTTATGACAGAATCAGAATACAGATTCTGAAACATAATTGTTACCTGTAGAAATAACTGTAGCAGCTGTATATTTGAACAGATCGGAGGTAAAAATTCATACATTTTGAAAATCAGCAATAGAGCCGTCAATAAAGAAGATGGGAATTTTTGCATTGTTCTGCCAAACCTTCCCAGAATCCTCAAGGTGTTTAAATCATTTTATTAGGAACGGCCTGTTAATTTTTGACAACACAAACCTCATGCTGAGCACATGCTACACATTCTAGATAGGAACACAAATCCACATGGCTTACCTGCAACGATGATAAGTGAAAAAGTGATTAGGGTCAAGGAAGATCGATTGCAGATCATGTTAGCAACTAGCTTAAATAAAGGAAACAGCAACAATGCAGCCCAGAACAGCCAGTTTACAAGGACCCATGGTCGTTTTGCTGGTACAATTGGAGTGCCAGGGTAAAAGCCTCTTTTGAAGTATTCCTCCTGCAGCATATCCTAGAATTAGAAACAGGATAGTATATTTTAGTGAAAAAGTATGCTTCTGAACAAAGGTTCATCTATCATATTGTTTGTACATCATGTCTTAGATAGTTCTGGCCAACAGATGCAGCGTTAATGGACCAAATCATCCAGTCTCCAAAAAGGGAGACCGGACGTATGACGAGATGTGTGCCGGGACTCTGTGGAAGTCCCGACACACTGGCTTACATTGGGATTGCCTGGGAAGTTTCAACTTCTAATGGACAATTCCCATGCTCCACAACTGTCTCCAGCAGGTTTAAGAGTCTGAAACTTGGGACAGTTCTGAAGTACTTACCTGAATAGTTACCCAGGAAATGTTAGATTAAAACCTAGGGCTGAATTTTGCCCACGTTGGGAGGTGCAGTGGGCGGGCCTGGGAGCTGCTGTGAAACCAACTGCAATTTCACGCTGGCAGGCCAATTAAGGCTAGCTCAACATGAAAAACAGCTCCTCGCTGCGATGGGGGCTTGTCAGCTGTGGGGTCCAATAGCGACCCAACGGCCTGTTTAAAAATGGCCCAGGCAGCCCCTGGAATTCTGCCACATAAGGACGTCTGTTCTGCGGTTTCAATATTGAATTTATGGAGTCGAGTGTGGCTGGACACGACGTGGGAGGGCACTCAGCTTCCCGCTTTCCTAGTGAGTTCCTCGCCATCCCTGCTGGAGGAGGCGGCTGCCAAGAGGGACATCCTTGTCCCCAGAAACGGGAGGAGGTGGCCACCGACCAAGTGGGCATAGGAGGAGGTGGCAGCCTGGGTGAACAGCCATGATGTGGTGCAGTGCACATGGGCGCAGTGCTGGAAGCGCTTCAATGATCTGCTACGCTCAGGAAGGGAGTGTACTGTGTTGGCATGGGTCAGTATGCCGAAGTGTTATGGTGTGGCTGCACCCCCACCCCCCACCATGGACCTCAGCAGTGCTACAGTCTGAGTGCCAACTGTCAATCACACCAGAGCTGGCCAAGGGGGTGAACTCTGGCTGCTTGGACTGAATGCCTTGCGGCTCGAGGGCCATGACTCAGATGTGCCCCGGGAGGTGTTCCTCAGCTGGGGTTGGCCAGGTTGCAATGGTGCTGCAGGTAGAGAGTGGACTAATCAATGCCCTTCTGTCCTTTCAGGAGAAGACGAGCCATAACCAAGCAGAAAGGTCACGTACACGTGGAGGCCCACCCAACCTGCTGCCGCTCTCCCAGTTCGAGCAGGATGCCCTCGAGCTGGAGCTTCGGCACGATCCCCATGCAACTGGGCATGGAGAGGCAGGGGTGCGAAGCAAAAGTAAGAGTGCAGTGTACAGAGCTGAGACTCTCAGGTTGTGCAACCATTCTAGTGCAGTCTCCTCGATTATAGGAGCCTTGAACCTGGCGTCTGATGTTCTCCAGGGTGGCTGGCATGAACAGTGACAGCGTGATGACTTTAACTAGTGACATGTCCTTCTTATCTCATTTGGGTTTGCCAGTAGGTGTCCTATCCGCAGACCCTGAAGGGACACCCCTGATGCCAGAGGACCACCGGGTGTCACTGTCACCTGCATCACACCCACTCTCTGAAGGAGGCACCAGCACAGATACCAGCACCTTAATGGGCATTAGTTCAGCAGCTAGTATCTCAGTGCATATTGGTGAGGGCATTCCACACTCACTTGAGGTGCAGGCGCAATCAGAGTGCGCCCAGGGCGCCGGCGGTTGGAGGAGTGCTGGGGACCAGGTTGATGCTCAGTTGAAGGCGGATGATGAGCCTCTGTAGTCATCCATGAGGCGGCAGATGCTGGATGTCCAACAGGAGATCCATGAGGGTATGCATGCCATGGTCTCCATGACGGAGGAGTCCATGCGGAGCGTGAGCACTACACTGACCGTCATGAACGGGCGCTCTGCCTCTGCCATTGATGGAGTGGCAACTCTCATGGAGAGGCAGCTCCAGGGACATAATGAGGGACCCTTGGGGTTGCGCTCGGACCTGCAAACCCTCACACAGGCACTGGCCTCAGGAGGTCAGTGTCCGTGTGGGAGATGGATGAGGTACCCAGTATCTCAGCCAGGTGTCCATCAATGGTAAGCAGGGAGGTCCATAGTGACCTCACATTGGTGCATGAACTGCCTGTCGTCTCTGTGGGCTCCTCTCAAGGAGCTCCAGGTGATGGCAGCAGCTCCTCCATCAGTGACCATGGCATCTGATGAGGCTGCGGCGACTGGGGAGATGCCGGCCGTGGTACTGGCTGCTCCCTCCCAGGCAGGGCCAGCACAGCTCTACTGGCCAGAGGATGACGCCAAGGTCATCAAGACTGCAGGCTGTCTCCAATGCCAGTGCAAGCAAGAGGGGAGCAACCAGACGTAGCACTCGCAAGCGTAAGTTAAATGCACCATGAGCACAAGAAGCACAGGTCACGGGTGATTTTATGTTCATTTATGTTTAGTTAATGTATACTGGCCTGGGACTTAAGACCAGAGGTTGATGTAAATAGTCTGCACTTATCAAAATTATGTAAATCTGGTTTTGTCATCATGGTCTGAGTATGCTTCACCTTTTTATTTTATTGGCGCAGAGTACACCCGTATGTATTGTTGGATGTACGTGGCTCTGAAATTTATTGCAAAAGGTACTGAGTGTTCTTCGTGTTCAAATGAAAGGGCTCCTTCAGACATCCGCGATGGAGGAGGAGGCAGCCCTGGCATGCGTTTGAAGCTGATCTTTGGTAGTCCAGGCATCGAAAGCGTATCTTAAGACCTATGGTCCCCTCTACCACTGCTCTTGAGGAGGCATGACTTGTATTTTAATGCTTCTCTGCCTCTGGTCTTGGGTGGCAGAGAGGCGTCATGAGTCACCTCTTCAACGGATAGCCCTGGTCATCCAGCCAACCATCCATCCAGAAGGGCTAGAACACTGAAGAGCCTTGGCACCTGGGAGTGTCTCAGGGTGTACGTGTCATAGGAGCTGCCAGGGTACCTTGCACACATTTGCAGAAACTGCATCCTGTGATCACACACTATCTGAAGTAGAATCCCTTCCTGTTGACGAAGACACCCGGCTGGTGCCTTGATGGTCATTTGTGCAGTCGATGACACCCTGGGCGCAGGAGAACCCAGCAATTGCTGAAAAGCCTCTGGCTCATTCAGCCTGGCATTGTCTGAATGGTAAAGAATAAAAGGTCAGTACCCATCTGAACAGAGCTTCTGTCACCAGCTTGATGCAACTGTGGACAGCTAATTGGGAGACTCCACATATTTCCCCCACTGAGCCCTGGAAAGAGTCAGAGGCATAGAAGTTGAGGGCCACTGTGACCTTCAGGGCCACTAGCATGGGATGTCCACCCACAGAGTCGGAGATGATCTCAGGCCCGATCATCTGGCAAATGGAGGTGACGGCCTCTCGAGAGGCGGAGCCTCCTTCAGCATTGCACCTAGGGCATAGAGGTAGCTGCATCACCGCCTGTAAACCCTGGCAGCAGGATAATGGCATCTTCGGCAGCCCCCTCTGCCTGGGACTACCTGCTGGCCCTGCGTCCTTTGTGCCTGCGCCTTTCCTCCTACAAGTCCTTCCTCTGGAAGCTGTATGAGGACGTGACCTCCTCTCCCCCTCCTCAGAAGAGGTGTCCCCAGCTAAGACCATAATCCCTATTGCAAGGGTAAAGGAAGGCTGTCTGATATCTGGAAGGGTCCACATGGTCTCAATTTTCCAGGGGCCTGGCAGACAGCAGTGAGTCCTGAACCGAGACCTCGAAATGCTAAGAATGAAGCCCCGATCAGAGATGAAGCTACCAAACACCAACAAGCAACCAGCTGCAAACTTACTCTCACTGGCAATGCTGCTGACCGTTTTTACCTCGCCCTTGGATGTGGTTTGAGGAAAGGTCAGCTGGCCACCTGTCCATTTTGCCCAAGCAACGAGCAGAAAATCGCACGGGCAATGAAAAATCTCAGACAACTGCATTGTTATTAGGGACTTTAAGTGGCCTTCAATGGTGGGCGCCACTCAGGCACCCACACGTGCCCACCAAGCAAAAGATCACGGGGGTACACAATGATGTTGGGACTCCCACCCGACATCATTGCGCACTATTCTACTCTCATTCGGGTCAGGCACACGCCTGCCCGATGAGAGAAAAATTCTGCCCCTAGCCTAACTCCTGTGTAACACCAGAGCTGAGCTTCCCCCGACTCTATTATGATCCGATGGAGTTCTTCAAGGGATGCTGTGCTCCATATTTCTGGGATAGCAGGACTTGGTAGACCCCAGTAGAAAAAGCAAGCAGTAGCGGAATGGGAAACTTTCTGGACGCAGCAGCAATCTGATGATGAATGTCACTGCTCAGAAGATCCGGGCCAATATTTCAGTGTGTTATAACTTGTGCACAAAGCGGGACCACCACCACTAAGACAGTCTTGTGCAATATCAATTAGCAAAGCTTTCTTCAGGCTCAAGATATACAATATACAGATCAAGGTACCATTTTGTTGTTGAAATGGATTTTGTATATTTAACGGACAAAATAAAGGAACTATGGGAAATTCAGACTGAACAACACAAGTTTCCTTTATGTAAAACCATTTTCATTAGGGGACTGATGGGGTGCGGAGAAAAAAGTTGTCGGGGGTTGGGGGGGTGGGTAGAGTCATCATGTTGGGCTGCTCAGCCATGATCTCATTAAATGGCAGAGCAGGCTCGAAGGGCTGAATGGGTACTCCAGCTCCTATTTCTTACGTTCTTATTTTCTTATGTATAAGGATATCCAAATCCCTGCATTTACCTGTCTCTCACCTTTTTAAAAAATATTCTGCTTTTTCATTCTTCTCACTAGTAGATAATTTTACACTTTTCTCCACATTATACTCCATCTGCCATCTTGTTGCCTCTTCACATAACTGGCCTATAGCCTTCTGCAGCCTCTTGGCAATGTTCTCATGGCTTACTTTTCCACCTATTTTTGTATTGTCAGGAAACTTGGACATATTATTACACTTAGTCCCTTCATCTAAATCATTAATATAGATTAGAAATAGCTGAGACCCAAGCACTGATCCTTGCCACTAATAATATCCTGCTTTCCTCAAAATTACATGTTTATTCCTAATCTCTGTATTCTGTTCTAGCCAATATTACCTGTAGTAATATATTACCTGCAATCCCATTAGCCCTAATCTTGTGTAAAATCATAGGAATACATGGTTTTGAAACACTGCAATTTCTTAAACTTTTATTTAGCTGGCAGCTCATTAATCATGGAGCAATCACACAGCTGCTTTTCACTGAATTGTACTTTACATCTCAAAATTTCATTAAGAGAGCAAAGCACCACCACTCTGTGGCAGATCTGATAGATCACGTTGCTTTACATCATATTTACTCGATTCCCACTATTATTTGCATGATGTAATTTAACAGTTTTTTGAACCAATAATTTACCGACACAAAATTGGAGCAAGGAAAATAGCTTAGATTCAGCTAATTTTCAACACATCTCACGACAAAACAAACAATTGAGAAATGGCATAGCATTCCAACCTTGAACTGTACGTGAAATAATATTAAACTTTAACAGAATAAGCATGTGGCAATTTAAACCGGATGCTCCGCAAATAGTGATTTCACTAACTAGTTTAAGTATTAAGCAGACAAATATTTAACAGGTAATAAAACACTAACAGGTAATAAAATACTAACAGAAGGTAGATACATGGACCCAAAACTTAAATTTTGCACAATATCACAATGGTGAAATTCATGATTAGGAAATAAAATTCAAGAAGCATTGTTAGCAAACCGTAAAAATTAAAGTTCAAGTGGCTCGAAATTATAACTGTTGGGTTCCTGGGTCATGAAATAAATCCAGAGCTTTATTCCGATTGCTATTTGAGAAAAAAATGGATTTCCTAGTGAACCAAAAAGGTGGCTGCTAAAAGTCACATGACCACAAGGTTGGCCCTTTGTCTGGGTGGTAGCCCAAGGATTTACAATAAAATGATTCTTTTATTTTCATGGAGTCCAGTGCTACAGAGTGGAATTGCTGAGAGTTTGTGGAGAAGAGTGTTTGGGGAGGATGGGAAGGAGGTGCTCTTTTCTTTCTTGTTATCTTTCTCAGACTGCAGGAGACCAGCAGTTGAAAGGCTGCACAAGAGGACCAAGTTTTGAAAACATCCAAGAGCGACATCACAGGGGGAACACAAGTTCATCAGTTGGTGAGAAACTGCTGTTGAGGGTCTTCAAGTAGCTGAAAATTAGAAAACGCATTCTTTTGAAAAGAAGGAGCTACTTAGATTTCAAGAAACACAATTAATGGGGAAGTAAAGTTAAGTCAAGGCCAGGTAAAATAAAGTAGTGCAAGTAAACCAAAGTAAAATAAAGTTAGCATAAGGGAAGTAAATTGAAGCAATGGCAGGACAGCTTGCATGGTAAGCAAATGGCTTGGGCCCTATTTATGAGGTTAACAAAAAGGTCAATTTTATAGTGCGTGAAACTGCAAGAATCTCAACGCGTGTGTTGACCAGTGAAGGTAGGCTTGCGTTAGACTGTGATAGAGAAGCCCCTGGCAGATGTCTCAACTTGTACAGCAAGGAAAGGGAATTCATTTGACTGCTCCATTTCAAAGTTGAACTTGAGTGCAAGATGGAGTCCATTAAGACTTGCAAGGAAATTATTACATGCTGCTATGGATTTAAATACAGCAAACGTATCATCCACATATCGGAAATATGCAAGCGGTAGAAGGTTAGGTGTCATTCCTTCGAAGGCATGTTTCTCATGGAAGCCAACAAAGATGTTTGTGATAGCTGGGCCTGGAGGGCATCCCATGGCAAAACTATCTATTTGGGCATGCATGGTGTTGTTAAAGTTGAACTTAACCACTCAAGTTGCCAAGTTCATAAGTGAATACTGATTCATGCAATGGTAGCGAGTCTAGATCACCATGATATAGTGCTACATGCAAATATCTATAGCCTCCTTAAGTGGAACATTGATGAATAGACTAGCAATGTCAAATGAGCACATGGACACAACATTACTATCGATGTGCAAATCCTGCATGCTCTTCGCAAACGTGAAGGAATCCTTCATCGTGTATCTGGAAAACTTGTTAAAAACTGGTTGTAACAATTCATCCAACCATTTGGCCAATTCATGCTGTGCAGAGCCAGTCACAGATAAGATAGGGTATAAAGGGACATCACTTTGTGCATCTTGGGCAGCCCATACATACATGGAAACAGCTAGCCGTGAGTACGAACCATGTCATATATCTCACACAGCAGCTCATCGCTCAAGTCCAGCGAGCACTTTTTTGGCTTACTTTCGAGCAAGGCTGTCTGGTCCAATGGACGCGAATTTGGACACATCATTAAGAATGTCGTGCATTTTGTTGATAAAGTCACGCTTGTTAAGAATGACTATTCCCAGCCCCTTGTCAGGTTTACTGGTGTGTATGTCCAGGTTGGTCTCAAGGCCTCGCAACACTAAGACATTCGCGTTGCATGTGAAAATCAGATTGGTCGGTCAGAATCCCACAACATGCATGTGCTAGATCAGCTAGGTGCACTTTCAAGCATTCAGCATCTTCAGTGGGTGCTGGTTTGTGGCGGGATGGTTGGGGGCAGAGGAGTTCAAACTCCGCACACCCACCAAAATTGAAACCATTCGCAAGAACAAGCTCCTCACTTCAAGAGTACATGGTCAGAGCGATTTGTTACATGTTCAATGGCTTTGTTAATTGCTTCGCCAAACCACATCCGCTTAAGTGAGTTTATGGCACGGACTTGTTTCAAACTGTTTATGTTTCGGTCATTTATTGAAGCAATACAACGGCATAAACAGATCAAATCAAAAAATGAGAGAAATTTGCACACATCAGACCAAGCGCAATGTAGGGCACTGCATAACTTAGTAACCTTATTATCAGTCTCATCCTGCACAAATGCTTATTCAATCATGGGAGTAGTGATAGGGATTCATTAGTTAGGGGAACACACAGGCGTTTCTGTGGGCATAGACATGACTCCAGGATGGTACATGGCCTCCCTGGTGCCAGGGTCAAGGATGTCATGGAGAAGTTGCAGGACATTCTTCTGGAGGAGGGTGATCAGCCAGAGGTCGTGGTCCACATTAGTACCGATGACTTAGGTAGGAAAGGGGATGAAGTCCTAAAAGCAGATTTCAGGGGGCTAGGAGGTAGATTGAAAAGCAGGGCATCTAAAGCAGTATTTTTAGGATTACTCCCAGTTCCATGTGCAAGTGAGCAAAGAAATAAGAGAATAGAGCGATAGTGTTTGAACAGGTGGCTGGAAAGCTGGTATAGGAGGGAAAGCATCAGATTTCTGAGGCATTGGAACTGGCTCTGGGGAAGGTGGGTGGGGCCTGTATAAGCCAGAGAGTCGACACCTGAACAGGACTGGGACGAATATCCTTGCAAGGGGATTTGCTAGTACTGTTAGTGGGGGTGGGGGGTTTAGACTGGCATTAGATTGGCAGGCAGCTGGGAACGTGAGGCAAATTCAGAGCAGGGAGTGGGAGATGGAGAGTTAGTGAGTGACTCAAAGACACAAGCAGCACAGGTCAAAAAGTGTAGAGCACAGGAATTTGGCAGTATCAAAAGGTATATAGAATTACCTGGAAAAACTCAGCAGGTCTGGCAGCATCGGCGGAGAAGAAAAGAGTTGACGTTTCGAGTCCTCATGACCCTTCGACAGAACTTGAGTTCGAGACCCATGTTCTCAAGTTCTGTCGAAGGGTCATGAGGACTCGAAACGTCAACTCTTTTCTTCTCCGCCGATGCTGCCAGACCTGCTGAGTTTTTCCAGGTAATTCTGTTTTTGTTTTGGATTTCCAGCATCCGCAGTTTTTTTGTTTTTATCAAAAGGTATATATGTAAATGCAAGGAGTATAGCAACTAAAACTGAGCTGAGGGCACAGAGAGATACATGGTAGTATGATATCATAACTATAATAGAAACTTGGCTTAAAGAGGAGCAAAAATGGCAGCTTGATATCCCTAGATATAGAGTTTTCAGTGGGATAGAGAGGGGGATAAAAAAAGAGGGGTGTAGCATTATTGGTTAAAGGAACAATTACAGCTGTGAGAAGGGATGATATTATAAACGAAGCACCAAATGAGGCCATATGGATTGAGCTCAGATATAAAAAAAGGAGCAGCTACACTGCTAGGAGTGTTCTCTAGATTCCCAAATAGTAGAAGGAAGTTAGAAGAGCAAATATGTAGTCAAATTTCTGAGTGCAAAAACAATAGGACAGTAATTGTTGCAGACTTCAACTACTACCCTAATATCAATTGGGATACGAACAGCGTGAAGAGCACAGAGGGCACAAGAGAACTTTTTCAGCCAGCACGTAACAAACCAAATGGGGGGGTGGGGGGACACAATTCTAGATTAAGTCTTAGGAAATGATGCTGGGCAAGTGGATCAGGTAGCAGTGGGGGACCATTTGGTGACAGTGACCATAATACAATTAGATTCAGCATCATTACGAAAAGGACAAAGATAGAACAGGAGTAAAAGTTCTAAGTTGAGGGAAAACATTTCCCAAAGCTGAGAGGTGACATGGCAAAAGTGAACTGGATACAGCTACTAGAAAGGGAAAAGTGTCAAATCAGTGGGAGGTATTCAAAAGCAAAGTTCTACAGGCACAATATAGAGGTGCCCTCCAAAGAAAAAGGGTGCTACTGCCACACCTAATGCCTCCTGGTTATCCAGAAGCATACAGGACAAGATAAAGCAGAAAAAGAGAGCTTATGACAGTTACAAAAAGATTAATACTGTTGAAAGCTTAGAGAATTTAGAAAGTAAAGGGGTAAAGTAAAAAAGGAAATTTGGAAAGCAAAGAGGGTACAAAAAATATTGGCAGATAAAATCAAAGAAAGCCCAAAGATGTTTTACCAGTACATTAACATCAAGAGGATAACTAAGGAAAGGGTGGAGCCCATCAGAGATGCACATGGTAACTTATGTGTTGATGCCGCAGGGTTCTCAATGAGTACCTTGTCTCTGTCTTCGCTAAGCAGAGACATGATGCAGACATTCTGGTTAAAGAGGAAGAGTGCAACATATTAGATACAATAAGCATAATGAGCAAGGAAGTACTGGAGGGGTGGCATCCTTGAAGGTGGATAAATCACCAGGGCTGGATGGATTGTATCCCAGGTTGTCAAATGAAGCCAGGGAGGAAGTAGTGGGTGCTCTGAGGATCATTTTCCAATCCTCACTAGATACAAGCAAGGTACCTGAGGATTGGAAGTCAGTGAACACTGTACCAATATTTTAAAAAGATGCAAGGGATAGACCAGAAAGTTACAGGCCAATCAATCTGACTTTGTTGGTGGACAGATTATTGGAATCAATTCTGAGAAACAGGATAATTTGTCACTTAGAAAGGTATCGATTGATCAGGGATAGTCAGCATGGTTTTGCTAGGGGAAGGTTGTGTTTTACGAACTTAATAGAAATTTTTGAGGAAGTAACAAGGGATTTTGATGAGGGTAGTGCAGCGGATGTTGTCTACATGTATTTTAGTAAGCATCTGACAATGTCCCACATGGCAAGTGAGATCTTATGGGAAAAAGGGGAAGCTGACGAGTTGGATCCAAAATTGGCTCATTGACAGGAAACAAAGGATAATGGTCCATGGATATTTTTGCCAGTGGAAAGCAATTTCCAGTAGCGGTCCACAGGGCTGAGTGTTGGGGCCCTTCCTGTTTGTTGTATATATTAATGATTTGGACTTAAGTGTGTGAGGCATGATTGAGAAGTTTGCAGATGACACAAAAATTGGCCACGCAATTAACAGTGAAGAGGATAGCTGTTGCTTCCAGAATTATATCAATGATTTGGTTGAGTGGGCAGAGAAGTGGCAAATGGAATTCAATCCGGCGCAGTGTGAGGTAATGCATCTGGGGATGGCAAACAAAGCAATGGGATACTCAATAAATGGGAGGATATTGAGAGGGGTTGAGGAAGTGAGACGCCTTGGAGTGCATATTCACTGGTCCCTGAAGGACAGGTGGGTAATGTGGTAAAGAAAGCATATGGAATGTTTTCCTTTATTGGACAAGGTATTGAATACAAAAGCAGGGATGTAATGCTGAAACTGTATAAAATGCTGGTTAGGCCACAGCTGGAATTGTGTACACTGCTCTGGTCCCAACATTACAAGGAGGACATAATTGCTCTGGAGAGGGTGCAGAGGAGATTTACATGGATATTGCCAGGGCTTGAAAATTGCAGCTCTGAAGAAAGACTGGACAGGCTAGGATTGTTTTCCTTAGAACAGAGGAAGAGGTGTGACCTAATTGAGGTGTACAAAATTATGAGGGATCTAGATAGGGTAGACAGGAAAGATCCATTTCCCCTAGCTGAGGGGTCAATTATCAAGGGTCATAGGTTTAGGGTGATTGGTAGAAGGTTTAGATGGGACATGAGGAAATACTTTTCACTGAGGGCGGTGGGCATCTGGAATTTACTGCTTGAATTGGTGGTTGAGGCTGAAATGCTCAGCTCATTCAAAAGATACCTGGATATGCACCTGAAGTGCTGTAACCTGCAAGGCTACGGACCAGGTGCTAGAAATTAGGATTAAAAATGAGCGGCTAGCTTCTTTTTCCTCCTTTCATGGCCGGCGCCTGCACGATGGGCTGAATGGCCTCTTTCTGCACATTAAAGTTTCTATGGTTCTAAGTTTCTCAGCCGGTGGTATCTCATACCTCATTGTACAGACCCCTTGTAATCACGAAAACCAAGAGACTCTCACATCGAAACTCGCTGTGCTTGCATAGCTGCTAACAGACACATCACACTTGGGCCAAAACCAGAAAATGCTGGCAAAACTCAGCAGGTCTAATAACATCTGTTGAGAGAAAGACAGAGTTAACGCTTTGAGTCCGTATGACTCTTCTTCAGAGCTCTGAAGAGTCATACGGACTCGAAATGTTTAACTCTGTCACTCCCTCCACAGATGCTGTTAGACCTGCTGAGTTTTTCCAGCATTTTCTGTTTTTATTTCAGATTTCCAGCATCTGCAGTATTTTGCTCTTACATCACACTTGGGACTGTCCAGGCCCATTTCAAAAGGGAACTAAAGGGACGTCATTTGAATCTGATAAGTTCGCCTTGCTAGCGGAGTCAGTGGGTCTGCCTAGACAATGGCTTCCTGACACTAGACCCTCAACATGGATGGTAACTCATTCAACAACTAACGACTGGGACATCATCAATCCTGAAATCAAAGCCAGCTCCAGACACTGGATAGACATCCCCTTTGGAAGTCATTGGAGAAAGCAGATCACCTGATTCAATTGACCATTTTGAAATCTCTATATGCCTTTGAGAACTGAGAAATCCTTAGTCTTTTGTTTTGTAATCAACTGGAAAGGACTCCAGCTGCCCAGCTGAGTAAGCAGTCAGTTACCATCTCTCAGCTCCTCCAAGCTTGTCTCTGCTGGAAGATTTCCTACTATTGCCTGCAGAACCAAACCAGCCTCTGTGTACCTATTTCATTTGCATTATCCACACCAACTGCAAACTGCACCCTACAACTCCTGTCTTCAGCTAGCTGAACTTGAACTTCTATGTGAAAGAATTCCTCATTAGACTGACACTGGAAATCACATGAACCAATGTTTATTTCTATGGTCCTTGTACTGTTAATATCTAAAGATGTAAAACCCCTCACCCCTCCCTCTTCACCACTTATACTGTGCATGTGCATGCAGTAGAGTGGGAAGTTGCGAACACTCCTCCCCCGGTTTTGAATGTGAAATAAACTAACCTTCTGAGTTAATCATAACACGTGTTTGCTGTGGGCTATTAGTAAATTGGATCACACAAACCAAGAGTTTTGGAAAACATGCTACCACATACTTAAAAAATAATTTAAAACATCTTTTGCTTATGGACAGATGGTGAGAGGAAATCAGTGCAGTTTGCCTCTCTCTCTTCTGTCTGTAATATCACAAATTTAGCCTAAACTTAGACTTTAGAGTTTTTCCTCCTGTTAGACAGGTGGCGTGAAACAGCAGAGGGGTTGAGATAGAATAACAGACCTGCAATAACCAGGCTTGGGCTAACAAGTGGTAAGAAATATTCGCGCCACAGAAGTGGTGGGCAATAACTGTCTCCAACAAGAGAGGATCTAACCATTGCCCCTTGACATTCACCATCACTGAAACCCACTTCTAACACCATTGACCAGAAACTGAACTGGACTAGCCATATAAATACTGTGGTTACAACAGCAGGTCAGAGGCTAGGAATCCTGTGGCAAGTAGCTCACCTCCTGCTTCCCCAAAGCCTGTCCACCATCTACAAGGCACCAGTCAGAAGTGTGATGGACTATTCTCCACTTGCCTGGATGAGTGCTGCTCCAACAACACAAGAAGCTTGACACCATCCAGGGCAAAATAGTCCGCTTGATTGGCACTCCACCCATAAACATTCACTCCCTCCACCACCAATGCACAGTGGCAGCAGTGCGCACCATCTGCAAGAATTCACCAAGCCTCCCTGGACAGCAGCATCCAAACCCACGGCCATTACCAGCTAGAAGGGCAAGGGCAGCAGACACATGGGAACACCACCACCTGGAAGTTCCCCTCCAAGCCACTCACCATCCTGACTTGGAAGTATGCTGCAGTTCCTTCACTGTTGCTGGGTCAAAATCCTGGAACTCCCTCCCTAACAGCACTATGGGTGTACCTACACCCCATGGACTGCAGCGGTTCAAGAAGGCAACTCACCACCACCTTCTCAAAGGCATTTAGGGGTGGGCAATAGATGCTGGCCTAGCCAGTGATGCCCACATCCCGTTAATAAAAAAAAAATATACTTCTGTTTGCAGCATGGGCCTAACGTGCAATATCACAATGCATGACCTACATAACAAGATTGTATGACAGAAAACGGGGACCTTCTTGTCACATTTATAAATTCCAGAGAATTCTGGCTCTGGTAGAGGTGGGGGCATAGCATAGTCTGTGGCCGAGCAATGACTGACAGACCACGACTTCAGGATTTCCACATTAATCTGCCCATGCGCTAAATCCTGAAGTTGTGGTCAGTTTAAGAGGGGAAACGGCAGCAAGCACCAACAGTTCACCGTCAAATCCCCCTGCAAAAGTCAGGGCCAATATATTTTTAGATATTCCTGACAAATTATTTTTAACCTTTTACACCAATGTGCTTTTCTCTTTCCAGGTGTTGATTGGTCAGCTACTTGTTTCCATTTTTAAATTTTATACTATTCCAAATACAACAGCATTTGTATTTGTTTCCAACATTTTATTTTTGCTATTGTAAAATTTGTAGGGTTCAGTTTCAGTCAATAATACTTAATAGATAATTTCTCACATTGTCAAGCGTACATTAATGTGGCATGCGCTGCAGCCCCTTAACTACAGATGTCAGAAGATCAACCTTCACAGAAAGAAGAAATTACACAGGATTAATGGCACAGAAATAGGCCATTCGGCCCAACCAGTCTATGCTGATGTGTATGCTCCCTTCCACCTCCATCCATCCATCTTTCCCCATTTAAATCTACCTACGCAACCATCTATTCCTGTCTCCCTCATATACCCCTCTGGTTTACCCTTAAATGCATGTATACTATTGACTTCAACTATTGGTAGTGAGTTCCACATTCTAGCCACTCTTTGGGTAAAGCAGTTTCTTCTGAATTCTCTATCAGATTCCTTGGTGACTATCTTATTTCGATGGCCTCTAGTTATGTTCTTCCCCATAAGAGGGAGCATTCTCTCTGTATCCTCTGTCAAAGCCTTTCAAAATTTACCATGATTCACTGACTTCTACCCTTAAATCAATTTTCCATCCAAGCTGACATTGATGCACCTATTCCACAAGCCTCAATTTCATTAACTAGCCTCTCATGTGGTACTTTGTCACTTCCTTAAAATTCACACAGACAACATCCACTGCATCCCCTTCATCAACCTCCTATTACTTCAAAAAAAATCAATTAGATTAGTTAAGCACAATCAACCTTTTACAAATCCACACTGGCTCTCCTTAATTAACTCAAACTTTTCCAAATGCCTGTTGATTTTTTTTCCCTGATTATTGTTTCTAAAATATTACCCACCATTGAAGTTAAACTGATCAAAAAAGTGCTCGAGGGCCTCATTAAACAGGCTCTAACCCTGATCAAGGAAATGTGTTTGCGCTACAATATCCTGCACAGAAATATTAGGGAGTATCTAGGCTTTCAGCCTCAAATGCCTTAAAATAGTCATAAAATCAAAGACTTACTTTTGTCAAGTTAAGATCAATAGGTTTAAAGCTCTCTGACTAGATATATCACACCCACCCAACAGCAACTACTAAGAAAATATGCAAATTTTTTTTCCTTCTCTCTCTCTCTTACATGCAACCCAAGATCATATTCACTACTCAAGGCCCATAATTTTATTTTTTTCATTCATGGGATGTGGGTGCTGCTGGCTAGGCCAGTATATATTGCCCATCCCTAATTGCCCTTGTGAAGGTGATGGTGAGCTGCATTCTTGAATCGCTGCAGCATTCCCAAGGATCTGGACAAAAATATAATCAAAGAAAAATACAATAGATGCTGGAAATCTGAAATAAAACCAGAAAATGTTGGAACTACGCAGCAGGACTGACAGTCTTTGTGGAGAGAAAAAAAAACAGAATTAATACTTCAGGTTGATGATCTTCCATCAGATCTGGAATAAAATTGGATAGGCTGGGGTTATTTTCCTTGGAGCAGCGAAGGTTGGGAGGGGACCTGATAGAGGTGTATAAGATTATGAGGGGCAAAGATAGGGTGGATAGGATGGCACTTTTTCCATGAGTAGAGGGGTCAACAACCAAAGGGCATACATTTAAGGTAAGAGGTCAAAGGCTAAGAGGGGAGTGGAGGAGAAATTTTTTCACCCAGAGGGTGATGGGCGTCTGGAACTCATTGCCTGAAAGGGTGGTTGAGTCAGAAACTCTCTTAACATTTAAGTAGTATTTAGATTTTCACTTGCGTTACCATAACCTCCAGGGCTATGCGCCAAGCGCTGGAAAACGAGATTAGCATTGTCAGATCTTTGTTGAAAGGCATGAACACAATGGGCCAAATAGCTCCTTCTGTGCTATAAACTGCCATGAGTCTAAAATAGCCACAACTGATTTTAAGCAAGTACAGAGATAGAAAAAAAGGGGAGGGAAAGAAAGTACAAAAAGTAAGGCTATGATATGAAATTACTGAACCCAATGTTGAGACCAGAAGGTTATAAAGGACTTAACTCAGAGGAAGTTCTGAAACAGATATATGTTGAGCTTGGATGATCGCTTTGAGAAACACTTCCATTCAGTACACAAGCGTGACCCAGAGCTGCTGGTTGCCTGCAGTTTTAACTTTTCCCCTACACTATTCTAATGAAGCACTTTACAGCCTTGCAACTTATTATTAGGTTCAACAATTTCAGATCACAACCTCTGCCTCCATTTATTTATCAAACAGCAGCTGCTGCAATGATTCTGCTATTCCCATTTGCACCACCTCGGTACAAATCTTCTGTTTCTTTATTTTTCCTATTATCATTCTTTTGCCTTGTGCCATCAAACCTCTCGTCACATTGAGCAGGATTTTCCCTTCGTCGGGCAGGCACGCCAGAGAATGGCCGCGAAATGGACCATTGGGCTCCAACTGCGATTTCACGCTGGCCGGCCAATTAATGGCTAGCCAGCGTGAAACGCATGCTGAGAGCCTCGGCACTACCGGGGTGGGGGCGGGAGATGCGTGAGCGCTGAATTCTGGGCATGCACAGGGGAGCACGAACAGAGCTGCCTCAGGGAGCTGAAGGATTTTAAAATGAAAAATAAAGATTTTAAAAATAAGGGAAATGTCCTCACATGTGACTGTCACATGAACAGGGGTATATTAAAATTATGTTTCAAAGTTTTTTAAAAAATTACTGTAGGAACCTCATCCTGCCCGTGGATAAGGTTTCCTCAAAAATGCAAAAGTCACCTGGCCTATTCACCCGCCCACCAACCATAAGGTTGGACGGGCAGAGAAAAATTCAAATTAATAGCTAGTTTAATGGCCTTAATAGGCCTCTTTAATTGTCGGTAGGCTTGCTGCCAACTCTCACTTGCACCCACCGACCAAAATATCGGGCACTATTTTACTCCTGATCGGGTCGGGCACATGCCAGCTCACGGGACGTAAAATTCTGCCCTTTATCTTTCTGGCCCTCCAACCACTACACACCTTTTCTTTTGTTCTTTCCTTCCCTTACTCCTTTACCCTTAAATCTGAAACATCTAACTTTTTCTAGTTCTGATGAAAGGTCAAACTGAAATATTAATTTTTTTTGCTATTGACATTGCTTAACTTGAAAATGCCCAGCATTTTCTATGATACATGCACAATGCTATAATATCAGCAAGCAGAAACAAGTCAATTTTTGTCCTCTTTGGCAAGTACAAATTGGGTTGCTGTTGCCTTACAGAAAAGAGGGTACATCTCTGATGAGGGATCACATGATCACCCATGATTATAAATAATCTGTCACCAATTAATATTTCTTTGCCATTGCACTGATAAATTCACCTTTTCTTGATATAGCTTATGAAGCCAGGCAGCACATTCCCCTTCATCTTCAGGGATCTCTTCCAATGGGATTCGTCTGCAGATCGAAAAGTAGTGTTAAAACATTTTAAACACACTAAAAATATTCAGACTACATAAATCTGAAACAAATGCCATTAGCTAAGTCTCCTTCCATTTGTAGCATATAAACAAACTTTCTAGTAGAGATTTTCAATGCAGTTGAAAAGAAAAAGATATGCATTTTTTTTATTCCTTCTTGAAATGTGGGTGTCGTTGGCAAAAAAAGCATTTATTGCTCATCCCTAATTGCCTTGAGGTGGTGTTTGTGGATCACCTTCTTGAACTGCTGCAGTCCACGTGGTGAAAATGGTCAAAGTTCCATAATTTTGACCCACTTCAAAAGTAATTCAGTGGCTGTAAAGTGTTTTGGAATGTCTTGTGATCATGAAAAACGATATACAAATCTAAAGCTTTCATATTTTTTTTAGGGAAGATTCAAACTGACAAAGACTCCTGAAATGCAGTTTTGCTGATAAACGAAGAGATTTTTTTGGAAGCTCAGATCATGCACTTTCAGACTCTCTAAAAACCTATAGGATTTGTTGATCATGAGATTTAGCACCCTACTTTTACTGAACCGCCCATAAAAACTTGGGCAACAAATAGACACAAAAATTTGGGGGAAAAAGTTGCTAAACTTACCAAGAAGCCACTGCCATCAGTGAATCACTGAGTCATTGTCAGATTATAGGTAATCTTAACCTGAACAACCATCTGATGAGATCTGGGCTCTGACGGAATTTACTTCACATGGGACTTGCATTTTTTACAGGAGACCTTCATAAGTATACACTCTATTCAAACAGGTTCTGGAGCTAAGATGCTATTATTTCAACCTAGTCTAAATCAATCCCCTTCTTACAAAATTCCTTCGCAGATTCAAATTTAACAAATCTGTGAAAATAGCTCAAGGTCAAAGGAGAAGATTGTAGTATTATGCATTGCTTTTTTTCTTAAAAATGCAAGATTATGTTTACAAAATAGCATAAAAATACCAGTGCAAAATGAGAGCTCCTGTGTACAACAAACTGCCAGATGCTGACAGTAAGAGTTGAACAAAGCTCATGAAGGAATACATTGTCTACCGTGCTTTGCCCAATTTCACCCTTCTCTATCATCTCTGTTAGAAATAATCTGAGACAATAAAGCATAAATGTTAGTGGCAGGCATACTTTTAGGGACAATAATCTGAGATGAAATTAATTGGCATTTGGAAAGTATAGTCTAAGAAATTAAAGTTAGCACAGATTTATTAGAGGTAAGTTGTGTTTAACTAATTTGTTAGAGTTCTTTGATAAAGTTATGGAGAGGGTTGATAAGGGTAATATGGTTGATGTTGGGCATATAGACTTTCAAAAAAATATGTTTGACAAAGTGCCACCCAACTGGATCAGCAAAATAAAGCCCAAAGATCAAAAGGGACAGAGGCAATGTGGACATAAGATTTGTTAAGGGACAGAAAGCAGAGCAGTGGTCAACAGTTGTTTTCCAGATTGGACAGAAGTATACAGTGGTGTTTCCCAGAGATTGGTATTAGGTTCACTGCTCTTAATATATATTAATGGCCTCAGAAATGTAATAAACAAGGATTGTAACAGACTTAAGGAGGTCATGAAGAGACTGGTAAAATGGGAAGACATGAAGTGGATAAAATTTAGCATAGAGAAATGCAAATGATACATTTTGGTAGGAAGAATGGGGAGGTGCAAATGAAATGAAGGAAACAATTTTAAATTTTAAGACAATTGGTGAGTTACAGATTCTGATTGCAAACAGAAACCTGGTTCAAAGGTGGGCAGGACTGGATATTAAATAATCCTGGGTGCAAGGTGTTCAGGAAAATAGGAAAGGAAAAAAAGGGCAAGGGTGGCAGTATTGATTAAGGAGAACATTGCAGTGATTCAGAGAGAGGACATCTCAGAGGGGTCAAGGACAGAATCTATTTTGCTAGAGCACAGGAACAAAAAAGGTGCAATTACATTGTTCGGTATAGTCTATAGACCACCAACTAGTGGGATAAATGTAGAGGAACAAATTTTCAAGGAAATTACTGAGAGGTACAAGAATTTTAGAGCGGGGGACTATAATGGGGGACTTTAATTATCCAAATATAGACTGGGATATTAACAGTGTGAAGGGTAGCGAAGGGAAAGAGTTCCGAGAGTATGTTCAGGAAAATTTTCTACAGCAGTATGTTTTCAGTCCACCAAGAAATGAGGCACAGCTAAACCTGGTTCTTGGGAACGAGTTGGGCCAAATGGATCAAAGTGTCTGTAGAGAACCTTTAGGTGACATTGATCATTGTAACGTAAGATTTAGTTTGGCTAAAGAAAAAGACAAGGGGCAAACCAGAGTAAGATCAGTTAACTAGGGAAAAGCAAAAGTCAGTAGGCGAAGAATAGATCTCGGACAATTAAATTGGAATCAAAGGCTGGCAGACAAAATGGTAACTGAACAACGGGCTGCCTTTAAAGAGGAGAGAGTCAGGCACAGTCAAGTTATATTCACACAAAGGCGAAAGGTAATGCAGCAAATCCGGAGTTCCCTAGATGATGAAAGAGATAGGGGTTAAGATGAAGAAGAAAAAGTGTGTGTATGACAGATATCAGGTACATAATAGAAACAAGAATCAAGCTAACCATAGAAGGTTCAAAAGGGAAGTGAAAAAACAAATAAGAGAAGCAAAAAGAGAGTATGAAAAAAACTGGCAGCTAACATAAAAGGGAATACTAAAGTCTTCTTTAAGTACATAAATAATAAAAAAGAGTGGTAAAAGAGTTGGACTGATGAGAGACCAAAAAAGTGATTTATGCATGGAGGCATGGGGCAGAGTTGAGTTATTAACTGAATATATTGCATTTGTCTTTAAAGGAAGATGCTGTGCAGGTCATGGTGTAAGGGGTTGGGGGTGGGGGGGGTGGGTAATACAGACACTAAAAAAATTCGAAATAGATAAGGATGTGGTATTGGATAGGCTGTTTGCTCTTTTGATAAGGCACCAGGACTATAAGAGAAGCATATAAGGGTATTGAGGGAAGTGGGATTAAAAATTGCTGAGAAATCAGCCAGGTTTTCCAGTCTTCCTTAGACTTGGTGGGGTGGTGGTGACGGTGGCATGTGATGGAGGTGGCCCACAAGACTGGAGACTTGCAAATAATTACAGACCTTTTTTTGAAAAAGGGTGTAAGATAAGCCAAGCAATAGCATTTTAACTTCGGTGGTAGTGGCGGTGAAGCTTTTAGAAACAAATCACTCACTCAATCATTCAGGACAAAAATTAGTAGTCACTTGGTATGGATTTGTAAGGAAAAATCAAGTTTAACTAAATTCCCACAAATTTCTGATGAAGTAACAGAGAGGGGGGTTGATGAGGTCAGTGCTGTTGATCTGGTGTACATGGATTTCCAAAAGACATTTGATAAAGTGCCGCACAGCAGACTTGTGAGCAAAGTTATAGCTCATGGAATAAATGGGACAATAGAAACATAGCTATGAAATCGGCCGAGTGAAGGAAACAGTAGTGATTAATGGATCTCTTTTGGACTGGAGGGAGCTTTGAGGCGCAGTTTCCCAGGGTCAGTCTTATACTCTTGCTCTTTCTGAAATATAGTAATGATTTTAGACCTTGGTGTACAGGGTACAATTTCAAAATTTGCAGACAATATAAAACTTGGAAGTATTGTGAACTGTGAGGAGGGTAGCACAGAACTTGAAAAAGCCAGAGGCAGGTTGGTGGATGGGTGGACAAATGGCAGTTGAAATTCAATGCAGTGAAGCGTGAAGTGATTCATTTTAGTAGGAAGAATGCAGAGTGACAATGTAAAATAAAGGGTACAATTCTTAAGGGGTGCAGGGGCAGAAGGCCCTGAGTGTATATGGGCATAAGTTATTGAAGGTGTCAGGTGGAGAGCACTGTTAATAAAAACATACAGTATCTTAGGCTTTATTAACTGGGGCATAGGGTAAAAAAGCAAGGAGGTTATGTTAGACTTGTATAGAACACTAGATGGGCCTCAACTAGAGTATTGCATCCAGTTCTGGCACCACACTTTAGGAAAGGAATTAGAAAAAGTACAGAAAAGGTTCATTAGAATGGCTCCAGGCATGAGGAACTTAAATAATGTAGATAAATTGAAGAAGTTGGGACTGTTTTCCTTTGGGAAAGAGAAGGCTGAGAGGAGATTTGATAGAGGTATTCAAAATCATGAGGGGTCTGGGCTTAGTGTAGATAGGGACAAAACTGTTTGCATTGATGGAAGGATCAAGAACAAGAATGCACAGATTTAAGGTAACTGGCAAAAGAAACAATGGAGAGATGAGGAGAAATTTTTCATGCAGTGAGTGGTTAAATGACCTTTTCAATTTGTCCTGCCACCTTCAAAGATTTGTGCACTTGCACCCCCCAGATGAGCAATTCATCTAGTGGTTAAGACCAGAATGCACTGCCTGAGAGTGTAGTGGAGGCACGTTCAATTGAAGCATTCAAGAGGGAATTGGAATATTATCTGAAAAGGAAATAGAGGGTTAGGGGGAGAAGGCAGGGGAGTGGCACTAGATGAATTGCTCATTGGGAGAGGTGGTGCAGACATAACAGGCTGAAAGGCCTCTTTCTGTGCAGTAACAATTCTGATACTGAAGATGCAGGAACAGAGACATCTGGGGGGTGCAAGTGCACAAATCTTTGAAGGTGGCAGAGCAAGTTGAGAAGGTCATTTTAAAAAAAAAGCAGACAGTACCTCTTGCTTGATTAATAAACGCATAGAGCATGAAAGCAAGGTGTTTATGGTAAACCTTTAGAAATCACTGGTTAGGCCCAGCTGAAATACTGCGGCCAATTTTGAGCACTACATTTTAAGAATTCAAGACCTTAAGAGAGGATGCAGAAGAGATTCACTAGAATGGTACCAAAGATGAGGGATTTCAGTTATGTGGAGAGCTAGGGCTGTTGTCCTTACAGCAGAGGAGCCGAAGAGGAGGGTTGATAGAAATGTTCAAAATCATTGAGGGTTTTGATAGTGAATAAGGAGAGATTGTTTCCAGTGGCAGAAGGGCCTGTAACCAGAGGACATAGATTTATGATGATTGGCAAAAGAAGCAACTTTTTTTCTTTCCTCACAGCGAGTTGTGGTGATTTAGAATGCCCTGCCTTCATCGTAATATTTTAATGAGGCTGCCTGCCAATGATTTTCTCTCTCCTCTTGCTTTAACGCTAGCTGTCAGGGGTTCCCAGGCCTTAGAAAAACTGGTAGCTGAAGGGAAACAAGGACTGTTGGATGAGACAGGCAAGTGTCTTTGCAGCACTGCTTGTGGGTCAGGAGGAACGGTAGTGCTTTCCCCCAGTCCACCATCCTATGTTGTTAACCTCCCCAGAAATTGGACACCACCCTAACCACACCATCAACACCCTCTGCCCCCACCAGCAACCCAATGCCCTCCACAACCACTTTCCCGGCCTGCGATCTCCTCCCCCCCCACCAAATCCTTCCAGGCCAGCGATCTTCTCAACAGACATGTTGCAACATCTGATATTCCATCCTCCCCTCCCCTAACTCCATCAGCTTCTCCATGCCCTCCCCCCACATAAATATTGAAGCCAAAAATTCTACAACAAAATACAAAAGAAAATGGCTATGCAAATCACATGCACTCCAGCATCTTACCGAACATACAGATCCGCATGGTACTTTTTTCCATGTAAAGTTCCTAGCAATGTCGGGTTTTCACCATTTCTGAAATTGAGTGTAGCATCATACACAGCTGGAACTAAAAGAAATAATTTCAAATGAAAACAATACAATAAAAGCCAAATATAATCTACAATTATAAAATGCATTGTAATTAAGTAAAACCGTTAACATCACAGGCCAATAAGTAACAAAGGGCAAAACATATTTAGTCAAAATTGCATGTCTGATGTATATCACTGCAAGTTCATCATCTTGTTGAAGCAAAAGGCCAGATTTTCATCTTGGGGACAGGAATTGGGAGATGGGGAAACTTCCCAACATTGTGATTCTGCTTCCTGACCAACAATACCCCACAACCCTCTTTCCACTACTTGTGGTACAGGTAGGCTAAAGTTAGAGCTACTGCCTCTTGCAGCAAGCCAGAGGCAAATATAGAGATGTATAGATGCCAAGGTGGCCAAGTCAAAAGGTTCGCCTCCATCATAACACTTACACTTAACTGTGCACAAATCTTTCAATACAACCAAGCTCATAGTCCCCTTGACCCCTGCTGAGCTGAATCCATTAGTGGGTTTGGAACTCAACCAAGAATTTGTAATGAGATTCTATTGAATAACTGTCAACAAAACCTCCAGAGCACAATACATTAAAGCTTTTGAAGTCAGCCAAAAATTCAGCCATTTGTCAAAGCTTTGAAACAGCTAAACAGAAAGCTGAACTGAAATTCAAGGAAAACAAATGCAAAGGGAACAATTGACAGTCAAATCTGAATTTCAATGTTTTACAATGCAGAATAGCACAGTGCCCAGTGAACAATGTACTCTAACATACCTGAAGACATTTCTACTTTCACAACAGTGTTCAATTTAATGGTCACTTACCTTTTCAAAACAAAGCCTTTTCATTAATCAAAAACCTATCATTTGACATTTTCTTATGGCATGTGAAGTTGGCAACACCTTTTGAACTTACACGGTTCCGACTCCAAACCAGGGTTCCACCATGGCTCATGACACCTCTGAGCTAGTGAGAACTACATTGCCCGACTGCATGAAAATTGCAACAGGAAGGGGTCAGAAATGCCCACTTTGCAATTGACCCAGCAACATGGGAATAGTTGGAAGTGGGCTCACAACCCACCCTGATAAAACTTGGCGACAATGAAAATGGGGGCAGGAATCCTGAATAGAGTTCTGCCCACCATTTATAAAGCCTGCCCAATGTAGATTGGCCCTGTGTCAGGACAGGAAAATCAGGCCCCAAGTCTGAAGATAATAAAGAGTTATGCACATAAAAGTTATAACGAGGATTTTCTAGTTTTGAGGCCATGATGTTTGCTTTATGTAACAAATGTGATGTTTTATCAATGTTTTCATGATTGCATATTTTTCAAAAAATTCAGTTGCAGTAAAAAAAGGAAATCCTGAAACCAATTTGTCAGCCACACAGTCATCAGTATGGGGAAATAAGGATTAAAACAAGGATGAATTTGAAATAGAAACAGGGGCAGGAGCTTGAATTAACTTCTATATGGATCACTTCACATTCCTACTTCTGAATTGGCAAGATTGATCTTCTTGCAAACCATGCAGACCGGGTTAGAAAATACCTTATAGACAGATATTTTTATGCATCTCAAGAGCAATTTTATTAATTAGGGATGGGCTATAAATGCTGGCCTAGCCAGCGATGCCCACATCCGATGAACGAATAAAAAAATATAATCACTTCCTTACCTGCATTCCTTAGACATTGCACGGTGAGTGCAAAGCCTTTTGTTCGAGGGAGTAGATGGTACTTTAGCTTGGGCAAGCCTTTTGCTTCAGCCACCTGCATGCTGATCTGGTGTTTTTTCTCTGTAAATCGTGTTCCTTCACAGTGAATCAGAAACTGAAAGTCAGAGAATAATCAAAGCCAGTAAGTGGTTGAACTACATTCTTGTAGATGCTACTGTAGAAAACTATGCCACCAATCATCTTATTGCCACTGAAACTGAATGCAGATCCAGATACTGCATTTTTGTTCTGTTGGAAACAAATCAAACCTGTGTTTCAGTTGCAATGCTGGAACCTTCCAAGCAGTTTCATATGAAAGATTAAAAATATTCTCTCAACATTTAGGCCATGAGGCATTATCATTAAGGTACCAATTTAAATAATGAAGTGAAGGATCAACTTTTCTGAATGGAGAGCTGTGGCTAGTGGAGTTCCGCAGGGATCAGTGCTGGAACCTTGGCTGTTTCTAGTATACATAAATGATTTGGAGGAAAGTGTAATTGGGCTAATTAGTAAGTTTGCAGACGACACTAAGGTTGGAGGAGTTGCAGATAGTGAAGAGGATTGTCAAAGGATACAACGGGATATGGATCGGTTGGAGACTTGGGCAGAGAAATGGCAGATGGAGTTTAATCCGGACAAATGCGAGATAATGCATTTTGGAAGGTCTAATACAGGCAGGAATTTTACAGTAAATGGTAGAACCCTTAAGTGCATGGACGGGCAGAGAGATCTGGGTGTACAGGTCCACAGGTCACTGACAGTGGTAACGCAGGTGGATAAGGTAGTCAGGAAGGCATATGGCATGCTTGCCTTCATTGGCAGGGGTATTGAGTATAAAAGCTGGGAAGTCATGCTGCAGCTGTATAGAACCTTGTTAAGCCACACTTGGAATACTGCGTGCAATTCTGATCGCCACATTACCAGAAGGATATGGAGGCATTGGAGAGGGTGCAGAGGAGGTTTACCAGGATGCTGCTTGGTCTGGAGGTTATTAGCTATGAGAAGAGGTTGGAGAAACTCGGATTGTTCTCACTAGAGCGACAGAGATTGAGGGGCGACTTGATAGAAGTTTACAAAATTATGAGCGGCATGGACAAAGTAGACAGTCAGAAGCTTTTTCCCAGGGTGGAAGAGGCAATTACTAGGGGACATAGATTTAAGGTGAGAGGAGAAAACTATAGAGGAGATGTGTGGGGCAAGTTTTTTTACGCAGAGGGTAGTGAGTGTCTGGAATTCGCTGCCAGAGAAGGTGGTGGAAGCAGGTACGATTGTGGTGTTTAAGAGGCAGCTTGACAAATACATGAATAGAATGGGAATAGAGGGATACGGACCTTGGAAGTGCAAAATGTTTTAGTTGACGGGCAATATGATCAGAACTGGACGCAAAACTCCAGCTTGAGGCATAATACAAAATAGGAAGTCCAATTCTCAGTGTGCAGTAAAGGTCAAGCCGCGGAAAAGAAATGAGCTTAAGTTGCAAATTTCCAGGCAGTTCAAAAGAGACATGCATGAACAACATAGAATAAATCACCCAAGTCACATGAATAGGCATTATTACCAAACATTATACATTATTGCCAAGATAAAGAAAAGTAATACATGTGATCAAAATGAGGAGTGTATTTTAAAAATGCATCCAGGACTGCTTCCAATATCAGTTTAACAAGCATTTCTTGTGTTAGTTCTGGGAAGTGAAGTGGAGCAAATAACTATTCAGAGTGGGAGAACAACTGCTCTGGCTGCTATTTTCCAATTAGTTTTAATTCAAGAATGGAAGAGTCAAGGAAATAATTAAAGATAAAAGATGTTGGCTAGGATGAAGAGAATTTAAAAAAGACTTTGCTCAAATTGACTGGCTAAAAGGGTGAGAAAAGAAATAGGATGGCTGAGCAGTGGAGAAATCTTCAAATATGAGACACAATAAAGTACAAAATATAGGTGAAAAGGAAATATTAAGAGATCAATTGATCAAAAATTTAGAACTAAAGTTAAAATGTAAGAGGGTGGCATAATACAAATGTTGGCTACCAATATGAAAGAAATTTGAGGAATATGGAAAGCAGAGAAGGGAACTGTAAAGGTGGATGAGAAGGGCTAAAAAAGAATATGCAAAAAAAGCCTAGCAGAAAATATACAGGCAAAAATGAAGAAACAACTTGCACTTATAAAGGGCCTGCAACATAAAGAGTGGACATAGATACAATGAGCTGAATTTAATGCTTCGAGTACACACAGTTTCACAAAGGGAAATAAGCTTTTTCTAATTAGTTAGTGTAGATATAAACAAGATCCAACAGAATATCAAAGATCAGCTTCAAAATAAACGCAGTCAGTCAGTCAAACACACACACACATGCACATGCAAGCACACGCGAGTCCAGAGCTCCCTAGATGACAAAGAAATAGAAATTAAGATAAAGAAGAAAATGTGTTGTTACGACAGATGTCAGGTAGAAAATACAATTGAGAAGCAGATTGAGCATACAAGATTCAGGGGGCAGATGAAAAAACAAATAAGAGAAGCAGAGAGGAAGAGTATGAAAAGAGACTGGCAACATAAAAGTGAACTCCAAAGCCTTAATATACTTTCTATAGGCATACAAATAGTAAAAGGAGGAGTGGGGGCAGATTAGGGACCAAAAATGAGATTTAAGCATGGAGGCAAAGGGCATATCTGAGGTACTAAATGGAATACTTTACATCTGTCTTTACCAAGGGAGATGATGCTACTCAGGATATGATGAAAGAGGAAGTAATTCAGACACCAGAAGGGTTTAACATTGATCAGTTTTATTATACTTTCTATAGGCAAATAAATAGTAAGAGGAGGAGTGGAGGCAGATTAGGGACCAAAAAGGGGATTTAGGCATGGAGGCAAAGGGCATATCTGAGGTACTAAATGGAATACTTAGCATCTGTCTTTACCACGGAAGAAGATGCTACTCAGACTATGGTGAAAGAGGAAGTAATTCAGACACCAGAAGGGCTTAACATTGATCAGGAGTTGGTATTGGATAGGCTGTCTGTACTTAAAATTGAGAAGGCACCATGACCGGATGAGGTCATCCAAAGATACTGTGGGAAATAAGTGTGGAAACTGTGTAGGCACTGGTCATAATTTTTCAGCCTTTCTTAGACAAATGGGTGGTGCTTGAGGACTGGGGAATTACAAACATTACACCCTTGTTCAAAAAAGGGTGCAAAGGTGAGACCAGCAACTACAGGCCATTCAGTTTAAACTTCAGTTGGGGGGAAACTTCTAGACACAATTCAAGACAAAACGAATTGTCATATGGACAAATGTGGGTTAATTTAGAAAAGCCAACACTGATTCTTTAAGGGAAAAATTGTTTTTAACGAACTTGGAGTTTTTTGAAGATGTAGTAGAGGGTTGATGAGTGTAATGCTGTTGAAGTGGTGTACATGGACTTCCAAAAGGCATTTGATACAGGGCTGCATAAACTTGTGAGCAAAGTTATAGCTTAAGAGATAAAAGGGACAATATAGTGGTTAATGAATGTTTTGGGGGTAGAGGAATGTTTATAGTGGAGTTCTCCAGGGGTCAGTGTTGATACCCTTGCTTTTTCTGAAATATATTAATCACCTAGGCCTGTGTGTACAAGGCACAATTTCAAAAGTCACAGATGATACAAAGTTTGGAAGCACTGTGAACTGTGAGGAGGAAAGTGTAGAACTTCAAAGGGGCATAGACAAGTTGGTGGAATGAGTGGATAGGTGGCAGATGAAGTTCACTGCACAGAAATGTGAGGCAATACATTTTGGTACGAAGAACTTGGAGATGCAACATAAAATAAACAATGCAACTCAAGGGGATGCAGGAGCACAATATAAAATAAAGAGTGTAACTCAAGGAGGTGCAGAAACAGAGGGACCTGGGTGTATATGTGTATTGGTCATTGAAGGTGGCAGGACAGGTTGACAGCATGGTTAATAAAGCATACAGTATCCTAGGCTTCATTAAGAAGGACACAGAGTACAAGAGTAAGCAGGTTATGTTGAACTTGGATAAGACACTAATTTAGCTTCAAGCTGGAGTTTTGCGTCCAGTGCTGGGTATCACACTTTAGGAAGGATGTGAAAACATTGGAGAGAGTGCAGAAAAGGTTCACCAAGATGGTTCCAGGGATGAGAAACTTCAGTTATGAAGACAGCTTGAAGAAGTTAGGATTGTTTCCCTTGGAGAAAAGGCAGCTGAGAGGAGAATCGATAGGAAGCATTGGAAATCATGAGGGGTTTGGACAGAGTAGATAGGGGGAAAAGTGTTCCCATTTATGAAAGGATCGAGAGCAAGAGGGCACAGATTTAAAGTAACTGGCAAAAGAAGCAAAAGCAATATTTGAAAAAAAAACTTATTTATGCAGCAAGTGGTTCTGGTCTAGAATGCACTGCATGATTGCATGGTGGAGG